>NC_092830.1:31005314-31319352 GCF_039878825.1 Excalfactoria chinensis
GTGCTTGTCAAAATATTATATTTATACATGAGAATTATTCCTTCAAATTACTGAAAATAATTTCCTTGAATTAATGCAATATGCCAATTAGATTCCTGGCATATATTGCATGTTTCAACATTATTACTTAGGGAAAAAATTAATCTGCTCAATTCTTTCTTTGACATCTGCATGGAAGAGAAGGCAAGGATCAATGCATGCACAGCCTCCCATTTCTCCCAATTTTATGCAAAGGGCAAAATATGAGCACTGTTTTATTTCAGTTTTCCATTATGCCCAGTGCAATCATTGGCTCATTATTCCTTGTTGCAGCCTACCTGATACTCTTGTGTTTGCATTCTCTGCAAGTATCACTTTTCAAATTTAATAGCTCAACTGCTCAAGTATTAGCTGAGCATGCAGAGAAGTGTAGATATTTTTACATTCCATTACATAAAAGAGAACCAAGAGGAAAATTCACCAGGCTCCAAATGCAGGAAAGGAAAATGCAATTTTTAGCAAAAACAAAACAAAAAAGTCAAACAACAGAAAAAAATTGAGCATTCCCGAGGTTACTACAGTGGCCATTGTTAGACATTATTTTCTATTTAAAGGAGAAGTGATAACATAAGATCATATTGAAATGGAATCACAAAGATGGAGGCACTATCACTCCGAAGGCACTGAAACATGATATAAATAAAAGATGTGAAGTTTTGAAATTGGGATCCTTACTGTACTGTCAGTTTAACAGTCACCCAAAATTTTTCCTTTTTTTTTTTTTTTTTTTGTTTTTTCAAATGGATGAAATTTGCCAGCCTGGAAATATGGGCTGAGAAGTCGTGCTTTAGCAGCCTTGGTGGTAATTAGTGAAGTACATACAAAACCCTTGGGCAAGATATAATGTGATGAGGAAAAACTAGAAGGCCATTAATAAAAGTAAACACAGCCTTCCTAAGCTTTGCAAATAAAGAATAGTGGATAAGAGAAAATTGGAGCAAACAGTTCATTTTTATTCTCAAACTCTTTATTAAGGCTTTTTCTGATATCATTCACTGAACAAGCCAGATCCGGAAAAACACAGAAAACTGTGCTAAAATCTGAAGGAGGAGTGTAAATCCCAGTGAGGGCATTTGAATTTCATTACCATCAAATATATTTTCAGCATTTTGCTGAAACTTATGAATAAAAGGAACACATACATAAATAAAGGCAGCAGTATCATCAATCCTAAAGATCACCTCCTGATTTAGAAAAGAATGAGAGAAAATAACTAAAAGGAAATGTTTTCTCAGCTAGAAAAATTCTAACAGCTATGTCCCTCTGGGATCGTTAAGAGTATTGGATAAATTCAGTACACCTACTAATAGTGTGTAAGAAAGGTTGAATTGTGAGATGCAGCTTTGCTGACAAGGAGAAACACTTGAGAGTAGTCAAGATTAAGCAGGATTGTGGGAAAATCCAGAAGGAATAGCAGTGAAAATGAAGTGCAGCAGAACAGATATAGAAAAATACTCAGCCTTCTGCTGGGTATTTTTCACTTGCAATGGAAAATGTGTTTTCCTGATAATTTGTAATATATTACAGGATGTATCAAAGTTTCAGTGTGGCATGAAATTACATCTCTTTCAGCGGAAACTGTAAGCCAGACATCTAAAACCTTTTTCTAAAAAAAAAATCAAAGGACTGTAGTAAGAGTCAAGATCAATGTCAACGGAGGAGAATCATATTAAACTGTAATGAAATGCCAATTTCTTAACCTTTTAATCTTCCTACTCGCTAAACCTTTACATTATCACTTTTCAGAACTGGTCTTTTAGCACTGGCTAAGTACATGTGGTATTTTGACAGTGGATAGAGACTGGAACACAATAATAGTGTTGCCTTGGGTGATCCAGAAATATATATATAAATATATATATATAATATATATATATATATTGCCTATGAACTTTAACTTACAAAACAGTTTCACTGAGCTGATTGATGATGGATGGATGTTCATATAAGAGATACTTGAGGAAATAATCAGGGTAAAAGCATCCTCACAGCTTCTTTGCTGGAAGAAAAATAAGATATTTGAACCTCATTTTTGCCAGACAATCCTAAAAACAACAAAGCATGAGAGATGCTTATCAGTCACAAAGAGCATAGCTCAATTTTAACATTAAAATATAACTAAGTTGCCTGATGTTCTCAGTACCTGTTTCTACCTGACACACATCTTGAGATTTTGCATGTTCTTGAAGCCTTGTCTGTATCTCTTGGTTTTCCTTAAGAACTTTCAAATTCCACAGGAGAATATCAAACAGTTCTCTTCTTGTAAACAGGTGAAATGAGCATTCGACTTTCCCATACATACTTGTCACAGGACACTGATGGCTTCATGTGTAATTGCTCCCTTCTGATTCAACCACTGTACTAATCAATGTATGTATCTTCACTTCCTTAAAGTCTGAAATCTCAAAACTGATTCCGTGCTCATATTATTAAATTTACAAAACATGCCTCCCAAGAGCTGACTTTGGTTACGACAAATAAGAACAGAAAATTGTAACATGCATTGTTCTCTTAACGGGAGAATCTGCTGAGTATGGATACATTTGTTTTACCTTCTGGAAGAGACTGATGGTTTTCATAGTGACAGAAGGGCTTATATAGAATGGCAAAGGTGCCTCAGTATCAATGAAAAATGTGATTTAGGAAAAAAGGCTTTATGCCGTCCTCCACCCAAGGTGTTATGTGCAGAAAAAAAAAAAGGGAAAGTCCATATTCATGCTACACTTTTAAGGTTAGTTAAACTTGTACATTGCATGCAATAAAGCCTGTATGCTGTGCTAGTGTGTTGAACTATAGCTTGTGCACCACCTTGCAGCTATTACCCTCTGCTATGGCAATCTACACGCTAGTGTAACCAGCATGGCACAAGGCCAGCTCAGATCTAAACATCCCTGCCTGGAAGCAGCACAGAGCTTGGCCACTTTAACTTAATGAGTCTGATAATGTCTGTCCCAAAGAGAAGGGCATAGAAATCATTTGTTTCCCTTAATATCCTCACAAAGAGGTCACTCTCAAAGGTAATCTCTTCTCCCTTTTCTATTCAGCCGGTTGTATTGTTCTTAAATTTTCCCTGTGTGCAACTCCACCCTGCCTGGAACAGCAGCCATGTCCATCAGTATTTTTGAATGCTAGTCCTTAGACTTTGATGGCAGTAGCTAACGATATGATAAATATGTTCTAGACAGATCTTTTTTTCAATATACCCTCGACGTTACTGCTCTGTGGTTTATTCTCACTATCTGTTTTAAATCAGCAACTTAAAACTTTTCATAATAACTTTAAGAGTTATCCAAATGCTTCTAAGCTTCAAATTCGACCAAAGACTTTTTAGTACATTAGCCCTTCAAAAATGTAAATGTTTTGCATGTCAAGAACTGGAGGGATGAAGGGTGTAAAATGTTACACTTCCAAGAAAAGCAGAACTTACAGATTTGCATGCAACAATGAGCGGATTGACAGATCTGACTTCTCTCATCCAGAACTGCTAAACTTCATCCGACAAAAAAGAAATTTCTCATCAAATCTGGACAGAAGAGTACCAATACTGGCATTTGCACATCATTCATTTCCCGAGGTTATGAAGCATCTAACGCATTACTGTGACACACAACAGCCAAAAGGTTTGCATTCTTTCATTTTCATAGCTACCCAGGAGATAGCTATCCAATATTTTCTCCTGGCTATTCCAAATCTAGAAACAATTATAGTTGTGTTCAGGCTTTTAGAGTGGACTGTTTATCCAGTATAAGAGCACTGTCATATTCTTTTCTGCACCTCCGATATCCATCCTGTCCTTTTCTGATGGCCTATTTGTGTTTTTGATCCAGAGTTGTGGATCCCATGAGCCTTACCCAGTATAGGTTTGTCTTTCTCTTGTATTTTCATTCTTGTTTTTATGTATTCATGACTAAAGAAGAAATTGGGCATATAGTGGACAAATACACACTGATTGTTGTGATTTTAAGCCTTTTCTTTTTTCTCTTTTTGCCTTGTAATGAACTGTTGAAAGCTTTGCTTTGTGTGTTAATTTAAAACAAACAAACAAACAGAAGAACTTGGCTGATTTCTGTGGATCTGAAGCAAAATCTTTATTCAGACTGAGAAGAAGATGGTGCAGGCTTCAGAAATTACTTGTATGGTATAAAGGAATTGAGAAAGTAGAGGAAGGATGTATCTTCCAACCATGTTAAGCAAGAAAAAAATTGCTGAAAGTGTTTATGAGATTAAAAAGTAGTGTTGAAATGACTTTGTATCTTAGGCTGTAATTTTGTATTAACTGCATTTCTGGTCTGATAATGGTATTTGCAGAGGACAGTTGTTCAGCAGCCTTAATCACATGTAGTACTGCACAATTAGCAGACTGTTCAGCAAAGGCTTCAGCCTCAGCTTTTTTCTCTCTTTTTCCCATAAAATATAAAGCAGTAACACGATTTCCATTTCCGCTCATTGCATGAACTCACCAATTCATTACAAAACACACACAAAGAGATCCCTAATAGCTGAGAAATGTGTCTGATCCAGAACAATGCAATGATCTATATAAGCTCTGTTAGGAAGACAATGTACAGACTCCTGGATTGAGAGCAGCTGTGGTCCCCCTGACAGCCTTTGGAATGCAACTGGATGAATCACTTTTCACCTCAGCTTTCCACAGGCATGCATTTTCAGGTATTCCCTTAATTAAGACTGCAAAGTGCATAAGACAAAGTCTGTTTCTCTGAGTGCCTGTGTTGTGCTTAGCTTCCATTGGACTCTCACTCTGTGTAAAATGCAAATAGATACTGATGGGCGTTGTGCTCCCTTCTGTAGGACTGATATAGTAATGACAGATTTTGCACCAAAACCAACCAACCAATTCCTCCACACTCCAAGCAAGAGGCCTGTGGAATCTGGGAAGGGTCAATCTGAAGACAGGTGCAATATGGGTCACTTCAGATCTATCTGTTCTAGATACTAACAGGAGAGGAAGTTAATTACCTTTTCTTCATATTCCTGGAATGGAGATATTGGGTTATAAATTTTCTGTTTAAGTGTTAAGAGAAAGTTTCAGGGGTTTTGGTTGCTGCTATATTCTTAACTGCTTGCCAGCAAGGCTTAGGGTTGTTTTCTGAATGTGAAATGAAAGCAAAGCTGAAAAAAGCAGGCTATGTATGGCATATTTTGCAAGGGAAAAAGACAAAAAAAAAAGGATATTTCAGGCAACTTTATTACAATTATTACTTTATTATTGATCTGGGAACTTTCACGACCATTCATCAGGCTCAACGTGGACGGCAATGCCTTGATTTCAAGTGCGAAACGCGAAGATGGAGTAACTGCTAGGAAGGCAGGGCTGTCACGGCAAGCTGCAGCATCTCCTCCAGCACGGCTCGCCACGGTTTTAAAGAAAACCGCCTCTGAACTTTGCAGGGCGCGGGGCCAATGCGGAGCAGACGCTGGAGGGGCGGCCCGGGGCACGCGGGCAGAGCGCAACAGGCCTCGTGCCCTCCCTGCCCGCCCCTCGGCCCCTGCAGGGAGCGACCAACCCCCCACGAAGCCCACGTGGGAACAAAGCTGGAAGCGGTGCTGCGGACCGGCCCGCGGCCTTAAGGTCCCGCCGGCTTTGAGCAGCCTGAGTGTGTCTGTGCACGTGGGGGCGGGGGGGGGCACGCGGTGCTGTCTCACCCCCCCCCCCCCCGCCTCCGTTGCAGCACGCAGGTGGCTGCCGCCGGGCTCGGCGCTTCGGGGACAGTCCCCGCCGCCCTCCTAGCCTCCCTCCCTCCCGCTAAAGGCTCGGCCGAGGGAAGGCTCCAAGCAGAGCGAGGGGCGGGGGGCGGTAGAGCGAGCGGGCGGCTCGGAGAGGGGATTACAATTAGACTTTAAAAATGGCTGCTTGGAAGCTGACAGCCGGGACGCAGCGCGGCCGCTAACCCTCCTCTCGGGGCTGCTATAAGAGCGGGGAGAAAAGCTCCTCCGTCTCTCCCGACTCCCCCCCCCGCGCCGTGCGGGATGCCGTAGCGGCTCAGGGCCCGGCCGCCCTCGTTGACTGACGAGAGGACGACGGCGGCGGCCCCCGCCTCCTGCGCTCCTCCTGCCGCTGCTGCGTGTGTGCGGCGGGGCTACAAAGGAGAGGGGGAGCGCGGGGTGCTGGAGCGAGGGTGGTGTGTGTGCGCGCGGGGGAGGGACGCGTCTTGCGAGGAGAAAGCGCAAGGTCAAGAGGCAGCTCTCCTCCTCCATGGAAGAAGAGCGATGAGCCCCGAGGAGGACGAAGAAGAGAAGGGGCGGATGGCTGAGGGCTGCCGGGCTTCCCCTCGGGAGTGAGGAGCCTGCGCTGGGGTCGGGAGGGGGGAGCGGAGGAAGGCCGGAGGGGAGCGGCGGGTTTGAATCTCCCCGGCTGGATTATTTCTCCTCTCGGGAAGCTCCCGGCGCTCGGCCCATGGCCCCCGCGGGCAGCGCGGAGCTGGGTAGCGCCCTGAGCAGAGCGGGGGCCGCCCCTCCGCCCCTGGGAGCGTGGAGACCTTTCCCCTCCGTCTGCTGCTGCTGCTTCTCCGCGCTGCTGGACGTCAACAGCTGGCTGCTCTTCTACGGCTTCCTCTACCTGGCCCTCTACGCCCAGGTGTCCCAGTCCAAGTCCTGCGACAAGATCTCCTGCTTCTCGGGGCACTGTGTCAACTCTACCTGCGTTTGCGACCAAGGCTGGGTGGGAGATCAGTGCCAGCACTGCCAGGGCAGGTTCAAGTAAGTCTCTGCTTATTGCTGCTTCTTTTCCGTCCCCTTGAGATCGGTGCGCACGCTTTTCCTATTTTATTTTCGTTGTTATTATTTTCTGTGATTTTGTTCACGTGCGATGGAAAGACGTGACAGAAGTTAAGGATGAAATAGCTCACCTGATTCCTCCTTCAGAGGATGCAGGACGCGGTTACCGCTGCTCTCTGTGGGAGCCCAGCAGTCGGCCTAAAGCTGTGTTGCTGCTGTCCCTTCTGGAAGTGTCATGGAAGTGACATGGGCACCTCATGAGGTTGGCCAGTGAGCGAAAATTACTGGTGACTTTTTCCTTATGGAGAGTGACAGTTTCGTTGTATGCTTCCCTTCTTACAAGTGTTTAACCCAAGTTAGGGCACATTCAGAATGACATAAACATAACTGTTAGTGAAATGTGCATCACCCGTGATGAGGTTTACAGGAGAGGAAACAGTGGTGTAAACATAAAGTAGTGATATGTGGTGCTGGAACTGCCTTCTTATTCTCAAAAAGTGGATGTGAAACGGAGCCATTGATCAGGGAGACAGAGCCACACACTGACACTTGCTTTTCTATGTGTGGTTGGAGAGAAGAGTTAATTTATAGGGCTGTCACTTCTCCCCACCCCCTTTGGTGTCAGGGTAAGGGCTGGCAGTGAGGAGCGCTGCTGGAGGTAACAGTTTGCTGTTATTTCTCTGCTATAACCTTGGACAGGACACAGCATTTCATTCCCTTGTAGAACGCCTCTTTAAAGCTGGAAATGCAGGAGTTCTTGCTTATTAGCTGTACTGACACATGCAGCTGGAAAGTGTTTAATATCTAGTTAAAAGAAAAATACTGGTGAAGCTGCATCTTACAGAGCTCAAATTCTGTCCTTGCAAAGTACTTTAATAGGTTAAAAGAATCCATAATTGTCTGTTTTAAACTCTGCTTCCGAGTACTAAAATTAAGCCATGTAACTCTCACATCTTTTGAGTATTTGAGTATTTAGCCTCTTAGTCCTAAATAAGCAAAAAGTATATCAAGTGACTTGTTAGCATGGGAAGTTGGGGAGCAGCTGACAACCAGACATGCAGCCCAAGTGAGGCACATGTTACAGAAAAACCCACCAAATGCTACCAGTGAAATGCATCTCTGTGAAACCCAGTTAAGCGTGAAATATTAGGCAATACAATGTATCCTGTCTGCAGGTCAATTTGGTAACGATGTTTCAAAGTTGGTTGTCAGCTACCTCTGTTCATTGTGGGTTTGGGGCTCTTGGCTGCGTTGTATGCTGGCACGCGGGAGGACTGCTGTGGGTACTGGGTGAGCAGAGGCCCAGCTGAACCGTCCTTGTGCATGATGATCTGTAACAGACTGGCAGAGCAGGTATTTCCTTCCTTTAAAGGGATTGCTCAGGTCCTCTACCTTGGTACCCAGCACTACAGACACAAATGCTATAAAAGCTGAAGGAATTTTTTATCTCTTCAATTCCAGAGCTTGTTAGTGTGTTCTGTGAATGGTTACTGGAGCCTTTAGCCAGCCTTCACATGTATATCCTTCATTACTTGTTCCAGCACTTATGTTTCCTTATGCCCTTTGTCAGGTGAAGAATTCAATGAGTGGAGGCATAGTGGTTGCCTTTTCTTTGCTTGCTTCTGGTGGAAAGTTAATAATCCATCCCCACCTAGAGGAAGTTCTGCCAGAGTGTAGAAAGGGCATCTCTTCTGAGCTTAGCTAATGCAGTGGTTAATCGATGCCCCTCTGGGAGTTTGGTGAAATCAGAATAGATTCTTTTTTTTATTAGCTCCTCTGTGTTCTTGCATGATTAGCTTCAGAAATGGCTGTGATGCTTGTGTTACGGTTTTTTGTCATGGACGTGAGCTTTTGCAATTATGTTGGAAATCCCTGACCTATCCCCCACCCTCCCTTTTCTTTTTTTCTTTCTTTTTTTTTTTTTTATTTTTATTTTTATTTGCTGAGGGCATTTTCAGTAGTAGTATCTTTGATAGTTCATCTTTAATCTTAGAAGCAAAATGTACTGTGCAATGAAAATAAGCATTCTGAGTACTAAGGCTTTCCAAGCCCTGGCGGTATGAAATATGGTCATGGCTGTTGCAATGCAAGCAGCAGCTCAGAGTGGTTCTGTGTTGAATTGCCAAAACTCAGAACTGAGTGCTGAATGGGTGATGAGCCGAGTTTATTTACACAGCAGTTGGAAAATGAATGGTAGATTACTTTAGGGCCAGCTGACTGAGAATCTTTCTGACTTCTGCAGTTATCTGTAGTTGTTTGATTTATTATTGTGGAAGTTTGATATGTTGTTTCTATTTGTCTGTGAAGTGTGATTATGTGCTTTATGCACTGATAGCCATGGTTGGGTTTTTGCAGCAGTAATACTCTTATTTGACCAATCATGTTGGAACTGTATCACCATGGAGTAGCTGTTTCTTACATTAAGAGCTATTAGAAGAATGTTTCTGAATGACAGAAAGATTGGAAAGTGTGTTTGGCTATTATAACTGCATTAAGAATTAACATGGATTATAAGTGTGATGTGTAAGAATGTTAATAGGAACTTGTACATTCTAAACGTTTATAGTATTTCAGAGTTCAGCAATTCGAAGTTGCTGGGTGTGCCTGTTTTAAGCAGAACTGATAACGAGCTTTTAATGACCTAAATTGGGCAGGTGTGAAGCTGGTTTTCTGTCACCAGATTATTTGAGGAAAAAGGCTTAAGGGCAAGTTTAAAACATACCAAAATAAAGGGATCTTTATTCTTCTTTGTGTAAATCAAATGTGGTTATTTTTCCTCTTCTGGGAATGAGGGAGTTGCATTAGCAAGCAAGAGAAACATTACTGTAAGAGAAATACTACCGAGGGGTAGCTTGGGACCATTAATTCTTTTGTGAGAGATGAGTAATATTTTCAGTTTTATTACTTTTCTGGACTGGAAAATAACAGCATAGCAGAGAGACATCAAAAGTAATTGATCAATCTTAGTAAGGAAGTGTCAAAATTAATGGACAGTACTATGGTAACCTTGCATTTTCCCAATGGAAGACCTACTGAGTGAACAGCCTACTTTGTGAAATGGATTAAGGAAGAGTGGATGGGGGTAAAAATGGGTGAAAAGATGCTTTACTACATTGTTTTACTACTTATTTATCAGCATTATCTACTCTTTAAATTGTGAAGTTTGTGATAACTTGTTACAGAAACAGAGCAGTGCTGCTTCTCTTTCTGTTGCATTCACAGCTGTGTCAATCATCTCCCAGCATGAGCTGGGCCTCAGTTCTGCCAGGTGGTAAACCGCTCTCTGGCCAAAACGACCATCTGAGGGTTATCTGCATTTAGTTCCTTCTCTGTCGTACTTTTCACTTCCCTGACACTTTATATTCAAATAGGATGAAAATATCCCTTTGAACCAAAATGGAAAAGAGAAGCTTAGATATAAGAAGAGAGAAATTCTGTTTTTCTGCATGCTGGAGATAGGTAAGATGGAGTGATGGTGAGGAAAATGCTTCTATGGTACAACCTGCTCCCCCTCTTCCAATAAGTTCTATCTGCAGCTGAAACTCCTGAGATAGAGACTCGGCCTTGGTTCCCTTGCTGAGGAGCATTCTGTTGTTGGAGGTATTTAGCAGTGTGGATGTAGAGCTAAAATGATTTGTCTTAACAAATGCTGAGCCCTAGACATACATTAGTGAAAAATCTGAGTGTGCTGCTTGCCAAAGCAGGGCTTTGGCACTAGTGTGTGCTTTCTCTGCAGTGTCTAACAGGCTGTGTTGATGCTTTCTGAGGCAGAAAAGTGTAACAATAGTGTAAGAGCAACAGTTAACTCTGCTCAGTGAGGAATAAGAGACTGCTTAAGGACAAATGTTGTCATGAAAGTCCAACACCTTACTGAAGTGCATGTTAACAGCAGAAGTAATTGGAAATCATGTTTTCTGGAAGAGAAAATCCCTGATTTTATGTATGGGATTTTGTTTCTCTGGAGTTAGTTTGAATTTCTTCAAATTCGTATGGTACTATCTTGCCACCTATTGTGCTTTGTGTTTTGTTAAGTCCTTTGCTAGGATGAGGAAGTTCATCAGTGACACCTGTTTGTTGTGGGAAAATCTGCAGGACTTTTTCTTGATACTGTGATGTTAAGAGTTGTTTGAATTGGTCATTGCATTTAATTTGTCTTTTGTTTTCAGTACCTCTTTTTATTATGCATTCATGTAAGATAGCATCACTAAAAGGAGTTCAATTATTTCAGAGCATCTCTAAGATGGAAAGAGAGAGCACTACTCTGCCTTGGCAATGCCTGCTGTTCTGAGCAACTCTTTGACTGTATTTCCCATCAAATTTTGGGAATATTTAAGGGTTTGGAAAAATATCTATTTTCCTTACTGCAGAGATAGTGCAATTAGATATGTAAAATCAGAGTTAACAGGGGGAATCAAAATGGGGCATATTTTTGGCTCCTTTTTACAGCATCAGAACTGGTGTTAAGCTTAAAATAACAATGAAAGCTCTTCCTGTGATATCTTATGAATTATAGAGGTTATTGCCACAGGATATGCACGGAAGTATAAAGTATGAGCAAAAATCATTATGATGATGGCCATACTGTTGAAGTTTGTGGTTCAGTACTGAACCTGATGATTGTTAGAAGATAAACAAAAGTAGTGCTTCTGCTATTTAGTTTTCTAGTTTCAGCCTTAACTAAACTCTACGTACACAACATTAAGTTTACTTTTTTTGGTTGTGTGGCAGAATGAGCCTATATGCTTACTACTGTGCAGTGTCTAAGAGGACACTACAATTAAAGGCCAAATTCACATGTCAGGCTTCTGTTAACAGTGCAGACTTAATGCGGTTTTATGCATACCTATGCATATGCTATTATCTATGCTTCTTCTTTGCTCAACAGCTTGCTTATTCTCCTAATTTATTTATAATGATTTACAAAAGGAATGAAGCTTTTGATACAATCTTGTGCATCTGCTCCTTTCTCCTGTTATATACCTTGGCGTTTGTGTGTCAGTTACAGTTTTCATGACAACTGGAGTTAAAACAGAAGGGAGTGGGAAAGATTGTCTGAATGAACTGAGTTACAAGACTGGGAATTCAGGAAGAGAAGCATTATGAATGGCCCAAGTGCAGGAAAAGCTGCAGTCACAGTGTCTGTGTATTTAGAAGCTGAAGTCAATCAATCTTCAGACGAAGTGTTACAGGGAAACAGGTTTCATTAATTTTGTGAGTCTCAGAATGACCTTTTTGGGGAGGGGGAAGGTTTCCCTAAGGCTGGATCAGAAGTTACCCCTTTTCTGGCTGTATTTTGTATACTGGTATGTAGAAGATCATTAGAGGCAAAGAGAATGCATTAACTCTTCCTTTTAAATTCTTAATTAACTGCATGACAGGAAATACACAGTTGTCATAAATGTGGTTTGTTGGTTTTTTTTTTTTGTTTGTTTGTTTTTGTTTTTTGTTTTTTTTTTTTTTTTAAATTGCCTTCAGACAATTCTTTATTTGATAACTTTTAAATTTGTATTGATCTGTCATATGGACTGTACCAGGTAGGTGGGCTCCTTTGACTATACCTCCTGCAGATTGGCTCTTATTGCACTTCTGAATTACCTCCTGCATGTTCTCAGAGCACCTACATTAGTTTCTGGATTCTGCTGTCTGCAGAATGACTTGCACAAGCAAAGTGGCCTTAAATTGCAGACTGTAAGCAGAAACAAAGAAGTTGTTGAAGAAATGATCTGTAGAAAAAGCTTCCCAGTTTCATACTGACCCAGGGGAGCTGTAGATGTGGATAGGAAAAGGGACATTCCTCCCTTCTAGATATCATAGAGTTCCTTTGCCTTAATTTTAATTTGGGATGATGTCTCCATTAAACTGGCTTCTATTACACATTGTGAAATCCTGAGTCAGCCTATCAGTTGCCAAACAGCCTTTGTCATCATCATGACCTGTATTTAGTTCAAGACATGCACATAATTAGTCTCTCTGAAGCCAGTGGAGTTGTGTGTAAGAATTTATACCTATGCTGGCTTATAATAAGGCAATTCATTTGAATATTGGTGTAATTAAACTACTGAGAAATGTGTAGGTCATCATGATTTTATCATGTTAAATGTGATCATTGTTTTGCTTAAAATTGAGTTTAGTGGTGATACCCTGAAAAATAATTCTTCCAGTGTGAGTTACTCTCTGTGTATTAAAACCTTAAAATACAGCGACAGTTTGTATGATTTCCAGTTTAAGGAATATTCTCTTCAAAATGTAGATGTATAAGCCATATAAGTGTGCTAAACTTCCCTTGTAAATTAAACTATCTGCACTGGGAACTGCTTATTGAGAGGAACTCTCTTTCTGAACATTGAAGAAAAAGGCTTTTAGTAGGATGTGTGTTTTGTTGTTGCTTAATACTTCATACATTTGAATGTTTTCTGTAGGTTTTTGTGTACAATACCAGAAACTGCCTGTTCTGGCAGCTTGTGTTATGTAGGCTGTAGGGTAATTGAGTTAGCTCCTGTTGGAGCAGAACACACAGTTTAGAAAAGCATCTGACAGTACTTCCAGTCACTGAAAACTCATTACAGACTTCTCAGCGTATTCTATAGCCTGCTTTGTCTTCAGACTGAGTGCTCCATAACTGAGGGCTGATGACCATGTGGGCCCCAGTGCCTGCTTGCTATTCCAGTGTGAAAGCTCACTGGTATTGGATGGATGTGTAAAGTTGTCCATAAATAATATTAACAACTATAATTTGTATAAACATTCATTCCTGATGTAATTTGGCAAGTACATGGTCTCACACTGTGCATCTCCTACTTCCTCTAACTAAAAAAGATGTTTTTGGGAGGCATTGCTATAGTTCATCATCCTTCAAAAATGTAAATGAGTAGTTTGTGAGCTTCCTACTCTGATTCCATATTACACTGGTATTAGTTTATTTGTTTCAAAATGTGGGTGGAAAAGGTAGGAGGTAATACGATATTCTTCCATGTACTAAATGAAGTGCTGGTGGAAAAAAGCCTAGTTTAAAATGCTGCTGTGTGAGAAAATGTACTGGAAATCTCGGGCAGTATTGAAGAATAATTTTCTGTCAGTGTCCATGGAAATTATAAGGAGCTGTATAGTCTGGTCTTGGTAAACATGCTTCAGTGTTGATGTAAGGAGAAGTGAAACACTGGGAGCCTGGGCATTGCAGTGGCCTGTACTGATTAACTGGATTAAGGAACAACTGTAAGCTATAAGCAGAGTGCATACTTTCATGTGACGTGGGTGAGCTGGGGGAATTCTCAAAGTAGGAATTGAGGTTGCCCTATATGTTATTAAAAGCCTAACGAGCAAGCATGAAAGTTGTGCTGGTGGTGGAGCTGCAGAGGGAGAAGCACAGCTTACTGCATGGAGCCCAGATCTGTGCTGGCTTCTGCTCTGTGCTCATCCCCAAGGTGCAAGAGCTGCATCAGCTTGGAAGTTTCCTGTAGGCAGAAAAACTGAAAGCTTTTAGACCTTTGAAAAAGAACTTAGCTACCAGTTCTATAGAGTATTCTAGGGTTTTTTGTTAGTATTTTAGTTTCTGTAGCTAAGCAAGGTAGCCTCCTACTACAATCATGCCATGACAAAATGCCTGGTTTGTTGATCCTAGTGTTGTTAAGGAGAGGTCTGGCTGTGAAGTGTTTCTAGTTTTAAGCAGTGTGTACTTGGAAAACCTTAATTAGGTAGGGAATTCTGAAACCATAGTGTTTGAGGATTACCTGACAAGTAAGTACTGAATGACTTCAACATTGGATGCAGGCATCAAAAATAACATTTGGCATCTATATTTCCTATGGTTTTAGTACTTAATTTCTGTGCTTCGGTGACTCATCTGTTAAAAGGAAATTAGCTCTTCACGTAAGGTTGAAGACTTCAGGTGATTCATGACTGTAATGATGGGGGACAGCTCATGAACTAGATATGAGTTTTAGTAGATTGAGAATGCATTTCTCCCTAGAATGTAATAAATACTACAGCGTGAACTACTCCTGTCCAAATTGTGCTGTGTATCTCAAATATGTGTAAAATAGCTTTCTCATTATGTCAGAGGGACCTAGGACCAACTTGGAACTGTTCTATATTATTGCAGAATATTTGAAGAAAGTATTCTTCTCTTGAATAAGAGAATCTCTGCAAAAACAACTTGTACGTTAACCACTGATAAGATTATATTTAAGATGGAAACACATGGAAAGACTTCACTCCCAACCTTGGATTAAATGTTATTAAAATATTGAGAGATACAGTCATACTCAGGACTGCTTAGCAGCTACTTTGAAGTTACTACTGCTTGTATGAAAAATGATCTATGTTGGATATTACATTCCTATATTAATATCAGAGACCTGTGAGCTCCCAGTTTGCTGGATGTTTGCATTGCATTGTTCCAGGATTGTGAATCTGGATCCACAGTCTTTAATTAAACAGAGTTTTATTGTAGACATGTACCTTAATTATTTTGAATAGATGTTTGTTGTCATATTTCTGAGTTTGTAGTTTTTTTCTGTTACTTTGAAGGCTAATAACTTGCCTTCAGTGAAACGGTGGGTAAAGTTGGCATGTAATTATTGAGTCATAGAATCACCAAGGTTGGAAAAGACCTAAAAGATCATCCAGTCCAACTGTTCACCTATTACTAATAGCTCCCACTAAAAGTCGTAGGAGCATGGACTGAAGAGCGATCAGAAGTGCCGCAAATGGAATGATATCCTTAACCAGTTGCTGCAGTAAAGTGTGAACAGCAATGATCTTGGTCAAAAGCCAGGGAGGAGAGCTTGATATAGTCTGATGAACCTCAGAGAAGCTTTCTGTTCAAGGTGAAAGCAAAAATGAGGCACTGTGAGCAGGAAGACAAACATGCTTCATTGAGATATCTACATAGATATCTATAGATATATATATATATACAGAAAGAAGTCTAATTTTGCCATCCAAGTACAGACAGGATTAGCAGAATATTTTCTTTCATAGTCAGTTTATGTTTGCAGTTAAACACTTTCCTTTTTGTAATGGATAGTGGTGAAGAGTAAAAGGCAGTAAAGTTAATTTCCTTGATATGTATCTCAGTTTTCAAAACTTGCACAAATGTTTATCCAGTCTGACTTTTTATATGAAAGAATGCCTTTGTATTCCAGCTTTATTAGGAAAACTGAAAAGAGCATTAATTCAACTGTAATGTGGCTTACTCCTTAAATTTCTTTCCACAGTCTGTAAAGTACATATAAGAGAACATACTTCTCACAGAGGAACAAAGCAAAAATCAAAAGCTAAACAAATGTGGAAGAACTCTTAATAAGGCTTATGTGTGTGCAAACACAGCTTGGAGGGTAGATACAGTTGATAATCAAAAGTATGTAAGGTATATACAAGATGTACCAGAAGGAATGAACTGTGTGCTTCATAGGAAGTATCACAGAGCTGCTGTAACCAAATAAAGCAATGTGGCTTGGTAGTTCTCTTGTATCATGAAATGTTTTGTTGCCTTCAAATTCAGCTGAGATTCTTCTAGAGGATAACTTTGAATGCTGGACAGAAGCTGGAAGGTGCTCATGGAAAATGACAAATACATAAGCAGATGGTTGGTTTTGAAAACATATACATCCACATTTCTGTGCACAGATATAATAGCATTAAGACAGTTGTGTTTAAAAGTACTTCTGCAGATGGTATCTAAAACAGTGATGTAAGTAATAAATCTACAACACCTGTGTTCAGAACTTTGTTTATATGGGGTTTTTAATAGTACTTTGTAGGAGTGATTTGTAAGTGAATATGATATGGTTTTTCTAGAGTGTACTTTTTGAATTGCTTGTACTATGAAAGGCTGGGAATCCAAACCCTACCTGTATTCTAGGAAGTGTTTAACCTTGGCACATCTCTATCATACTTCGTATCTTGAATTAAATACTAAATAGCTGATTATCACCATGGCTTTGGTGAATAGGTGCTACTTTCCCCCATCCGTTTTATGCCTGGAAAAACTAAAGCTGTGTAGTTTTTTTCAATCTTAATTAATAAGTGACAGATTTGAAATCATAACTTGGGTTTCTACAATTTTCTGTAATTATGCCCCTTTTCTCACTTTAAGAAAAATGAGTTAATTTTAAATAGTACAGTAGTTTTGTTTGTTTCAGGTACCTTTTACCTGTAGATTGATCAGATATGTGATGATATGAAGCTTATTTTTCAGGTTGGGATCTGTACCAAAGGATGATATTTTTGACTGCTCCAAATGCATTATGGAGCATTTCAGTGTGTCTGGATCTATGTTAATGCAGACATAAGTGTTTGTGTGACTAAGGGGATGGTAAATGCATTAGGGAATTGACCTTGAAAAGTGTCCTTCATTCAAAT
Source organism: Excalfactoria chinensis (assembly GCF_039878825.1). Lineage (NCBI taxonomy): Eukaryota > Metazoa > Chordata > Aves > Galliformes > Phasianidae > Excalfactoria > Excalfactoria chinensis. Next base: position 31,022,451 of record NC_092830.1, read on the forward strand.
GAACCAGGATTTCAGATTTGGACTGAATTTGTAGTTGGCCTGGCCTCTTTTTTTTAATTTTTTTGTTATTTTTTGAAGCAAGATTTGGAGAATATGCAATCCACAGTTTAATTTATTAATGTAGTAGTTCACAAAAGTTGTTCTCTAACATGATAATTGCTTGGTTATTTCATTTCTGATTTTATATGCATCATTAAAGTGCACTTGCTGCTTTTAAGGGTTGTGTGCATTCAGAAATTAAATACAGAAACTCAGAGGTGACAGGCAGCTGAAAGTAAGCAGAATATTCCCCCCTAAGTTAGACTCTGGCTTTCTAATGTTCAGGCTGCATTTTTAAGTAGCAATTGGGTTTAAAAGCAGAAGCAGTGTTTATTAGATTCCTTCAGAATGATGGAGGCTTCCAGTGTTGTACTGAAATGCAATTTGGGAACATTTTCCTCTGAGTTAGTATTATTTATTTCCATTGCCTTGAGAGTTAGGAGGTCATACTCAAGAATGATTGTAAAAACCAGACAAAAACAATAAACCAGCAACACAAACCCTCAAAACCAAGGCTTAACCGATTGTTATAATAATAATTTTTAATTGCAGTTAAAGCTCTTGTCTAAGGATACTTCCTTCTTTTAAGGGGTCTAATGTACTACTCTCATACATCATCTGTGGTTCTCTAGTAACTTTATTTTTTAAAAATTATCTAAATTAAACTTGTCCATTTTAATTTTCATCTACTAAAAAGTAGTTGATGGATGTAATTAGTCATGCTCCTCATTTTTAAATACAGTGATTAAAATTTGGTCTGTTTCTCCATGAAGGAAAGTGTGGAGCAATCTGCAGTACCCTCATCTACACTGAAGCTTTCAAGTCTTCAAGCTTCCTACTTGTCTTTGTGTAACTCACTGGATGTGGGGGTAAATTACTGCTCAGGAATGACAAACCTAACATATGTTGAGCTTGGCGAGTGTGAGCATAGCAATGCAACATCTTGAGTGGAGGAAATACTCTGTTGTTCTCACAGCTGTGCTGTTGCCAGCTTAGACTTCAGTGAATCATATCAGTCTGGCTGGTGCTACTTGAAAGCATACTGTGTTAGATAAAAGAACACTAGTTGATGGAGGAAATTCTCAAGTATCCTATGTTTGAAAAACTACAGATTAGTAGGAAAAAGCAACATTTTTTCCTTTCCTGTTTTTAATTGCACTGAACTTCCTAGGTATGCAGTTGATGCTCATTTTCTTCTTCCCAGTGGACCAGAAATATTTAAGAGCCTTTCCAAGAGGATGTCAACCTACAAGATACTGTGCTGTATAAATACATCTTCTGTATGTTGAGTATTTATGAAGTATACTTAAAACCAGAAATCTCTCAAGCAGGAAATAAAGCTGTTCTGTCATTTAAGCAATTCGTCCATACCTGTGCAGAATTAAGAACAGCTTTTCTTGTTGATTCCTTGTCTTCTGCTTATTGCTTTTCTCTTGTTCAGGGTACACATGGCCAAAAAGTTTCCAAAAACCTCCCAGTCTGAAGGGTCTTGTCAGCACTTCTGTAGAAGAGCGGAGAAGAGAAAAGGGAAAATCCTAACCTGAGACTAGAAGCAGTAGGTTGTGTGCGAGGATGTTAATGCATGGGGAAGGTTGTGGATTCTGGTCACTAAGTGTTAGTGGTGCAAATTCCGTTTGTACATGTGCTCAACAGCACAAGCTGGTGTTGATGTTCTGTGCTATTCTGCAACAGTGACTTGAGTTCCAGGTTGCATACATCTGGCCTGCTTGCTTCTACAAACCCTTATAGGTAGGTTTTCATAGTGGATGTGAGAGTTTTGGAGGATATCATAGGTACTTTAGACTATCAGAAGTTTTTGGGTTTGTTTGTTTTACGTGTACTTTATCCACATTCACTTGCATTCATATTTAGGGGGCTGTGTATGCAGGTGTATAAGTTAGACACTCAAGTAGGAAACAGAGAATTATGTAGCCATGTGGATGTGTGTGATGTTTGCATGTCAAAAATACTCAGAGGGTGGTGATGCACTGGAACAGGTTGCCCAAGGAGGCTATGGATGCTTCATCCTTGGAGGCATTTAAGACCAGGCTGGATGTGGCTCTGGGCTCTCTGGTCTGGTGGCCCTGCAGATGGCAGGTGGGGTTGAAACTACGTGACCATTTTGGTCCTCTATGTGAAAAACTTCCTCCTAATATCTAACCTAAACCTCCCCTGTCTCAGTTTAAAGCTGTTCTCCTTGTCTTATCACTATCCACCCTTGTAAACAGCCATTTCCCTTCCTGTTTGTATGCTCCCTTCAAGTATTGGAAGGCCACAACATGATCTCCCTGGAGCCTTCGCTTCTCCAAGCTAAACAAGCCCAGTTACGTCAGCCTTTCTTCATAGGAGAGGTGCTCCAGCCCTCTGATCTTAGTGGCCCTCCTCTGGATCCGCTATCCAGAGGTGTCCGTTCCACCAATGTTTGTGGTATTTTGTGCCTTACATTGTAAGTCTGCATGACTGGTGGATGCAGCCATCCGTTTTCTAAGGGGTATTTTTAAATGATATGAGTAGGGGGTACATTGGTGAAGTATCCTTTTCATCTAAAGGAAGGCAGGGGCTGTGTTAATCTTCCTGGTAGGCTTGGAATCAAGTTATTCAAGTATTGTCCCATGCTGGGAATGTCTTCATTTTATAAGCAGTCCTTTTTGATTTGATTTAATTACATCAGTGTCAGGCACAGAGAAAAAGATAATTATTAAACTGTCTGCTCTTAGATTGTGGTTGCAAATATTTTCCTGGCATTAGAAATGTCCAAAGGAGCATTCCCATTAAGTGCGTTTTAGGAATGTGAAGAAAGGGAAATACTTGCTTCTGTTCAAATAGAATTCTCTATTCTCTCTAATAATTTTTAATTTATGCTTGTCAGTAGCTTCTTTAGAAAAGAATGGTTGCTATGATGAAGTTTATGGGAGTGTTACCATGTGTGGATGCAGAAGAGAAATTAGAATCCTGTTGGTGAACAGAATGGGCACTTGAAGTATGAAATGATAATGGCCATAAGCTGCAGTCTGATTATGTTGCTTTTTTGAATTTATGCAAAGAGTAGAGAAGGAAAAATATTCAGGATAAATATGGTGTTTTGATGTAAGGTTATATGCTGGAGGGAATGGAAAAAATATAGCTTTATGGCTAATATGAAATGTGAATGTTCAATTCTATACCTGTTTCTGTTGCTTACACTAAGGTAATATTTTTCCCCCTCCTATATGAAATCTTCCTGTAGACAAATACTGAAAATTGCTTGTGGTTTTTTTGTTTGTTTTTGTTTTTTCTAAGAGAATTCTTACATTCGAGTAGTCTTTTCATGCAGTTTTTCTCATTTGTTTGGGCTCCACAAACTACTAAAAACACTATCAATGCTGAGAATGAAAATTAAATATCAGAACTGTCAAATTTGATTGAATGTTAATGTTGCAAGTTTCTTTACTGCCTCTATTATGATTCAGTTTTCCAAGCACAGTATTTGGCCATATGTTAGAAATTCCAACTAGCAATTAATATAGTACTGTGGAATAAATGAAAATCACTTGGTTCTCTTGGTATGTTAAGTTATAGTTAATGTTTGTAGTTTTTTAAAGGTAAGCATTTAAGATTGCTGTGTACTTTTGCTTGAATATGTGAGCTTTTATTCTAACATGAAACTTCTTTATAAAGCCTAATTTCTGACATATTACCTTATTGTTTTTTTTTTCCTCTTTTAAGTGCTTCGGTTTTCTAATGACTTGCCTGCCTCCTCAACATTCTGGGAAATTGGGATTAATTAAGAAGGTGGGCAATTTGGGATTAATTAAAAAGGCATGTCTGTAAAGCAACTGGGATTTGTGTGAGTTTAAAGGTGAAGGCGTGCATATTAAAGCAAAGTATTTATGCAGCTGGTAGATTGGTATATGTATGTGAGTGTATACATCTATTTGCATATCTTTATATGCATATATGAATGTTACTGAAAACAGAATTTTCTGGAGTCTACGTGACAATCCAGTGGCAGTGCTATTGGGATTAATGTGGTCATCTCAGTACAGCTGAGTTGGAGTGGGGAGGAATGGGATAAGTGTTATTTCCTCCTCATGTGCTCATATTTTAAAATATATTTGCCACCACTCATTTGAGCTGTGCTCCTACATTGTGCATTGACTGATGATCTCAAGAATCTGGCAGGTAGATGCATCTATTGGGGTACACCTGACCTCCAGCTTCATGAAACCCAGCATATCCAGGTCTGAAAACCATTGTAGGGTTGCTGCAGTGTGATGTGTGGAGGGAAAGAGGTATCTGTCCTCAGGGATGGACAGTGAGACAGCTCTGATTGCCAGTTCCAATTTGAATACTGCTCCTGTCCCATTTCAGGTACGATGTTGCCCCACTTCTACGTGGCTTGACTGGCCAGTGACAAAATCTGGCTGCTGACACCTCTGCAGAGCATTCCTTCTGTTTTTGTTTCCCCCTCCCCTCACCCATTTTGGGATTTGTGCTGTTCCATGAATGCTTTTCTAGGGGCAAAGGCACCAGCTGTTTGCAGAGACCTAAAAAGTGTGTAAGAACATTACTAAAGAGCTAGAAATAGTACATTATTGAAGCCTTTATTTTTCTTGGCTACCTATATGTGATAAACACAGTTTGCCTGCTCTTAGTTTTACTCCCAAACAGCTCACATGGAGAGGCTGGTAGATGTTTATAAACAAACCAAACTGCAGACAAATCCAGTGGGAAGAAATCTGGAATTTGAGCAAATATTTCAAGAAGTGCTGTTATGATTTTTAGGGTATGACTTAAACAAGATAATCTTTAGTAGACTTTTTTTGTGTGCCATGTGGTAGAATTTCATAACCAAATATGCCATAAACTTGTTCAAAAGTTCATCCTGAATCTCACTTTTCTGACTTTCTGAATTCAGAGTGTTAATACAAGCTTGTTCATGCTGTCAACTTGGTATACCTCATTTTGTGTGCATATAGTGTCGTAGGCAAAAAACCGTTCCCTTTCCATTTGCTTTTCCTATTGTATTCTTTATATGTACTGAGCGTTATATTTTTTTCCCTTGGACTAAATTATGCTAGGCTAAGCAAGTGTCCTCTTACCAGGCTCTTATTTCTTCTAGTCATTTAATGGTGTTCTCTGTTCATGTTCCAGTTTAATCTTTCCTATTGTGTTTCCTGCTTCCTTTGCTTTGATATTATTACAGCCTCATCTCATCTGGAAATACCACACTGTATGATCGTTTCTTTCTTTTCCTGGCTCTGTAACTAGCAGCGTATAGTTATTCTACACCTGTTCCAATTGTCTTTCTTCCCAAACGGGCCAGTTGAAATTATTCCTGTCACTTTTAAGTGTGTGATTTTACAGGCTATTTACTAAATCTTGTTCTTCTTTACGTCAGTTAAGCATCGACATCACCTAGTTCTTTGCATAGGGCAGGTTTATTTCTAACAGTGCGGACAACTTAGTTGATTTATTAAAGTATATGGTGTTATTAAATTTATGTTGCATTTTATTTCACTTTCTCCTCACATCTATAGTTTAATCTAGAAATATGAATATTGAATAATGAGAACTAGAGTAATAGCTTCTATTAATTCTGGGCAATTCCTTCCCTTTTGGCGTTAAATTTAGGTATGATATTTGCTAGAAGATGACAAATGGTATAATTAAAGTGCCTACTGCATAACTTGTAAGTTAATGTCTTAGATCTTGTGTTTCCCTGTGTTCCAGTGTGGAGATTCCTTACATCTGGTAAAACAATTTCTTATCTGAGTTTTGTTCCTAGTGATATGATGTTCTCTAACTCCATACGCTTAGTTCCTGAGCTGTCTTGCTTCTACACAATGAGCTTTTATTTTGTTTTGCAATATCTTTAATGTCTGTGATTATAAGCTCAGCATCTCTATTCATCTTTCAAGATGTAATTCCAGGTGTTGTTTAGACAACTTGCCATAGTTATGGTGATTGCTACCTCACTTGGAATTTGGGCAATAACGTAGTTCTGACTTGAATTTCTGCCCCACAGGGCAATTTTCCTGTAAGTTTTAAGGTAAATAGAGCAAGATCATTTTCTATTACTTCATAAATTTAATTTAATTAGAATGAAAAATTACTTGTGCCAAATGCTACTAAATTATGCACTTTCATGGTGCTCTCCTATTTGTTTTCAGTCAGTTCTCTTAATAATTGAGTAAATGAAATGATGAAATACTTCATAGCATATTATGAAGTGAACAAATACTAGCTGTCACTAGGACAGCAAGTTCCAACTGTCGCTGATAAAGATATACTATCTATTTATTACAGGTTTATGATCCCATGAATTGTATTTTGCAAAGTAGTTTGAGAAGGTGAATTACTCCTGTGTTTGTCTGGTTATTAAAAGTAATGACTTAATTAGTGTGTTTGACTAATCAGCTAGAGTGCTGTGGAGAGCATGTGCAACTCTTTTGGTTCTTTTTGATGTCTATACAGATACTCAAATTGTTACTGGTACATCATGCTCATGTATAACATCTTCCATCTTCTCCATTCTTTTTCTCTATGTTTGAAAATTGGTTGTCCATGGAAAATTTAAATGGAAAAATCTAAGAATGAAGGGCGATGCATGCTGGCTGAAAAACTGCTAATTAGCTACACTTGATATTTACCAAGTAATTATGTAATTTGCTCAATATGAAAAGCTCTGGTACCATTATATCCTCCAGTAATGGCCCTATCGTTAGGTACTTACACTAAATCAGAGGTTATAGGTGCACATCTGGCTGATGGATTGCTAAAATAAGCATTTAGAGTGTAGTTGTGTTGTGGGAGAGATCTACAGTGAAAAAAATATATATTTTTTTCCAGTCCCTTTGAGTAACAATAATGTTCAGACAGAATAATATATTGAAGCAAGTTTGACTGCACTGTTTACAAATACCTGATTTTTTTTTCATAAACATTGCTCTCCAAGATCTATAGAAAAAATAATTGCATAAACACTCTCAAGTACTAAACTGTATGGTTTTTCAAGACAGATACTTCTGTGATTACTGACAAATCACTTAAAGTAATTTTTAAAAGCCAGTTCACTCTATAATCCAATGATAATGGGAGATCCTGTCAGTATACATCTGAAACATGAAATAACTACTGTGCATTTGTGTTGGCTTGTATTTTGATCTTTATTTCTTATCAAAAGCAAAGTGATACAGTTGGTTGCTACAGAAAGAATCTCTACACACACTTTTAAGGAGAAAATAAATCAGCTTTGGAGGGTTCTTAAAATTTGCTGCTGATGAGTTTTACATGCTCGTTAACTGTGACACTAAGATCAGCAGCTTAAAGGAATTTTAAAGGGAATGGAAACATCTAACAGGAAAAAAGTTGGCAGGAATAGTAGTTAAGCCCACTGTAAAGAATGCAAATCTGTGGTGCCTTTTAAACTCATTTCTGAGATTGGACACATTGTGAGGCAGTGAAAGCAGCATGTAGCTGGCAGCATTCTAGATAATAACTATTGTGGGTTTGGCTTAGCAGTGTCATGACTAGTCCTAAGATGTCTCTCAGTCTCATCTTTTTTTTTACCTCGAATTTTAAAGAGGAAAAAAGCCTAAGTAATACAGACCTGTGGAGCTGCAATAGCTGAGCATCCTATGGGAACTAGAAATTGAGCCTTGACATCTCTTTCTGAATAGAGGGCTATCTGCAAAGGCCTAGTTCTACTCTTGTAGCATCTCTGTTTTGATAATAAGCCCCATTATTATCAGTTTCCTGAAGTATTAGCAGGGATATCTGTTCTGAGATGAGATAAGCAAAGTGACTTTCTTTTCTGGATCACTGGGATGGTGGAGCTGAGGGCTTTTTTTCCTGATTGCATTCCTGTAGAAAGCTTTCACAAACTTTGCTAGCCAACATCAGTGGTATTTTTTCCCCACAGGAATTATAAACCACGTAATCAAAATTATTCTGAGCAATTTTTGTTAACATTACTATTGAAATTAAAAGCGTACATGGCAAATGCATTACGCATTTTTGTCTGCCAAGAATGAATGTGCTGATACAGTGTTGCAGTGCAAGCTAGCTTTTACTGTGTTTTGTAATTTGGATTTCAGTGAATTTCTAAGAGCCCGAATGCTGGGCATTTCTATCGATCAGTAAGCCTGTTCTAGAAGCACATCTACTGAGGAGTGTTACCCAACAGGTTGTATTGAGTACATACCATTGCAGCACAATGTGTTTTTTGTGGAATATAATGCTTTAACATCTGGTATACGTTAGTATGTTTCCCGTTTATGTAACTGATTCTAAAATAACATCTATGTTTTTTTTTCATAGCTCAAGTTTCATATCACAGCTGGAGTTGTGCTCTGTATTTAACACAGCTATTGGAAAAGTGTTCTCAAAACATGTCATGGCATTCAGTGTTATTTGAACTTTGTTTGAACAAAGTATGGGCTCTACTTTGTAGCTTACAGACAAATCTTCCATACATTCATAGCCTTATAGTCCTGGAAAGAGATGTAACAGTCAACTATTCTTTTTTTTTCTTCTGCTTCTGGATTATCTCTTAATATTTCTTTGAATTTGCCTTTGTGATTGGTTTTCTTTTCCCCTCCATTGGATCGTGTTTGACAGCTGATGTTTAAGAATGTTTGTATCAGTGCTGAGCGCTTAAAAAAATCTTTCCAAAACTCTGGTACAAATGCAACAGAGTTGGAATTCACGTTTAACTTCTATTTTAAGATTGTTGTATGGAAAAGGACCTTATGCAAGCCTATTCATAAGAGACCTGATTCTGCAGTGTGCTTAGATCCATCACCAGAAGCTGTTTAAAACCTCAGCTTTTTTTATACAGGCATTTGTGCAAGGCAACCTGTGACCTAACGTGTAGCCACCCTGTTTTCTAATGGAGTAGCAGGTGGTGACTCAGAGCTTCCTTATGACTTATTCATAAATCCCAATGTTCACTTGTGCCAGCATATTAAATGCATTACCAAAGAGGGCTCTTTCCTATTTTGAAGCGGGCAGATGCTATTGACCTCATTTGCGCTGTTGCCTTATCTAGTGCATACAAGCAAATGCATCTATCTTTTATGCAGGCTAAGCTGCAGTTTGGTGCTGAAAAAATGCAGACACTTAAAGGTAAATAGTACAGATCTGTATGGCTGAGAATAGTGTATGAAAAAAAATAGAACTGGATAAATTAAGAATATGGGTAACTACTAATCTATACAAACACGCAATCATCACTTTGAGTGTTAAAAATAAACATGTCTTATATTGCCCCTTGCTCTATTTTGACTACTTAGTGGCATAAGTCTACTTCTGTAGAATTGCTTTCTGTAGAATACTTTTTGTTAAATACCTTTATTTGCTATTTAACTGCAAGAGGCAAGCTATTGGTCTAATTTTCTTCAGTTTTCTCAATTAGTGTCTAAGCATAAACTATTCCTCTTTTCCCTCTTAGCACATGCATAGTTTCTTCTGCATTTATGGGGCTCTCTGTAATGAGAAGAGTGATCAGAACTACATCTTGAAAGTGCTGGGAGCCCTCCAAGGTTTTGAAGCTTGGCTCTGCCCTGCCTGTAAGACCCAATCCCATGTACCTGCAAACCCATGCCAGATGTGATATGCTCAGGGCATTGCTAGGGATGAAGTGAAGGATGGAAGGCTGTGTATGTACAGGGTGAGCTGGCAGAAGAGCGTGTGGAGAGATTTTTGGTGTTCTGTAGATAGACTGGACAGAAAATCTCACTTTAGAATCATAGAGTCACCAAGGCTGGAAAAGAACTAAAAGATCATCCAGTCCAACCGTTCACCTATCATCAATAGCTCCCACTAAACCATGTCCTCGAACACCTCCAGGGTCAATGAGTCCACCACCTCCCTGGGCAGGCCATTCCAGTGCCTGACCACCCTTACTGAGAAGTAATGTTTATGCAAAGGAGCTGCCAAACTTAGAATGTTGCTCATTTTTACAATCAAAGAATGAGTCTTCTGCAATTGCGAGGAGTGTCTGTTCTCATTCCCATTGATTCCAGATTGCTTTTTCCTGCCATGTATGTGGCAGTTACTACCAGCTAGTGTCCTAAGCAAGCTTCCTGTGGCTGTGAGGGGAACAGAGGCCAAGGGGCAATGTTTGCATGGAGCAGTGTGGTGCAGCAGGGGCTGCTGAACAGGGCACTTGGTGCACAGAACCCTAAATGTTTCCTGAGTGTTTCAGTTTGTAAAGATTCTGGTCTGTTCCAATGGACTGAGAGTCTGTTTTAGTGGTTGAAGTGTGTTCTATGGTTGAGATTTGTCTGGAAGGAATGCTGTTTGTATGCTCTCAGGTTGCTCTGCAGGCCAAGTGTTTGTGGTGAGAAGATGAGAAGAGATTCATTTCAGGAACATATGAACTAGGAATCACATGAATTCAACTTCTATGCCTGAACTTGGCTTGCAGGTTTCCACTCTTCCTCTGAACAAGCAGGCCTTTTATTTATAGAATGTTGAGGTCTTTATTTTTGTACTTTAAAAACTAAATAAGTGCAGTGAACTTAACAAAATCACAGTTCAGAATTGTATTTAGTAATGTTGGATACCTGCTGCTAGGTGTGAGATATACAAATAATTATATATATATATATATATATGATTGAAATAAAAATATAACATTTGCATCTCATTTGTATTGACAGGTAGGTCTCACAGACCTAGACAGTCACAACTGAGGCAAGGACTGGGTCTGTGTTTGGAGATGGTCAAACTTTTAGGTCTTGTCAAATTTTTATGATAGCATGGGGGGGAGGGGGGTGTATTGAAATTTGAGAAATACAAGTAAATACTTCCATAAGGCTCATTTTTCAATGGAAGGCTTTATAAAGCCATCTTGCCAGTTCAAATTGCCTAGAAGTATCATATGTAAAATGATAAGCATGTGCTATATAATCCTATCCTTAGTAAATGGATTTGCAGTTTAAGAATTTGTATGAATTGGAACACTTGGATCCTCAGGCTGATTCAAGAAAAAGCATCTTAGAATGTAAAGAGATTATAAACTGGCATTTCTAGTGACTTTGTAAGCAAAGATTTAACTTATTTTTCCAACGAAATGCAAAAGCTGACATTAGACTGCCAATTCAAAAAAGCCAGGCTGAAGAAATGATCTTCATCTTGTATAAAGAGAATTTTAAAACTTGGTGTTTAGAAAGCAACTGTTTTATCAACAGTTTGGGTTAGGAAACTGAAATGAGAGCATCTCCTTTGGTAGCCATGGTGCTCCATGGGGTGCCCATGGGTGGCAGCTGGCTCTGTTCATCTGTGTCTGTGATATGGCCTGGGCTGGCTTCCTGCCTTGGCAGAGGAATAAGAGAAAAGGGGATCTGTTCATTTTTGGGTAGATCATGTAGGGAGATAGAGCAAAATACCCACAATGTAAGGTGCACCCATATCATTGTTTCTTAGTTTACTGCAGTTCTGAATTAAAGCTTATTTTGAGGATGACTCAGCAAGCCCTCAGGCTCTCTCCAGGCTGATGATAACTCTTCAGCTTCCTTGCTGAAAAGCCATGGTAGAATGAGGTTCAGTTTTGCTCTGGCTGTAATGTGTTCCAGTTTAATGACCCACTAACAGTACTGTGCACAGTGCTGTCCTCAGAGAGCTGAGGTCAGGAGTGACTGGAGGTCTGATTAATGATTGAAGAGCACCTGCTTGTGACTAATTAGGCAAAAAAAGTGCTCCTAGTGACTCAGATGCAGGTATAGTAACCTATCCAGAATAAAGATTTGATATAGTTTGTATAGGAGAACTTTACAGGTTTTATTAAGCACCAAACTATATGGACCCCATGCCAAGAGGCAAATACAAGAATTATTACTATTTTGCTGCGAGGGTTGCTTGTGATCTGCTTTCTAAGCCAGCTTTGAAACTCTGGGTGAATTTCAGTGTCATGTTGATAACACTGAATCTCCCTTTCAATGAATATTTGAGTTTTCTTCCCTTAAATAAAATTTTATTGCAGTCTTTCTTTCCCTTAGGGCTTAGAGCAATGATTGTTTTTGTTAGTTTATAGTGTCTTCTTGCTTACTTCTGCATAAGCTGTCTGAAAATCAAACTAAGCAGTTAAAACAACATTAAAAACAATCACATCTTTTAAAGAAATAAATAGCTATAATCCAAAGGTGTACGGTGTCAGTGTGCCTCATTTGAGGAATAGGATTCTGAGAGTTTCCTGGAAACATTCAGGAGATCAGGTAAGGTCATGTAGGCAGTAAAGTTGCTTCTATTGAAAAAGATTGATTTCAGTTGTCATCCTTACTGCACTGATAATCTTCCTTCAGCTGAATTCTTTCTTTCTTGTTGTCTATGCGTTTCATTCTGAATTTGCACTATATTGCAGTTTGATTGAAGCCAATCAAATGAGGCAATTATTACTGTGCTTGATGCATCTTTCAAGTGCCTTTTGGTAGAAATTCTGTCAATGCCAGGAAATTTGCTCAGCGTTTCACTGTCAGAAATGCCTTGTTGTGTGAGGTGACCAAGGCAACTCAGATTTGTTTCGATGTGGTGCAAGAAACAGATGAATGACAGTTGAAACAGCTAAATGCTGACAGGCTTAGCTGATGGCATGTTTGTAGGTGGATATATTAAATGATGGAAGTGACTCTTTTGAATAATTCTGGTTTTCATTCTGCAGAGTATGCAGCTGTTGATGGCTAAGGAGGTGATTTATGGGCTGCTTTTGCTTCTGGTTCTTCTCTGGCTTGGGATTCATGAGATGGGAGAAGGGGCAGAGCTGACCCATCCCTCTCATTCTCTCAAATGTTCAGCTGCACTGGAGTAATTCTCTGCTCTAGTGCATTCTGCTGCCGAAATCATTGCTTCTTCTTTAAGTGTTGGGGTCACTGCTTCTTTCTGTCAGTATTTCATAGTGATTGCTTGTTTTCTATTTCTGTTTCCTCTTCTTGTTCTCAGGAGCCTAATTTACTAGCTTTAGACCTTGACTTTGTTGATTCCCATTGTTATTTTTTGGGGGGCACTGTGCTGCATAGCAGAAGTTGCTCTCTGTGGGTAGATGCAGTTTCTCCTTTGTCCTTATTAAGAGTGGGGCATTTGTTTGTAATCTGATCTGCCTCGTTTGAGATGCTTGAAAGAGGGGGGGGTGGGGAAAGGGGGGCTGAAAGCTCAGCAGCAGCTATAGTAGCAAGTAGCAAAGTTACATCCTCAGCCTCAGAGAGAGCAGGAGGTGAAGCCCATTATCCTAGGAGTAGTCTAGGAATTGCTGCTGGTGTGAAAGTCTTATGCTTACTACTTCCTCTCTTACTGTTAAGTAAAGACAAGCTGTTTGTATCCCTGGATGCACCCCGGACAGCTTTGTGATTCCTTGGTTTCATAAGGACCTGAGGAGTCCTGGTCCTGTAGAGATGGGCTCTTTCCTTTTGTACTCCAGGCAGTAACTCCTCCTGCCTGTATCCTGCAGCCCATCTGTTAGGGTATGGCAAGTCTCTTTATGTCCTCTTTTCTTCATTGCTAGCTCCAGGTATGTCTCTTGAGCCATCCTGATTGCAAGATAGGGCACAAGGATTTGGAACTCCCAGAAGGAATTCTTGTGTTTTTCTTCATTGAATTTACTATTTCCTCTTTGGTTTTGAAGGAACTGATTTATTTATTTATTTATTTTGCTATAGCTTTCCTACTTAAAAGAAGTTCTAAACCACTGCTTTCTGTTTTACTGATCTCATGGTGAATAAATCTATAGTGTTACACTGAAGAACTCACATGGCATTTCTTATCATTGTACTAATATATTAAAATCCTAACTCTGTATCAATGCAGAATGATATGCAGCTGTCATTCAATTTTTTTTTCACTACGACTGCAGGAATGCACATACATCTGCAGGATGAAGCCTGTTTGTCTTAATGCTTTGTTTCATGTAGAATTTGACAAAGGTAGATGCTATTTTTCAGAACTCTTCAGTAGTTCTGAGGTGTTTATTAGTAACACTTCAGCTTTCTGCTTCATTGAAGAAAAGAGTAAGAAGAAAAAATGAAATAATGTGATTTGTCATCTAAATAGCATGACTAGTTTTTTGTCTTGTTCTTTCATGTTTCTGTACAGTAAAAGTAAAAACAATATTGTCTCCCAAGATCCAAACATTCAAGCTCTGAATATATGTAACACAGACTAAGAGTTTTATTTCGGAAGGTTTTAAGACTTGCATAGTTTAGAAGCAGGCAGGATATTTCACAACACCAGTTTTGGATCTTCTTTTAGCCAGACATGTGATAAGAGTGACTATTTTTTGATGGAACTTCTGCCGAAAGAGGAAGGGGAACTGTCACGTTAGAATACACGCTTGCCATAAATTCTTTCCTAATGCTTACGCTTATTTCTTATGAGTAGGACTGCACTGTGTTGAGATGCCCTTGTCACAAAGCCTGCTTGAAGCTCTTAACAATTCAAGATTTGGGTGTCACCTGCATGGGATTTTGGGAACCTATCAGGTAGAATGTGACCAAAGAAAAAAAAAAAAAGGGCAAAAAAAAAAAAAAGTGGGATATAGAAGTGTGCTAATGCAAAGGTGGGCTGCCCTGTCAGAAGTAGAGGGGATTGTGAAGTATTGAATCATGCTGTTGCTCCTTGAAGAAAAAAAAAATTGCTATGTTCTATTGCACAGATGTTCTCTCAGATCTTCAATGGGCCTTCTGTTTGTGGTTTTGTATAATATAATTCCCACGGGGGTGTGAAAATTAAATATTTTGTGAGGAAAAGTTTGTATCCTGGCTCCACCATGGGCTGTATTGTTTCCATTAGTGACTGTGAATTAAGTAAATGTGATAACTTCAAAGTTTTAACTGTTGAAAGTGTGGGTAACCATCTTCCAGAAGCAAAGTATTAGCAGCTCAGGGAGTGGGAGCTGCATGCAGCTCGATGACAGCTGGCTGTGGAGTTCAGCTCTGCTGATGTTCTGAGTGCTGTCTGCAGTGTCTGACTTTATCTGACAGCATGGCAAAGGGCTCAGAGATAACAAGCTTCCTGCTTGTGGTTTTAAACTTTATTTCAGTACTTTTAGCAGTTCTAAGTATGGGACAAATTGCAGGCTCAGTCATCACCTGTGCCCATCATGTGTCCTGTCCATTCCTCTCTCCATAAATAAAACCCAAAACAAACATGCACAAAAAAGAACCCCCCAAACAACAACAAACTTCTAACACTGTGAAACAACAGTGTTTTGATTCTGTAAAACTGGTTGCTGAAACAGTTAGGACGAAATATTTTCCCACTCTGGTATTTCTTCCTCCTCTGATGGTACCGTCACCCATTTCACAACTTACTGATGCATTAGAAAGTTGAGCACCTGCCACAGTGGGCTGTTCTTCTCTATTGCTAAGCAGAACTGTGATGTACACACGAGTGTCATTCTGTAGCCCAGGGACACAAATTCTGTTATCCCAGCTCTTTACCAAGGAGTGCTTTGTATTTAATGCACGTGTAGTGTCCTGATAATGGCCACAGCTATCAGAAGACAGAAACATGTGATTATCTGCACCATCTAAAACAGAGCACTTTGAAGCCCACTGAGAAAGCAGCTATTTCAATTTATTAATCAATTAAGTTTGTAAAAGGAATTATTTCCTTATCTTAACAGCCGTGCTGGTTGAGGTTCTGCTCAAGGCCTGGGAACCTCTTGTGAAGGAGAATTAGGGATGGCAAGAGATGCTTTTTATCTTTTTCCTGTAGATTTTTTATTTTCGCCTCTCAGGGAGGAGAAAATCCAAGTTTAGTTCTGAAATGATCCTAAAGGGGTGTACAGTGATGTAGGGCTGCCTGGGGTGTGGGCAGCTTCATTCCAGGTGTGTCCCTAATGCACCTGCTGGTGGCTGGGCATTAGCTGAACCAAGGTGCTGGAAGGTGAGAACAGGTGCTTCCTGCTGAGAGTAGGTGAGTACTAAAACTAAAGAGAAAAGGGAAATTTAGGAGTAGGTGACACTGGATTTAGAGCATTTGGCTGTTACCTTAGGAAGCTTAAGTTAAAACCCTGAACTAGGTCACAAGTGGAAATGAGGTTCATAGTGATGTGCAGTGAAAAACTGGAACGGTGCTTTTCCTTTTTGCCAAGTACATCAGCATGCACTGTCTGTGTTTTGTTTTGTGTGCCAAATTTAATGTGCTGCTATGAGTTTGAGGATAGAGAAACCTGTATTTCTTAGGAAACATATAGCTCAGTTTATAAATATATATACATACATATATACCTGCATATATAAAAAATAGATATTTGAGTAGGCATTTCTGAACTTTTTGTTTATTTATGTCTCCAGCAAATAAAACTCTCAAGTAACTTTATCCTTCACTGATGCTTATGATTAAATCAAAACCTGTGGGCAGTTGAACTTTAATGTAGTCTCCACTTAGGACTGAAATCTATTTTTGGTACCATGAAGTAGAAGACATTTCACAAAGTAATGCAAAAAAGTTGGAAAATACATCTACTGCTGTCATTTTTAGAAATGGAGGCCTGCTTTGTAGGCAGTAAATCTCAGGGAGATAGCTCTACCAGTTAAAGAAACCTAAAGAGTAACATTCCTATTTTTAAAACACTAGGGTTACATCACATGCAGGGTTATATCTAAGCAATCTTATAGAAAGGCCTGTTTGATGGCTTTTCAGGTGTATGATTTTTCTAAATGAAATAACAGAGGTATCAAAGGTATTGCTGCAGCTGGGGGGGAGGGGGGGGGGGAAGTAGGCAATGGGGCCTTTTTACTCTGGCAAAGGGTTCTTCCAGTAGGTATTTAGATTTGGCTGCAAAAATGACTCCAGTCTGAAATGAGCTCTGTAAGATATTATAGTACTGAGATGTTCCTTCACTTTCTGTTAGATTCCTGTGTAAATACTTGCTTAGAACAGGAGCTAACTATATGGATGCATGGGAACATTGGGACTGCTGCTAATACTGAGAGTGAGTTTAAAATATTTCAAACTTTTTTTTTACTGAGAAAATAGTAAGGACAATAAACAACAAGTGCCAGGAGATTGGCAAGTTAATTAGGTAGATTTTCTGCCTCTTAAAGTAGCATTTGATGACCTAATTAAATGAAATACACAGTGATACAGAGAAATAAATATCTTGTTCTTATATTAAATACCAATAGTTTTTTTTTGTTTTTTTTTTTTGTTTTTTTTTTTTTTAAAGAAATTTTAGTTTTAATCATTGTGGCAAGCCTATGTTTATAGGCAGAGCTTTGGATGTTATGTATGAAGTAGTCATGCCATTTCCAATATGTGTCTCATGACTTTGTACAACCCTGACATTAAAATCAGAAGTACAGAATATATGTACAACTCTAGATAGGAGAGATGATTTCCTGAAGTCCTTCCAGGTCAGTGGAGGATACTGTGGTATTTGCAGTAGATTCTAAAAGTCACCGATTTCAGAGCTGAGATGAAGAGGACCACCACCACCTGGGAAAAATTGGCAAGATTAAAGCTGTTAATTGGTGTAGCACTTCTGTAAGAAGTATGCAGAGTTGAACAGAGAACTGCAGCTTGACTCCATCCCCTTCAATTTCCTAGAAACTCTATATAAATTTATTACATTTAGAACAGTCTGTGTAAAAACGAAATAGTGTTTATTTATATTATTTTGTTAGCTTCTAAATGATTAAAGGTGATAAAGTATTTCATATGTCAACTGTATTTCAGAAAAATATTGAACCATATTGTACCTGTGTCAAGCCACTAGGTAGTTGTCTGTAGGGATCTCTTTGTTCATGTTTGTGGATGTGGTATTGGATGCTTGGAAGTCTTGTTGAAATAAGAAAAAATATTTCTAAAGGATATCTGTGTATTGTTTAGAGTAGGAATAGAGGCACAACTGGAGGTATAGGTAGGGAGGAATTTCCTTGAAGGTAACCTAGGCAATTTCTTAAAATGTTGTGTGGAATCTTCTCATAGCAGGATATGATTTTTGCTATTCCAAAAATAAGACTAACAATCCACTGAAGGAAATAACAGGTTTAATAAGAGATTTTTGAGCTCTGCTCTGTTTTTCCTTAGCGCCTCTCCCTTCAGTCAGCATCCTAAACTGTTTATCATGCTGGCTGCACTCTGCTACTCTCCCTCATACTATATTAGTATCTTGGCAGACCAGATTTTGTTAGGCTTTGCTGTCTTTCTCAATTTATCTTTTAGATTTGAGACCTCTCAAAAAAATGCTGCTATTCCTGGAGAGGTTCCATTATTCCAGCATCTGGGTTCACGTGTGTTGCTATAACAGTAAACAAATGCTTGATATCAGTAGAGAAAATGACATGTTTCTTAGCTTGGATACAAGGCAATCAACGTTTGGATTGTCTTTTTTGGACAATGTGCCTTATTCTCATGTATTTTGTAGAATGAACATACTTTAAAGACAGATGGAGTTCTGATTTTTTCAAGACCTGTAGTGTGCAACCAAACTTTGAGTATCTTTTGTGTGCTTCAGTTATATGCCAAGCTGTTACATGGAAATAGTCCAACCACTTGCGCAGTGAGAGTCATGTGGTGCCATTTCTTCGCTTCATCTCTTGGCCTCTCTTCATCCAAAACCCTGGAATTCATTTAGTCAAAGTAACTTGAAGTAGCACATTTTGACATTTGTTGTTGGAATCTAGCAGGAAGATATCCATGCAGAAAATTAGGAAGCTCTTCCCTTATATGTCAGTGTTTTTCCTCAGACTTAACATTACAACCATGGAGAAGAAAACCCTGTGTGCTTGCTCCTCTGCCTGCTTTTAACTGCCACAGAACCTGGCACCTTGCTTTAATTGGCTGTGAGATGGCAACTTTGTGTGCAGGTGTCACCACGGGCACCTCTTATGTACATGGCTCTGGGTTTTAGTGGTTGTTAGCAGTTTCTGTCAGTGCTTCACAGTTGCTGTGAATAATAATTCCAAAAACTGAGACAAAGTTGAGTAATATAAAAATAGCTGACACAGAAAATACAGCCATTTTTAAGAACTTTTATGCTATGCATACACCAATGGTATTCCATCTATTCTTCTGGAGCCCATTCACTTTGTTAACTTTTAACTAGCATTTCCCATGACCTATGGCAGTGTGCTGGATGCCCAGAACTTGCAAACTTTCAAATGAATGCTTATACAAGATTTTTTTTATTTTTTTTTTATTTTTTATTTTTTTTCCTATTCAGAAAATGATTATGGTTGAAACTTTCCATGCATCAAGGCTCTGATCATGAGAGCTGCCTTGATCCCATATTATCCTATGGGATCAATGTATTTAGTACATGAAGAAAAAAGAGTACTTACTGAATTGGAATCACATCTCTGTGCTTCAGTACACATAATGAACCCCCAAGATGTGAGCTTGAGTAATATTGTGGTAATCCTCCTAAGAGGGGAGTTAGCAGTCAGAGGGAACTGCAGGTTGCATACAAGAGTTGCTTCTTTCCCCTCTGAGCATGTCAGGAGGTGGCTTGTGTGAGCAGAAGCAAGAGAAATAAAATGTGGACATCTAGGGAAGCTTTCAAACAGTAAGTCAGTAGTAAAATAAGAGTCTGCAGTCTGTTATTGGACTTACTAGAAAGAGATTAGTCACATAACTGTCAAGAAAGATTTCAGTGTGGTTGATCCAACCCTGGGATAGGACATGTTGAGACTGAATGTCAGTGCTAGCTTTTGGGTTAAAAGAAGGACAAAGTAAGGAGATAGAAGAAAACCCTGAGGTGGCCTCATGGTATTTCCACAGTAATTCTAATTTACGGCAGAATAAATTTTGAGATTGCATTTAATGTTGCTATATTATTTCATTTTTCCCTCTTGATTTGTCTTCCAAATCTTCATGAGTCTGTGCCCACATCAGCCTATTTCTAGTCCCTTTATAGATTCTGCTGTAATGTCTCTGCTGCACATTGTGATACTCTATTGTAAATGACCTGTCAAGGTCTATCTTGTGTGGATGTTAATGCAGCTGAAGGAAAGGAGGAGATTTATTTATTTTTATAAGTTTATGCAAGCGAAAGTACATTGCTTGAATAGGATGCCTGCTAAGTTTGTAATTTGAGAGCAATGTCTGCTCTTTACGCAGCAGTCTTCAGTAGTTCTTGGAAATGAAATATAGGATAGCAGTCATTTTCAGAAGTGGTAAACAAGGAAACAAAACACCTGTTGAAGTCAAACCTTAATGTTTTAGACTAATCAAAGGGGATTTATCGCTGCTAACGTTATGTCAAGAAGCTTTTTTTCATATACAGAATATTCTGTACTGAGGGAGGCTGTGTTATATTCATTTAAAATCTGAGTTTTTTTGTTGCTTGGTTTTCTTTAAGCTTCTTTAAGGGGATGAATTGAAAACATGAATTAAGTTATACATGTAAAAATGTAGAATCAATGCTTTGTATACTTGGAAAATGAAAATCTGGCTTGTTGTGGGGCTTTCCCCCCTAAATCTTATGACAAATATTAAAAAACCAACAAACCTAAAACTTAACAAAAACTCCCCAAACAAACACTAAAAAGCCCTCATTCCTCATTCTCTGCCTTGGAGAATGGAGAGAGTGCGAATTCAGCTCAGGATTTACAAAGCCATGTATATATCCCTCATGACATGTCTACTATCACTCTGTAAGGTAGCTGACACTTGTGTCAGGGGTGAGAAATGTCCCCTTGTTCTCTTCTGTATTTCCTTCTGATAACATAGTGCAAAACTTTTTACTTCTTAGTTAATTCTGTAAAGGTTAGACAGAAGATCTCAAACTGAAGGTACTGCCCTTTCTTGTATTTATGGAGAATTTGATCTTATAACTTGGAAGCAAAGTTATTATTTTTCTTTTATTATAACTAGTTTTCATAAAAGATGGGGAAAAGAGATGGAGCAAGGCTTTCTGGCAATAGACAGAATAGTCCTTGACTGACAAGGGAATACTGATATTGAGATGGATCCATATAGCAAAATATGCTCTATATCTTCAGGTTCATCTACAGTAGGAATTGCAGTTAATCCAGCATTTCAGAAAATTAAGAATAGAAATGTGCCAAGTAATGCAGAGATAAGCAAACCTCTCCATAATTCTTTTTATCTAACAGTGAGTATTGGAGATACTCTTGACTATCCCTTACACGTTTTCCCCTCCTCTGATAAACCTGTGCTATAAGTCGGACCTCTGTCTGTCTATCCTCACTTTGGTGAATCTCCACATGCCCAACAACCTGAAATGTGGTGTCTCGTGGTGGGGTTGCATTGTCACTAAGCTGAGCTACTGGTGTTCAGAAAGTGGATCTGTGATGCTGCCCTGTTTGACTTTTTATTGCTTTTCTTTGCTTTTTCTTTCTCAGGCACTGTTCCTTTGCTGATAGAAAATACCTAATGACTTCTCTGGCTTAAATCAGGGTCCATCTCTAGAAAACTTGAAGATATTATTCTTTTGCAATAAGATTACAGGAGATGACATGATTGCATTTTTCACAGATCTATAAATGCTTCACTCAGGGCCATTTTAATAACCTACTCTGACATTGCAGACCATAGATTTCATCTCTTTCTTCATCTCATTCCCCTCCATTTTAGTCCAGTGATTTCTGGCTGATGTAGAGCATACTTTTCTGTTTCCTTTTCTTGAATGGCATCGATCTAGATTTAAGGTATCTACAGCAGTAAATATTGCCACTGTAAATCCTATTTCAGTTATATTCACTGTTGTGTTCTAACAGTGCTGATTTTCCAGGACAGTATAGATTTCCTTCTGCATTGACATCACCCTCCACCTTCTGTCCATGGTGCCCCTCATATTTGTCGCAGCTTGTTTCTGGTTAGCTTGGTGAGCCATCTGCATTGTGTCTATGTATGCTGGCCTGCCATTTGACATGGCAACACACAGCATCATCCTGTCATGATGAACCTTTAGGGTTTCAGTGAGACTATATGAAGTTTTGTCTGTCATCTCCTTCTGAAGGTTTCTAAGGGATGAGGAGGGA
The DNA here is from genome assembly GCF_039878825.1 of Excalfactoria chinensis. NCBI lineage: Eukaryota > Metazoa > Chordata > Aves > Galliformes > Phasianidae > Excalfactoria > Excalfactoria chinensis. The sequence continues at coordinate 31,044,416 of NC_092830.1, forward strand.
GAGGGGTGCAGCCTGGAGGCACTGTTCTGGATTTTCCACTTGTAAAGGCCTGGAGAGCAACACTTCAGTGGTGATCAAACATCTTTTACACATAGTATGAGCATACCCAGCTATGGCCACAGGCTGTAACTGTATGATAGGACATGTTGCCCTTGATTTAGTAAGAGATTACATGAAGGTGATAATACAACTTGTTTGCGTGCTATTTACAGGATCTGGGACTTGAAAACACTTGGAAAGAGAAATGATACCCAGAAGTTGTTGGTATAACTCAGGAAATGTAGAGAGATGGCAAGACAGAAGGGTGGTACTTTATTATAAATGGAAGAGCTCCATTATCACACTGTTTTCCACAGCTATTATTACAAAGTAGTGTCATGCTCTTATTTATTATTTACTTTTTTTTTTTTTTTTTTTTTTTTTTTTTCCAGTGCAGCACAGTAGCTGCTTCAAAGGTTATCTCTGCTCCTCTGAAAAACTATTAATCAAAAATTATCAGTCCAGATGAAAAGGGAAATTCTTTGTGCTTTACCAGTGCCAAAGGGCTGATCTAATAAAAGCAAATTTGTCACATCTGCACAGCTACCAAGAAGATGATGGTTGTGACTGTGGAAAAATTACTATTTTATACTACTTTGGTGCAGTAAAACAAATGTTCTGCAGCTTGTTGCATAAGATAGCATACTCTGTATTGCAGCCATATGACAGCTGAAAAACTATTTTGACTGGCACTTTTTGCAGTGCTGCCTTTTTTTCCACAAAAATGCAGGACTTTGAGCTAAAACAAACTCAGACAAAGCCCATGATCCTGTAATCCAGTTCTGTTAGGAGCTGAGCATTGATATGGGCTTGATTTCAAAATCACTGATATGTGACTTAGGGACAACCAGGTTATAGGCAGGTGCACTGCTGGTTGTTGCCCAAGTTATGCTCCTTGCCTACCATCATTGCTTTGCTCATCCACTGCCCAACATTTGTAAGTGCTTCCTGCTTGCTCAGTGGGAGTGTTGTATGGCAGCATTCAGAGCAGCTCAGGGTGTTAGAATTTACTAGGGCATGTTTCTCCTATCTGATGACTGACTGAAGTGTGCATATATATATATATGTGTGTGTGTGTATATTTTCCAGTCTTTTAATGTTACTAGTTGTTTATTTGCTTTTCTTTCTTTTCATTCAGAAACATAAAATACTGTATTGATATTGGTTTTATGCCTTGAAAATGTTTCAAATTTCACTTGCCTGTGGGGAGCTGTCCAAACAAAGCTTTTCCCCATTTCATCGACATAGCAGCAGGGAAGAAAAAGATTTTCATTCAAGTCCCTGCCTTTAGAAGAGGGTGGTCCTTAGCGTGCCCAGCCAAGTGGAGCTGGGTGTTCCAAGACAGGAGAAAGACCTCATTTAAGATCATAACTGTCTAAGTCACTGCTATCTTGTAAAAGCTTCTTTCTTATTGGTTTTTTGTTTGTTTTGTTTTTTGTTTTTGTTTTTTTTTTTTTTTTCTCCCTATGCCTTTGAAGGTTTATGTTTGGAATTATAGGATCATGGACTTGGAAGGGACCTATAAGGATCATGGAGCCCAGCTCCTGGCTCCACTGAAGACCAACCAAAAATCAAACCTTATCTCTGAGTGCACTATCCAAATGCTTTTTGTTGCCATGAACACTGCCCAGGGGAGCCTGTTCCAGTGCCTGGCCACCCCCCAGTGAACAACTTTAACTGTTATCAGACCTGGCCCTCACATGTCACAGCTTCATGCTCTTCCCTTAATTTTCTGTACCTGTGAAAGTGAATATGTTTGAAATTTTGTATATACAACCTCCAATATTGAGATATCATATATAGAGCTGCTTTTCAGCTATACTTTTGATGAGATACATCAGCTGTGCCCTAGCCAGTACTATCAGCATTGTCTCTGGGAGGCTTAAATCTCTTCATTTTATAAAGAGGGGTTTATTTTTCTTCAGTGTTACTTAATGATTATCCTTCCACACTACAGTGGAGTGAATGAGAATTTCTGAGAGTGTATTTGCATCGTTAGCCATCACTGTAATGTTTGGAAGTGTAAAACAGTCATCGTACAGCCTTATCTATGGGACATAATAGTATATTTAAAAACAAAAAAAGCAGAAAGTGGGGCAAATACTGAATTTACTGTGTGCCAAAGATACAGCTACTTCAGGAGGCTTTTATGGTAATAGGGGATTGAATTTTCTCTGCCATTTTATCACTCTATAGATTAATGTGAGGTATGTGAAAGTGTGAGGGGATGGCTCCATGTTCTAACACACATAGTAATGAGCCTTGAACTCTGTTATCACTCAGAAAGAGTTATAGCAGTGGGTTGTGTTTAAAAATGTCAGCCTGGTAGTTGTTGAAAGAGCAAATAAAAAGTTAGGATGGGAATAGAGAACAAAGCGGAAATCATTATTTTGCCACTGTACAGATTTATGGCTCCCCTGCATCTTGAATGCAATATGCTGATCTCTGTGCTGATCTTCAGAAAGGTTAGAGGAGAATAGAGAGATTTATTAAATGAAGGCAGCAGGGATGTTCAAACTTAGTTATCCCATATGAGAAACAGGGAAGGGACTGAAAGCATTTCTCAGGATGGCAGAGTGGAAGGAGAAAGACAGTGCAGTTCTCCATGTTGTGGGTGCAGCAGAGCGGAGCAGCAGGGTGCTATGGTTCTCTGGCTCTCTGAATGCCAGAGCTGAGTGTCATATGAATTTGCCAGCAGGTAGGCTCAGGGCAAAAAAAAAAACAGCTGTGATACCTCTTTGTATAACATGCAGAACTTGTTCTTGTGGGAAGTTCTACATTTCAAATGTTTTCATGAGTTCACATGGGCAGGTACCTAAGAGCCCTCTCTCTGAGGCTGCGTTTTGGTTGACGCTGAGTGGCTGTTTGGTTGTGTTTTCCACCTAGTCCAGTGTTCTGCTTTCCCCTATCTTGTTGTTGACCAGAAATCAAAGAGGGGCATACAGGCAGATATGTTTACTGAAATTTATTAATGCATCCTTTTGTTTCTGTAGAACTAGAATTGCTGATGTGGTTTAACTTTGGAAGTAAGATAAAAACAATAGCAAAAGAGATGGGCAAATAATGATAAAGTATTGTTTTTTTAAAAAAACCAACAACACAACAACAGTATAAAACAATACCAACAAATAACAAACACAAATGTGTGCCTATTGGAAAACTTAAATTACATATAATAACTTCTTGCTACTGGCCTAGAAAAATCAATGTCTTGTGATTGATGATTAGGGAAAGAAATGAATGATATAGAATAATCAGAATTCTACTGTCTGTAGGCAAAAGTAAAAAACTAATGGCATGAAGTATGAAAATAGTTAACTCTTTCCTCATCCCCCTATTTTCTTTTTATCCAGAAAGAATATGCTCTAGTATCTTGATGATTCAGATTTGTTTGCTTAAGAAATGTCTCTGTTTTATTACAGCTTTGTTTTTTCTCTCGTAGGTTAACAGAACCTTCAGGATATTTAACAGATGGTCCAATAAATTATAAATATAAAACAAAATGTACCTGGTTAATTGAAGGATAGTAAGTATCCATTCTCAAAGATTAAATTTTTTGACATTTTGGTGTTTTGGAAGAACTCAAATGGAAATTGCAACTAGATACATTATAAAACCATGTGTATATAAATTTATAATGTAAAAAGGATATTCAGATTTTCTCAGAGTTGGCCAAATTCCATTCCCATTCAGATTTCTGGCATTGGAATTTGCTGATGTTGGAATGCGGCCATCACTGAGAGCTCTCAGAGTGCTGTGATAAATTTGTCTCTTGTTTGAGTACCTCTACCTAAGTCCCCAGAGTGGTTACAGGATCCTATTATCGAACAAATTATCATATTCTTCTGTGATAAATCAGGAATAGCTTCCAGTCTGATGATGATATTCTGGTTAAATGATGCTCAGAAGATGATGCTTCCAAAAAGCGCCCCAGTTTTCCCCACATATTTTATTTTAAAATCATATTGTGCCCACAGTTGTTGCAGCTCAGATGTTTCATACATTTGTTACTGATTTTTTTTTCTTTTTCCAGTCTACACAGCACAGAAACACAGGTATGTGTATAACAAGATGCATACTCTGGTCTGACATACTGCTCAGGGCACAATTTTGGTAAATTTAGATGGGCATCTTTTCCCCAGGATTGATCAGGATTTTGTTGGAGGATTCAAGGTCTGAGTTTTACTAACGCCACAGAAGAAAATGACACCTTTTTTGTATATCCATGTTATCATTCTCTTGGTACGCTTTAGACTTCTCCTTATTGAAAAAGCTAGCACAAGAATAGCTGCACTGAAGTACAACACACTGAAGTGAAAACATGCCTCAGGACTGTATTCAAACTCTGCTTTGAAGTTGTTCTTAACTCTGTTCCTCCTTTTTGCAGGAGACAGTAGAGTGCTTAGCTGGGGGGGAATGATGTGCTGCAGATCATGTGGGGGAGTAACCAGTAACAACCTAGTAACAGCTCAGAAAGAAAGTCTGTGCATGAGGAGATGGTATATGTATACATTTGGCCTTTAAAAAATGGGCACAATCAAAACTCTCACTTGAAAAACAAACAAAAAGTGAACAATAAAGTCCTGTTAGTTTTCTGAAGTAATAGATTGCACCTGAGCCTGCCAGTAGGAAAGCAGAATAATTGCAGACCCCATTCCCATCTCTCCCAAAACCTGGTGAAAATGGGCTGCCAGGTGTGATGGGGATACTTGTAATTTTAGGAGAGGGGAGGTGCTGCACTGGATTATCCAATAACTGCAAGTAAAGAAGTGGGCAGGGGAATTTTATCTGTGTTTTGTTGGATGTTTTCTTTCTGCTGCTTTTCCCCCCCCCCCTCAAGTCCCTGTACTACAAGACAGGGTGATATGGAACTCCCTTCCCTAAAGGGGAAGAAGTCCTATGGAACTGTGTCTGAAAACAGTAGCAAGCATAAGATGCATTTTGAAATGTACTTAGAAATATTTTCAGTGCTTTTCTAGTAGTATAGTCCTTGTAATGGGATAAAGTATGAGGAAAAAAACCCTCTTGCATTTCAGCATTAATATTGCTTGCTATTTTAATTTTATGTATTAAAAATTTTGTTACTAGTATAATGCTGAGATGAGGATTTATAGGGGATTTTCTCTTGAGAGACTCTAAACCTGTTATTCCTGATGTTTTAAAGTAAAAAATAATATACTAAAGTGAGATTTAATGGCTTTAAACTTGTGGTTGGGAACACTGATTTAAAGTCCTTGTGAACTTGAGATTCTTGTAAACTTCTGAGATTATTTAGACTTGGACTGCAGATGTTATTTTTAATATCATGTAAGATGAAAATGGAATATTTGCTTGTTCTAAATTTTGTTTAACTCAAATGTTTGGTTAGCAAGCAAATCATTTTAATAAAATACTGCAGGAACGATCAGTTTTGTTGCAAAATCTGTATTTTATAAGCTCAATATTTCTATAACTAATAATAATGTTGTTTTTGTTCTTTTTTCCCTCCAGCCCTAATGCAATACTACGATTAAGGTTTAATCACTTTGCTACAGAATGTAGTTGGGACCATATGTATGTATATGATGGCGATTCAATATATGCACCTTTAATAGCAGTATTTAGGTGAGTGTAATTAATATCCTTTTATTCCAAATAATCATACAGATGTGCTGTCAAAAAAAGTGATGATTTTTTTTTTTCTCCTAATAATTCCATTATCTTCTAGGAATTGCAACTCCAGTAAATCTTTTATCAAATTAATATATATTTATATTTGTCTAGAATCATGGATTTAGAAACAAAAAAAAACCAACAACAGTGAACAGTGAATGTAACTGGTACTGAATAATAACTAGCTATTTGCCTTCAAAGCAGTGATAAAAAGTTGAGGTAAAGTGTTTAGCATTTCCTGTGCATCCAAGAGATGAAAAATCAGACCATGTGAATGTTGCCTCCATTCTGGGATTTTATTGCAATGTTGCAGTTGGTTTATTCCTACCTTTCTGTTAATATTATGGGAAGCGTTCCAGAAAGAATATTGTAGGTAAGTGGGCTATAGTTATTAGAGTTTTATGCAAAGTAATGAAGACTAATGTTCTATGCTTGGACTGTTGGAATGGAGGTGCGGGATCATAATCCTTTGATATCAGTAAAAATTTTATCTTTTGAAATACAATTGCTGTCTCACGGCATGGGGATTGGTGGCAGAAACTGTATTTCATTGTGAAGAGAAATAAAGAATTGTATTCGATGTTATGAGATATTGATTATACTGCTGAAGTCTGGAACAAAGCTCAGCTCATTTCTCTTTCCTGCCCAACTTTATCCATTTACACTTTATCTCTCTCTTCTCCCTGCATGTTTATGTGAATGCTTGTATCTCCTTGCTTTCCTTTTCCCACTACAGGAAGTTAAACATGTCTACCTGTTGCCCAGGAGTCTGACTTGTAGCATGAATAGGAAGAAAGAGAAGATCCCTCTTCTTGTATTCTTTACTCAATTTATTGATTTGTTAATGCTGTTCATGGGATTTCTATAGCTTTTAACTGGCGCTCAGCGTGACACAGTTTTATGCAGATGACCTCTTTTCTCAGTATATTAATGTATTGCATGTCTTTTCTATGCCAGGCTGTATTGAAAAGAGAACATTCTTTCTGAAGTTCTAAAAAGTAATTTTTATTTGAAATCAGCCTTTTTATGGAAAATAGTTGTGCTTTCCAGTTTTGAAATAGTTTTAATAAGATAAACATCTAAAGGTGCAAATGTTGTCTGGAAATACAGCTCATGCTGGAAGTCAGTAAAATTTGGGCATCTGCCTGAAGGATTTTCTTCAGAATTAAAATGTTTTAAATCTCATGCTTCCTGTGCATGCACCTTCAGAATAGTCTCATGTGAGGCTTTGCATTGGTGTGTGTGGGAAGCTATTTTTTCCTTGGGAAACCTACCTGAGGTTCAGAGCTATGGACAAGCTTTATACATGTTTTAAATTAAAAAAGGCCAACAAGCTAAATTGATGATTAATTTCTTTGAGCTAATTTCTCTATGCAATTTACAACCAGAATGCCAAACTCTCCCTTCTTTTCCCCCTGATTGATTGATTTTGAAAATATTACTCTTTTTTGATTCATCATTTCCCCCCCCCCCCCCCCCCCCCCCCTTCCCTACAGTGGTTTAATAGTTCCTGAAGTACGTGGAAATGAAACCGTACCTGAAGTAGTTACAACGTCTGGCTATGCATTGCTACACTTCTTCAGTGATGCTGCTTATAACCTAACTGGATTTAACATTTTTTACTCGTAAGTATTTTTTTTTATTATTTATTAAATAATAACTTTGTTAGGCAGTTTAGTGTTCCATTTAAGAGAATGGTAATTTCAGGGCAAGCATTTATCTGCTGATATTGTTAATTGTGTAAGGATTGTGCTTTGTGGCATATTTCTAAAACAAAGGAGCTGGAGGTTGTAGTGAATTGTCTTTTAAGAAGCTTGTTTCAAACAAACAAACAAATACCCCTGCGTAGTGCATTATATATTGTTCTGTGTGCAGGTTCATGGGCACTCTAAGTGTATATTTGTCTCATGCCATATGGAACTCAGAAGCATTCTCTTTCCAGTATTTATCCAACATACAAAGTTGTCATATGGAAAAGAAGGGGAGATTATCTCAGTTTATTTCATGTCAGTTCCCTTTTCTGGAAGTAGAATCAAGTGTTGCTTTTTTTTCCTTGTTGAATGTATATTTGTGGATTTTTGACACCTTCACTAAAGTTCTCTTATTTTTGTGCCAACCATGGTTGGTTCTATTTCATTCTTATTACAGATTTTGTTACTTCTCCTCCTATCTGTTGTCATTCTACCTTCATAACTCTTATCTGCACTGTTCTGGTTTCTCTTCAAAGTCTGATTCAGTACAACTGTGCTGTGCTTTTGTGAGTCAGCATGCATTCAACAGACCTATGCCTCTTCCTTTTGGGAACCAGCTGCTGATTGTACTTTGTCTTTTGTAGGACATGCTTGCAGCACATGATGTAGTGTGTTTTTATGTTGGATGGTTGGTTCAAGAGAGGATTACTCAGTCTTGTTGCTTATGGGATAGTTTTCCTATGATTGCAAATATTCTTTTCATTTCTTTCAGTCTCTTCAGATTCTGAAATACCAATTATTAGAAGGTGATTGCCAATGCTACACTTCAGATGTGGCAGTGCTTATCTTTTTGTGCAGTTTTATTCATTTGTTTGAATTTTCAATTTGCATTTCTGGCAATAGCTTTACTTTTCATGCAGGTTTTCTATGGGAAGATTGTTTCTGTAATTTGCAGCAGTTTGACACCTTTTTATCAGACAGTAAGAGTTGGGGAAACCTTTAAGTATGGGGCACTGGAAATGTCAGCTGCCTTCAGTTCTGGGTATTTTCCATGTTTTTCCATTGACATCAATAAAATGCAGTCACCTGGCAGACATTTCTATTAAAAATAGATAATTTTTTCAGTTATTCCTGAAGCTTTTTTCTTTTTCTTTGCTCTTATGTGCTTGTTTTGAAAGCAAACGGCAATATGAGGTGTCATTCTTAAGACATGAGAGCATGTCCTATGCATTCTTTATGTTTAGGTAATGTGAATGCTATGTGTTATTCCATTTTTACTTTGTAAGTCTTCAACTGGCAGTTTTTCCACTTAGGTCCCTGCACATTTAATGGAATTATATGTAACTTATGGCTCTACTCTTCAAAAAGCATTCATTGCAATGTTAGAAACAATTTTTATTTGTATTAACAAGCCAGCAGTACCTCCTTTGATGCTGAAAGAAATGGCTGTGAGTGCTTGTTACAGCTGTGTTAATTGTTGTCTGTCATTCTGATCTGTTTTACTTTGCTTCTGTTACCCTCTTTCTTCCTTGGTTTGATACCCTAAACAGTTTCTTGACTTCATCTTGGTAGACCACCCACGTTCTTTTATTTGAGCAAGTCAGGAGAGCAGTGTTTGTGACTGAAGTGCCATCCCGGCTGCAAACAGAAATGGTTATTCCAGAAATCTGCATTAATCTTTGTGTTCTTGGAGGCAGGCAGTCTGCTTCCAGCTCCACCCATCTAGGTTTTTTTTCCCCCCATCAACAGGGTGGAGTCAGTCTTAACATCATCAGGGATTTGTAGTAACAGTTTATTTTGAGTTTTAACCTAGCTCTTCCCTGTGAGTCATCAAAGAAGATTTCAGCGATGTTTTGGATTTCCTCAGGCACTTACTGCCTGCGATGTGTATTTGTGTATTTTGTTCACGGAATCTCTTGGATCCATGTACATCAATGTCCTTCATTTCTGCCATCTCTGAGGAACTGTCTGCACTCTGGAACCTGCTTACATAGTTCAGTTGCCTGTGATCTCAGTCTTTAGTGGGGTGTATCACAGAAATATGAAATCTTGTACTGGTTGCCAACTTCTTCCAGCCCTAGCTTTGCTATTCTCGCATCTCTCTGACTCTGGACTTAGAAGGCATAGCTAAGTCTAAATCCAGTCAGTCTAAATGCACCTGGTGTTGACTGCATTACGGAGATTCCCTTGCTCTATGAAAGCAAGTGCTGCAGGGGCTGTAATCTCCCTGCTGCAGCAGAGGTGAACTGTGTCAGGGTTCAGGCAAACTATATAAGAAGCTTTGCTCTCAGGTATTGCCACTTGGATTCCCATTCAGCCTTCAAATCTATCTTCAAAGCCCAGTTAAGAGTCTATTTTCAATAAAGTGCTGTTTATCTGATAGGGATGCCAAGATCTTCCATTTTAAACTGCTTGCAGTTGCTTCCAGTGTGAATAATACCAGAGAGCAGGCATGTCCTTCTGCTTAATGTCAATATTTGTTAATGCATGAGATGACTGCAATACTGATTGCACCACAGACAATGTATGTAAGCCTGGGTGGACTGCTTTGCAAGACCCTTGACTGTCAAATGATTAAAGCTGTACTTTATCAGTGCTCAGGAATTTTGAGAGAAATGCACTTTATCAAATAAATACTATTGGAATGATGTGAGATAAAAACCTCCCTCATCAACTCATAGCTTGTCGTCTTCCTTATTTTATTTATTTATTTATTTTTTTCTCTACCAGAATTAATTCTTGTCCTAATAACTGTTCAGAGCATGGAAAGTGCACCACCAGTTTGTCCATTCCAAGCCGGGTATACTGTGAATGTGACAAGTATTGGAAAGGAGAAGCTTGTGATATCCCATACTGTAAAGCCAACTGTGGCAGTCCAGACCATGGGTACTGTGATTTGACAGGCGAGAAGCTGTGTGTATGCAATGACAGCTGGCAAGGTAAGGGTTTGTTGTTTGGAATCAAGTCTGCTTGTAGTTTAAATTACCATCCTTAACAAGTAAGCATAAAGGAAAAAAAAAAAATACTTAAGCATGTTGTACTTCTTCTTACAGTAGTTTTTGTGTAGCCCTACTATAATTGTTTCTTACTAAAATTCATTTATTTAAGCTCTTAAATGTTTAATTTGATTATTATAATATGTTGGATGTTCGTATTATTTACTGCTCCTACTAAAAGTCTCAGTGGGCTTAGCACGCTATGCACTGAAGTGGCCCCTCTTCTCTTAAATATTAAATACTTCCAAATTACTTTGTTGATACAATGCTGTTTTCCCATTCCTTACTGCCTCTACTTTGTTTTATTGCTGTCTCTTTTTGTATGTCCAAGGAAATGGCTGTTTTATTCCTATTAGCTGTCATACCTATTAGAGCAAAGAGAGTGTGAGATTTAATGCATTGCTCTTGTAAATAATAAATGATGTTGTTCATAAAAAGACAGTCAGTGCACCCACAGAAATTCACTGCAGGAAATGGGCTATAGCAGTATAGCCACTGAGTGGGAACTGCCCTGTCACAGATGTGCTGCTGAGTCCTCAAGAACCTCTGGTGACTGTAGTGCATAAAAAAATGCTGAAGGATAAGTCTCTGTAAGGAAGTTGTGAATAGAATTTGCAGCAGGACTAAAAGCCTTTTGTTTGTGCGTTGACTCCATGCAGACCTTCATGATTAGTACCTTCTTTTCACCTAGCACTTCTGTAACAGCTTTCTGTTCTTTAGGAGTTGGACTGATAATTTACTTGCTACTTCATGGTGGTTTCACAAAATCTGGGTTGTTTTCAATTGTTAGATTTTTTTTTTTATTTTTTTTTTTTATTTTTTTTTTTTTATTGTACCCCAGCTAATGTGGTTTAGATACACAATAGATTTTCCTTTGTTTAAAAAAGAAAAAAATATCAATCAAAAAGTTGAACTTTCCTAGAGCCTTCTGGAAGGCTCCTTGTTTACTGATGCTGTACGTACATGTATTTTAACATCTGTATTTCTGTCTTTACAAATCCTAAGCTGTCAGCATCTTCAACGTAGGCTATTTGCAATACAGGACCCATAAATGTTTCTCCTTATGTTAGTGCTGCTGCAATCTGCCAAGTCTTTTTGTTAGTTTCAATTGATGATTTTAAAACCGAGTTTTTACTTTAGAGGAAAACTTTGTTCCTTCTTGTTTCACATGATGTTGATTGGAGTATGTTTAGTCCTTTCACAGGAAGGAAAGATTTGTTGGACTGTGCTGAACATGATATACAGTGAATAAAATCCTCATCTGTAACATGGAAAGGGTGTTTTGTATTGCAGCATAGATGGGGTGTCTTTTTTTACAATACTGACATCTTGTGGATGCTGGGAAAGCAACACCAGTAAAGAAACCATTTAAAACAATGCGATAAGAAAACAGGGTCCTCTTTGGGACAGAACAACAGTTTTTAGTAGAAGTTAAGGTCTCTATTATATACCACACAGCCTGTGGAAGATGGGTGCTGTGTCACGTTGTGCTGCTCCGTTACTACCTCATCTGTTTTTGTTGCTCTGAAGCAGGAAGCATTGATGCCTATTGGTAACTCAGGCAAAGGAAAACTACCAGTATGTTTCCTTTTTCTCTTTTTAGGCACAGATAAGAAAGAAATGGGGATAATTTGTAGTACGATAGTACTGTGCAGCATCCGAGTATACAGCCAGCAAATTATCTTTGATACTGGGAGTGCTGCCTTGTGTTGTCTCACTCTGTAAGTGAGCAGAGGAGATTTCAAAACAGTTCATTTCTATAGTGTCTTTGAAAATTCAGGATAATGGGAAGGAATGGAAAACCATCCCACGCTTCGGACAGTGTCACACTTGAATGCAGCACTCTGCTGCAATTTGTAGTAACTGCTCTAAAGGTGTGGGTGTTTTATTAATAAAAATGTTATTCTCCAATAGTGTTCTTTAAGAAGCTGGACTTAATGGCTCTGGCAGGTTACAGCGTGTTAGCTTCATTTCTGGTATGTAAAGTTCGAAACTGTAGTTAGAGGAAAGGAATTATTAAATGCATGGCGTGACTGAATAGTGAAAGAGATGGAATGGACATTTATCAATGTAGTTCAGACTAAAATAATCTGTAACTGACAGGAAAATGCAACACAATTACCTGAACCTCAGCAGCTGATGGTGGGAAACCACTGATACTGAAGAAGTCAGGAAATGCATGAAGGAGCAGTAATGGCGATGGAGACTGTTACTTGTGAAATATCAATGGGCTAAGAAAACAACTTGGGATGGAGGGGTGTGAGTAGTACTTCAGATCTGTCCCAAGATCAGCCTGTGTTAAGTGATTTTTATCAGTCATAAGATTTACTGAAATCTGGTCATACAAAGGTGGGAGTTGCTCTCAATATGAAGGAGGACCAGAATGTCCTACCAATGAAATAAGAGGAGTGTGCTGAGTAAAATTGCTTCAGTATAAATTGTAAATGCGTACATTTGGGGACTGGGAATATTAAGAATTTTTAGCATCTGGGATTGAAGTAGGTGACATAGAAGAAAACTTGCTTGTCTATCAACCAGAATACAAGCTGATATACTTCTGTTTATATTGAATATAAATTTAGGCTGTAAAGCGTCAAGTGCATGAATTGGATGATCAGCCACAGTCTACAGTTAAATGGAGGAATACATTAGTACTATACTTCATTTTTATTTTTACACTTTTATGAATAGAAATTGCACAGAGGAGAATCATTAAAATGATTAGAGCTATGGAATATGGCTTATTTAATCTATTAAAAAGGAGGCTAAGGGGGAGTAGGATAGCTGTTTGTAAACATTTGAGGGCTGCGTCATGTGAGCTTGCTCTCATGCATCTTTAGCTTGAGATCCTTTCAGGGTATGCCCTCACAGCACTGAGCCACTCTTGCGAAGCACTTTATCTTTTTATGTATCACATCTTTTAATTAACATATGCATGTAGTAACAACCTCAGTACTTTCCCATTAGGCAGGTGATTCACTACTTTCTAAAACTTCCAGTGTTAAAGAGTTTTTGAAAGTATATCCAGATGTATTCACTCTTCTAAACATGTTATAGAATTGGAAGGGGCCCACAAGGATCAAGTCCAATATTATTAATAATCTCAAATTCATTATGATATGAAAATATTATTGGATGTGTGAGAATAGCAATATTTGGTTTTCATTGTGGTGGTTGAAGAATTGCCTCACAATAATAAATCTGAATTCAAATGCTCAGATATCCAATAAATACAGAATAAATGACAGCAAATACTTGATTTGAATGCTTTGATTAAACTGTATGAGAAGCAGGACCAGAACATTTATATTCAACACATCGATACTTCTGGTTTTTTTTCTCTCCTGTGAACCTGAAGGAGAAGATTAAGTTTGGAGACAATAGATGATGTTTTCTCATTAGGTGGAAATTGATCTTATGACTCAAACTACTGGAACAGATTGTTACCTTGGCAGTTCATGAGACTCCTCAGTAAATAGAAATCAAATTCCTTCTCTTGTGTTCTGTGGGTAAATCACTTTTTTAAACCTATAGAATTTTCCCCTATCTTTGAGGATTACATAATTGACTTCCAATTCAGTTTTATAAAGTTGTTTCCTCTTTGTAAACCTTTTTTTCTTTTTTTTTTTTTTCTTTTTTTTTTTTTTCTTTTTTTTTTTTTTTCTTTTTCCTGTGGGTTGAGTGGATAAGAAAGAAATCCAATTTAAAATAAATGGAGAAAAATCGCATTTGCATAGAAAATAATAAAACATTTTTATCTGTCTTCTGCAGCTGTGGTGCTGCCTGTTCCACAAAATGCATGTGCTTAGTGGATGTGGCGGTTCTGAAGTGAGAATGTAGTTATGCTGAAATAAAGGTGATGTTTCATGGTATATATATTTATGTATGACAATCTGTGAATTGTATTTCAAAGTTTTACAGTCACCTTACCTTTATGAAGGTCTAGCCACACAAAAGCATTTGTTCTTTAAATGGTGTTTCAGTAGAAGTCAGTGTTACTCTATTGCATGTTTTCCTCCCTTCAGCTGTAGAAGTATATTAAACTTCTTATACAGCTTACTATGCACTGAAATAACCATGCCAGTGTTTGACACTCTCACTGGAAGTGCAGTCCTGGAGGGTCAGTCGTACTCCAGTTGGTACAACTAGATGTGTGTGTGCAAAGTAAAGTGGATAAAGGGATGTGTCCAAATTAAAAGCTTGCGTGGCCAGAAAGCAAAGCTTGTTTTAACCTGGATGCATTCCCTTCCCTGGTTCACTGTGCAGCAGCATGAAAAGTAGTGTCAGTTTTGAAATGGAGAGTAAGGAGTCGGGGCTGGGGTGGCTTTTCTGTCGGGAATTCTAGAAGCGCTCCGTCTCCACTAAAGAAAATCTCCCATCAATTCTGGAGCGGGCAGTTTGTGTGTAGGATTCGTAATTGGCCACGAGAGGGCGCCGCTGACCGCTACATCTGTGCGAGAACTTTCACCGCTAATAACTGGAAGCATGGTTTCCCTTATAAAACTGACATAATAGATTTCGTATTTATGATCTGTTCCCTGATCAAAGAATAATTAATCAATTGTTTAAATATAAACAGTTATGTATTCAAATTGTTTCCTGTAGTGATTTACCGGATCAGAATCTTGTTGAGGTCACATTTCTATTATCTATATGAATACTTAAGCAATAATATGCTGAGTTATTCCTGCTTTCATTAGACCCCATTCAAATATCATTAATATTTTCAGGGCAAAGGGAATAATGAACAGTGGGAACGGAGGTTTCCATCATTCAAGCAGTGAAGTATAGTTTGGATAGAAGTCAGTATCATTCTTCTATAGGAAATGGCAAGTGTTTGGGCACAGGTGATCTCCCTGGTTGTTATGTATAAGAATTATTCCTTTTTTTCCCCTCCAAGCGATAATGCACGTTGGAAAGGCTTGATGTTCATTATGAAGGGTAATGTTTTGAAACAAAAAACTTGATGTCAGGTACCTACTTAGCTTATTAAGTAGACTTCCCTTGATTCTCTTTTAAATATTTGTCAAAGTTCCTCTTGTTTCAGTGTTAGCCTTTGCATCTGGAGTGTCCTTTGTTGGAGCTCCTTGGCAAGAAGGTCTGACACTTTTTGCACTAAGAACTGCCTCCTTCTGTTTGTTTTGAATGCAGCAGCGTGTTAATATGCTCTCTACTTCTAATGTGTGCTTTACCTTTTTGGGTTGCTGAGTGTTACAGTATTTTTATGAGTTATCATAAGTTGAGGCTTTGTTACTGGGTATTGATCCTTCTCTGAGCTGTCATGTTTTTAGTCTGGCTGGAGCACAGATGACAGTTTTATACTTATCTGTATAGAATTTCATGTGTAACTTTTTTTTTTTTTTTCTCAGTTTTGTTTCATTCTCAGTCGTAACTCAGAATAAAACCAAACCTATGTAGTTATATTTTAACATTTGTTATGCTGTATGCTATAGTTTGATGTTTATTATGCAGTATTTTGTGTTCAGTTCTTTTTTCTTTATTTGATCGTGATTTAATGCATGTTAATATCTTCCTAATAACTTTCCTTACACCGGAGTTCAGCCATGCCAGCCTCCCTTTACATTTACTTAGGCCTTTCTGAGCAAGGGAATACATAGGTGCGGTGTTTCCATGGAGGTGTTTGCAATTGCCTGCATGCCATCAGTAAGAATCTCATTTTCTTTGTTGCCCCTTTCAGCTGCTTCTTAATTTGTTTGGTCTCTTAAAGTTCCTTTCTTGTTTTCAGCTCCTCCTTTCAACACTGCAGACTTTATTTATTTATTTATTTGGCTTTTGTTGGTCCTTCAGTTTTCACTCTGTTGTGCCTCAATACCATCCCCCACGAAATTCTATTCAGGTGGACTTTGTGCTTTCAGAAGTTTAGGGACCTGATTTGGTGCTGGGTTTGTAGTTTCAGGTGGGTGGTTGGACACCATGACATACGAGTATTTTCCAACCTAAATGATTCTGTGAGCTGAGTTTATATGCTTTCTCCTTAACTCTGTATGTCCCTATGCATCCTTAAATTGGGTGATTCCTGATTCTTATGATGCAGACTGGGCTTTTTAATTTGCTTCTTGGGTATTTGTTTAACATTAGCTGACTACTGCTGTGTTCCTTAAAAGAATACCCAGTCTGACTTCAACAGCTTTGAGTTTCAGTAATGCCCAGTAGCTTGAGTGAATGATTTAATCTAACTGGGCATGCTGAGATGGACATATCATCACGCTGCAGTATCAGCATCGAATTACTGACATCATTTAGCTGTCATGCAATATGTCTGCTATTACTGATGGTAAAAGTTTCACTTCTGTGATTGATAATACTAAAAGTGGTGTCCTAAAGACTCAGTGTTTTCCTATCTAGAAATAAAGCTGGTCAGTATACTGAACAAAAGGCACATAGTTTGCATGCTGGTGTTTTTTTCTTTTTTCCTTTTATTAATTGTATTGACATAACAAAACTTAAAAAGGGCATCTTTTGATGACTTCTCTTAATTTCTCAAAACTGGTTTTGAAGATGTGTTCCAAAATAATACAGGCTTTGGGAGCTTTGTGGAATAGTGAGTAAGCTTCCATAATGTTCATATTCTCAAATCCTTGATTTTTATGGAGCACTTTCCTCTTGAAAGACAGCACAAAAATGCATTGAAAAATGCCAGATTTGTGTTCTTGAGATTGTGTATACTATATCCCATACTGTAATGTTACTTACTTCAATGTTATTTGCTTTGATATCAACTTATTCTGGTTGTATTCTGCATTATAGTTTTTTTTCAGAGGTAATAAGGAGTTTATTCTGTGCTACTCATTTTGGATCTATATTGCTTCTAAAAACATGGTTCATTTTGCCCTTCTTTCGATCTGTGACTCATGCAGTGTGTTTTCTGAGAAGGATGCAGAAATATATCATTATTTCAGCTAATCTAACACTTGCAATTTGACTGATGTCCTTTGTTGTCATTTTTTCTTTGTTGAGCATCTGCTAAACATAAAAGTGCATTCTGTATTTTATCAGAACGAGCAATCCTGACATCTGTAATTAAGCCTTCCCTATTTCTGCTTTATTGGCTCCTAACAGATTGTACAAACTCTACATTTGTTTACAAAACAGGTCCGGATTGTTCTTTGAATGTCCCTTCCACGGAGTCTTACTGGATCTTACCAAACGTAAAGCCATTCAGCCCTTCTGTGGGTCGGGCTTC
This sequence comes from Excalfactoria chinensis, assembly GCF_039878825.1. Classification (NCBI taxonomy): domain Eukaryota; kingdom Metazoa; phylum Chordata; class Aves; order Galliformes; family Phasianidae; genus Excalfactoria; species Excalfactoria chinensis. The sequence continues at coordinate 31,061,998 of NC_092830.1, forward strand.
CCATAAGGCAGTTCTACATGGAAAATTTATGTGGGTGATTGGAGGATACGCTTTTAACTACAGTTCATTCCAAATGGTGTTGAAGTAAGTGATTTCATCCCACATGATATCCCTTCTGATAAGGCTTGGGGAAAATAAATATTAACACAAGTGAATATCTATCCTGCAGCTCAATCAAAAGACATACTTCTTCAGGTTCTTTATTAGATGCCTTATTTTTATGCTTTTAATTTTTGTATAATTCAAAAGGATTAGAGTCTTTGTAGGAAAGATCTATGTAATATTAATGTGTAAACTCATCAGTCTTCTGAAAACAGTCACTATTATTTGCTACAAACTGTAAAAGTGCTTGTGGTGATAGAATGGGGAAAGAAATATGTGTGATGGTGTTTTCAGATAGTATATCTAGAGTGATATTTGCATATCAATATTTATTTATAAAGACAAGAGGCTCATATTTAATGCGGGCATTTGGCCTGCTCTGTGTGGAATGTTTTGGTTCTTCATATTTATAACACTCTGTATGTGTGCACATTTGATCAGCTATTAAAAACAAACTTGAAGCATTTATCATAGAAGTGTAGAATCTCCCATGTTGGAAGGGAGCCATAAGGATCACTGACTTCAGCTCCTAAAATATATCAGTTTTCAGAGTAATGCCAAAGGTTGTGACGTAGGCAGTTGAGTGGTGGTTTTTTGCTTGCTGGTAACCATGAGCTTAGTTTCATAACTCTTGTAAGTCAGGTGGTTTTAATTACATTTGCAATTTCTGAAATTATTGATGAATCCCTGAAAAACCTGTTCCTGTTTTCCCTTGATGAACATTTAGCTCACTATCACTAGTTAGTGTATTGTTACAGCAGTTAAAGATGGCCATCTTACTGCTGTTAACAAATTACCACCTCAGTTAAACAATGTCTGATGAAGCGTGCATGCTTTGTAAAACAAAAGCTGGTTCAACAATACAACTGTTTCTGTGTGGATAGAAAACATTTTATTCTTACATTTCTCTTCTAGCTACAATTTGGAAAGCAGTATATGGAACGTAGTGCCTGTATCCAAAGGGCCACTCCAGAGATATGGACACACACTTGCCTTATATCAGGTTTGGACTCTTCAGTCTCCTATTCAATTTATGTATTTTTATGTACTGTTACTTGAAACAATTCATGGATTTCTGAGTAATTTCTAGTTTCTAAACTCTTTGTTGTTATTGCCTTCTACTTATTTAGACCTATTTTGGAGAGATTTTTTAAGTAGTTTTTTAGCTCTAGAGCTAAACTTGCCAATATGGTTCCCTCTCCCCACCCCCCCTCCCCAAAAAACAAACAAACAAACAAAAAATAAATTATATTTGCTACTCTTGTGTAAGGAAAGGTAAACTGGGAGCCAAGTGTAACCTCAGCATGGACAAAGCTCTTGTTCAACAGGTGCCATCCCACAGGGGCTGAACACAGCATGTAGTATGGTGGACGGGTACTTTGACCCTATACACCTGGCAAGTGATGACCCTGGTCCAGAGACCACCATGCAGGGGATGTAGGGCTGGAGGCAGGACTGGAGACAAGGATACAGGATGTGCCTGAGGAATCCATAAAGGAAATGAGCTGTCTACAGTCTGTGTCCAGGTAACCTGGAGTAGGAGGGGGAGAGGGTCAATGGCTGAACCCCAGGTGAGGCCTCTTAGTGCCTTAAGGGCTGTGACAGTAAGAAATAATTTTTTATTTGCTTTATTACACTTCTTAGTTAAACAGAGCAGTTATAGAGAGTGGTCATAATAGTTTATCAAAACGACTTCTGAAGTAGTATTTGTATGGAAAAACTATAAATCTGTGCCTTTCACTTATTTCTATGCATTCAGGTCATTTTTTTTATCCCTGGCACCATCCTGTACCCAAGAATTCTAGGGTGTTTTGTGATGAGATGCCACCTTTTGTGTTACTGTTACTGGCTGTTTTGATATTCCCTACCTCTTCATACTTCTTTCTATTTGGGTTCTTGGTACCACTTGTGATTTTCTGTAAGTTAATTATATCCTCCCATCATTTCAGATTCATGCTGAAAATTACTTGCTGTTTTAGTAAGAAGGAAGGTATTTCATACATGAGATACTGATGAAGTCATTGCCTGTATCTTTTTTAGTTGTTGCATCCCTTCTGAGAGAGTTGCTTGGAGGTATCAGTACCTCAGAGAGTTATATTGATCTACTATTGGTTTTGAATTGGTAGTATCACTGAACTACCAACCATAATGTCATGACCTCATTCTAGTCAATTAAAACACCACCACCACAGTGCAGACTTAAAATAGTTTTGTATGCATCTCTTAATGAAAATCTATATGACTTTGTACAACCTTTTATTTGTCCTTGTATTGTGCATTAAATATTACTTAATTCATCGCATTTGTTCGTTATCTTGGGTATTCTGAGTAGCTTAGTATTGAAGGTGTCATTTGTCTATCCCTTTGCCAGACTGTTTTGAAGTATGTTGAACTAACAAATCCTTATTGCCCATCTCTGTGGGGTACCACAGGTGACCTCTCCTAATTGAGAGGAGAATTCTCCTAAATTCTAATTGAGTCACCATTTCATTATTTCATTTCCTTCAGAACTGATCTTGGAGACTTTTTTTATTTTTGCTCTTCCTTTATTATGATTATTTGTTATTCATTTCTTCTATGGAAATACCTGTGTACTCTATGATGAAGAATTCAAATGCAAAAACTATTATTATGATGATTCTTATGTTTTTGGAGTACTGTCTGTTGGCACAACAAATAAATCTAGTTGACTGTAAAATGGTGTAGTGCTTTACACATAAATTTTGCAGACAACTCATCAAGATGTTTCTTGGCTTGCCTTACATGTTTCCACATTTTAATCTGCTGGATTTGAAGCAGATTTTGACGTACTTTTTCTTACTTCTAACAGTCTTGTTATGTTAAGCCTGATTTATTTTGGTTTTTCTAATAGGAAAGTATTTTCAAATAGAAAGGCTTTATGGGATCTCAGATGTCCTTAAACTATCTTCGTATCGTCATTAAAGATTTTATCCTTTCACTTGTACCTATTTAATTTCTGTTTATGGTCAGTTTTCCCTTATATACATTGCTTCTCTGAAGTTAAGCAGAATTGTGGGTGTTTGTTTTTTGTCATCTTTTTCCCCCTCTGTCACATTTCTCTTCCAGAGGTGATGAATGTCACAGTTACTACTGTAGCAGTAATGTGAACCAGACTCTGTGCATGCCCCAAAGCCAGCTCAAAAATTGTTTTTCTCTTCCTTGGTTCCCTGATTCACTACCTATGTATTACCTGTTCTTTGAAATGTCCTAGGCTGCTGTATTCTGGTTATTTCACTTCTTGTGGAATGTGGATAATTTTTGTTGGGAAACACTGAAGTAACGTATCATATAGCAGTTCAGAATAGAGGATTAAAGTGTCATTTAACCTTCTTCTAGGTTGACAGTACTAATATTTACTTGAAATGCTCCAAACTAAGGAGTAACCATTTTAGAGAACTTCTAACCAGCAAATATCAGACCATATGGACTTGGGTTAATTTGGAGATCTTGTAGATCTCAGTTAGGAAATACAACTTAGCAATATTAATGGAAGTTATAAACAAGTGTAGTTAAGCTGTTGCTTCTGTCAAGGGTGTATTTCATTAGTAATTAGAATCCACTAGTAATGAATGCAGCACCACTTATGTCAATTAACTAATATTGAAGTCATTCTGAAAATAATGCCTCCTATTTATGTCCATAATAGATACAAAAAGCTCAATAATACTGTTTGATAGAAGTTCTCATCTACAAAACACTTTTTCAACACAGTCACCCCCATTGGCTGTGTGTTTTCACCAGTGATGAACATGAGCCTGCATGCTGAGCTTGTAAAAAATCTTCACCATGGGAGATGACCCACTGTTGTCACTGCTGCTGAAATGCACCATCCACTGCCTCACTGTGCTCATGTCCACTTTTTCATTTCCATAAACATTCAGCAAGTGTCAATGAATACCAGTGGGTGCCATTTTCTTGTATGTCAATAAACTCTTAGTTTAAGATTAACTTTTATCATTTCCTTTCACGTATTCAGTCCATTGAAAAACAAAAATTGAGTGTGAAGAGTGGCAGGACATCATGCAATACCTAGAGATGGCAGCTGTGAGCTGTGTTTTGAGCTGTATACTACTCATTGTTCAATGTTTTCTTTTTAGAGGAGAGAAAATAGTATCCACCTAGAAAAAATTAGATTAAGTTTTTGACTTCAGCTCCTGAGATTTCAAAGCCTGTGCTAGACCAGAGTGAGAGCACAGAGGTAGTATTGCCTGATTGTGGTACAAGCTAAATTGAAGCTATATAATTGACTCTGTGGAGAACGAAATAAGTTGCTGTGCCATTTCCCTCAGAAAGCTTCTTTAGTTAAAATTGAAGTACTCTACTTCTTTACTCTGAAGAAAAGAGATCAGAAGACTCCCACTGATGTATAGTTATAACAAGTGACTAAGACTTTTATACTCTCTCCACTATAAATGCATAAAACGTGTTCTTGCTTTTAAACCAGCTAAGTTGTTAGAGAGCGTTGCCTTCAGTGCCACTTCAGGCTGGTTTTTGGAAAAGCGCTACCTATCTCTGTTAGCAATTGGTTTTCCTGTATCTGAGAGATTCTATGAAGTTTCAGGCATCTTGATACTTCAAAAATGTCAACTTACTTTGAAATGAATCATAGAAGAAAAAGGATTATGAAGAGATAACGGCTTGTGAAGTTTTTAAAGCAGGTACATACAGCTTTGCCAAACCATGGCTAGATAGGAAGTTAGATGGCAAACTGGAAACTGCTACATAGCTGGAATAAAGTATGGTGGGAGTTGCATAGAGAGTGAGTGTATGGTCGCTGCTGGGTGTTATGACCTTCTGGTTGTATCACAGAGTTTAAGCTTATAATGAAACTGTTTCTACTAGTCCCATGGCAGTGGAAGGTTGACTGGGCATTGAAATTAGATTCCTTTAGGTTTGGCAAGCAAACAGGCTGACACAGTAGTTAATTGTAAAGATATTTCCTGATATATGGGCCATTCCATATGTACTCCAACTTAATTTGACTCATTTGCATATTATGAATGTTACTTCTGATTTTAATGCTTTATTTAAAAAAGGGTAATTGTTTTGATTTCTTTTCCAAATTAATAGGCATTGATGTTGAGTGTGTGTGAGAGTTTCTCCAAAAGTAATGCCTCCTATTTTATTATGTTGGCCCATAAGATCAGAGGTGGATGTTGGTGGTAAAGCAGGAGGGGTTGAACCAATATCCCATTACATTTTGTTGCTGTGTGGTTGGTGGTAGCAGAGGGGCTTCCTGTGCTGGAAGGTGAGCATTATTTGTGTACCTGTCCTCTTGAAAATCCATATCTTGTGTACAGAAGGCCTCACCTTCAGCATTATCACGGCTACTTGTTTTTATATTAGTATTCCACATCATGTTGCCATCGAGTGCACTAGGAATTAGAGAGTTAATGCTGCAGTTCTGTGGGTTGTCAGTGTACTTCATTAGTAAGCAAAGTTTTTTGTTTTCTTCCTCTAGCTCATTGCTGCTGTTTTTCTCATCCAGGCCAGTCTCCCAACTTCTCCCTTCCCCCTGGATCCCTTCCCAGGACATGGATCTGTGGGACCCTTTGCCCCTTGTCATAGAAACCAGGCCAAACCATGACAGCATATACCTTGATTTATACCTGGTTAACCTTTAGGCTGCACTTCTTTCCTCGCTAGACTTCTCAGAAAATGTATGCCTTTAAGTATCTACTTTTGTAAAGTTATATATGCCTGTAAAGTTTTTCATTCTGTATTTCTATAGCCTTTGGTCCGTGAGCCTTCTGTTCTCAATACTGAGCTGACTGTAGCTAACTTTTGAAGTGGTTTCTAATTTTTTAATTCTTATTAGTAGCAGTAGGAGCTGCTTAATCTCAGAAAAAGCCTGGAGTGAAGCTTGCTTAAATCTTATTTTGGGATTAATAAGGTAGTTTCTGTGACCTTCTTGTCTTTTTCTTTGTAGAACTCTCTGAGTAGTTGTGTGTACAGGATCTCTGCTGTGTCATTTATAAAGATAGCTCATCTTGGATGTGTTCTTTTACCTGTATATTGAATCATTTAAGTAGAACTGTGAGGAGGATGTTGCCAGCTGTCTGAGGGATCATTTTGAAATTCATGTGGCTCTTCAGGTCACCTTTTTAACGTCTTGTGTCTTTGCTCTGTCTCAGACTGTATTTTAAGAACTGTTATATTTCACCTGCCAGTCCCTAATTAGGTCCTTCATTCCTCTGTGCTTTACCTCGTGAGACTGAAGTGGCAGTTTCATCAGCAAGCTCTCTGGAATCATTTAAAGAAAAATATTTGCTCAAACCATTTGTGTTTCATGAGTCTACAAATTTCCTATAAACCTGGTTGTGGCTTAACCCAGAAACAGCTGAGCACGACACAGCTGTTCACTCACCTCCCCCCCCCCCCCCCAGTGAGATGGGGAAGAAAACTGAAAAGTGCAAGAACTCACACGTTGAGATAAGGACAGTTTAATGAAGAATTAAAAATAAATTAAAAGAGGGAAACTGCCACCAACAAATGAATACAGAAAGCAAGTGATGCACAACAAAGTTACTTACCGCTTGCTGACTGAATCCCAACCAGTTCCTGAGCAGAAGCAGCCCTCCCATCCGATGGCCTTGGTTTTATTGTTGTATGTGATACCATATGGTATGGGGCATCTTTTTGACCTCTGTCAGCTTTGTCACCTCCCAGCAACTTATACATCCTCAGCTTTTCTCTGGCCAGGCAGCATGAGTAGCTCAAACATCTGTGACTTGTAAGCACTGCTCAGTAGCAACTGAAACATCAGTGTGTTATCAATGTTATTCTCACGCAGCATTGAACTAGCTACTAGGAAGTAAGTTAACTCTATCCCTGCCAAAATCTGGACAAGTCCTCATGTTTTAATGCAGTGAAATGCTGCAGTGTATTTCTTTATGAAAAGCAGGAAGATGGTCTTTGAAATTAAATGTATTTTAAAAAGTCAGAATAGCACACTAGAGGTCAGCAGCTCTATTTTCAAGATGGTTTAGCTATTTAGGAATGAAATCAGAAAGCTTATTCTGTCATAGTTATTTTTCCTTGCAATCCCAAGAATTATGACAGGTTCTACTACCAAGTCGTTGCTGAGTAATAGATTGATAGAATACAGATTCTACTTGTGGCCTTGGTTTATTTCTTATAAATACTCTAAGTATTTCAATTATTTGTAAGTAGGAACACTTAATTTTCAGTTGAAATTCCTACCACTATTTTTAAAATAAACTAAACTTAATTGGTACCGTTACCATGTTCCTTTCTTGGCCTTTAATATTACATAAAGTGCACTCAAAATAGGGATTGTAATTGTCCCTTAGATATGGAAGAAAAGTAGCTACTGAGCACATTTGGACCTGGTATGTCCTATCAAACACTAACTCATTATGTGAACTAGAAGCAGTATACATACATACATATATATATATATATATATATATATATATATTTTTTTTTTTTTTTTTTTACCTGGGATAAACTGTCCTTAAACAGTGAGCCAGTCAGGGAAGCCAACAAGCTGGAATTCATTCTGTGACTCTATATGCCTTGGTTTGAAGTTATAGATTTAGTAGGATCATTTTCAATCAATATTTAAGTAAATAATTCTTTACTTATCTTGAGCAACAATGCCATCTGTTTTGATACATGGTTAATGAAGATTGGAAAATCTTGTTTGCATCCCTTTAGAAGTACTCAGAGTACTCTTCCATTGAGATTTGATTTTAGTACGTGTGCCCAAGGGGATGGTGTACACACGATGTCCCATTTCTCTGGGCTGATTTGTTTATGACTGTGAAGTTTCTCAGGACTTCAGTTATGTTGTCATTAAGATGAAGTGTTCTCTCTTGCGCATATGCCAAATGAAATTCATATAGTTTGAGTGTACGGTAAATTACATTTTAGTTCTGTGAGCTATTCCTTAAGAAAACAGTATAAATCCCTTTCTGTTTAGATTTTTAATAGCTGCAGTATGAATTAGAGTCATGTAATTAAAGTTTTTCTGCTTGAAGTAATCTGGCTGAGATTCATTCTCGTGTCATTTTCATGGCTGGGTTTATTCTTCAGTGAAGTGCTCTCCTTATCATCGCTTTTGCTTTAGCTTAAATATTGTTTTCTGGGACCAGCGTCTTTTATTGAGCTGTTTAAGATAGCATCAGCTGTACGTGAAGATTTAAATCAGATTGTTCAGTTATAAAATTCTATGCAGCACAGGAATACACAGTTCAGATGTTATCTTTTTTGTAATCCATTATCTGCTCTCTCCTTTCTCCCAATTTTTACAGGAAGACATCTACATGTACGGAGGCAAAATTGAAACAAATAATGGCAATGTTACTGACGAGCTGTGGATTTTCAACATCCACAGTCAAACATGGAGTATTAGAACTCCTGCTGTACTAGTACATGGCCAGCAGTATGCTGTGGAAGGTCACTCAGCACACATCGTGGAGCTGGACAGCAGAGATGTGGTTATGATTATCATTTTTGGATATTCTTCCATATACGGTTATACGAGCATTGTACAAGAATACTATATCAGTAAGTTGTTTTCAAGTCACTTTTATCATGCATTGATGAAAAAATTCTTTAGGAACACTTCCTCTTTTCATAGAGGAAAATACATATTTGTCAATATAATGTCATTGTTTTCTCGCTGATTCTTTCTAGCATTCGTATGTGTTTTGGCTATTTGTTAAAGGCTGAAACAAGAAATTCCAAGATGTAGTTATTATTCTGATGAAACTTACTCTTTTTAACCTTTTAACCACAGACTTAATGTTTTTACTGTGTAGCAGAGGAAAATCCAAAGGGCAAAACAGAATACAATAAAGAGTAACTACAACAAGAATGTAGTTAATTTTGAAGATTCTTTAATTGATGTTGTAATATCATCATGCTGATTTTTGAAATGTAATAACTTTGTTTATCATTATGTATAAGCTAGGCTCAGGAGCGTATGCTTGCTCCTTCAGGAACAAATAAAAACATTTTTGGATAATGTATAAATTTCCAATTGGAATAAATTTCCAGTATTGGAAAAAAACATTTTTAAATATTCCAACACGTCTGTTTGTGATTCCCCTGCCACAATGGGAGGCTTTCCTGATAGGTGATTTTAAATGTTACAGTTAAATGAACAAAGATATTTTGTCTTGCATGTGGTACTTCTAAGATGTTTTTATAGTAGAATAATCTTAAAAATACACCTTCTGATTTTCTTTAGAAATATTTATGTACCCGCTAATTCAAACAATGTTTGAATTATTGTTTTCTGTAGAACTGATTTGAGATTCTTGCAGTTATTGTAAGCAATCACAGGATGCATTCAAAACTTCAAAGCAGTGTTTTTATGCTAAGACATAATGAATGTCTTTTAAATAGTTTCGTTTACTCATTTGCAGTTATGCATACTGGTATAGAAACTGTGCACACACATTTGTGAGATGGGGAAATTGCTTCACAACGTAGAGGATTCTTATGCTTTCTGGCCATTACCTGTGTGTTGTAGCGATGTTGAGCAAAGCTGAAAGAGAATGGGAAGAAAGTGCAATGATGTGCTTATTCCACACTGGAAAAAGCTGATTAAACTGAATAAATTACCAAAAGTTTCTACTCTCAGAATTATGTTTTGCAACAATACTTCAAGGGTTAGCAAGTGTTGAAGGCCAACTTTTCCAGTTTGCCTCTCTGAATTTCCATCTCCTTTCTCCCACCCCCCAAAGTGAAATGATTTCTGTGTCAAGTTTTCCTGAATTCTTTTTCTGCTGCAGCATTTATCTACATTTTTGCTATTATAGTGTTGTTTTTAGTTATGAAATTCTAGATATTTGTTTGGATTATTAATGACTAGTTTATGGAGGATTTAGCAGCTCATCATCAAAATTATGGGAAGAAATAGAAGTACTGATATGAGCCCACTTGAACCGGAAAGAACGTTTCTAACCATAAAGGGCTACTGATACTTGGGAAAGAAGTATTTAAGTTCCTTTCTCTTTCCTTTTTAAAACAATATATTGTGTGAATATTTCAGATTGTACTGTTTTATTCTAATTGTTATCGGCTATTGCTTTTAATTCAAATGAAGGTTATTTACCATGCACGTGCAAGATGACTTCTAGAAGAAAGAAGTATTGTAGAAATCTTTCCCTCTGGTTCATATTAATTGAAATTGCAAGTGATCCAGACTTTTTAGTGAACTTTAATGATCTTGACATATGGAATTCTGATGCTAAAGCCATCTTTAGTTACTATGACCCTGATTTCCATGGGCTTTGAGTGCAAAAAGAAGACCTAAAAAGTTTGCTGTATGAAGACTCCCTAGATTTTCTCATAGGCCTGTGGTTCTATTAACAAAGCAGGTTAATTGAAGGTGTGCATAATCTCAAATTTCTCTCGTGTTTGTCAGGTTAGTAAACAAAGTAATTTTTATCAAAATCAACAAAATCCTAGAAAAATCAGACGTGGCTTGCAGCCAGAATTTCAACATTTGAAAAGAGAGGAATTTTTTTCTACTCTAAGGGTATGATAGTTACAGTAATAATAAAAGCTTTCTGTTGTCCTTTCTTGCTATGATTGGAGTTATGACTTCTGAGGAAACAATAAATCTTGGTATGGGAATTATGTGGCTGATTTTACTAACTTGAACCATAAAGCTTTTCTAGGTTACTCCCCAGGGAAATTTATTTCCTTTTAGGATGGCAATACCTCATAAACCTTTTGAGAATCTCAATGTGAGTCTCAAGGTGAATATAATAATGGCGTTTTGTTTTAGCTAAAGTTTATAAAAGCTCCATATACATTAAGAAACTTCTGAATAAATCTTCTGTGATTTTATTTTGTTCTTTAGGAGATAGAGATTTGTTTGGATCAGCAACATATCACTTCAGTTTTTAGGCTGAAATTTGTTATGACTTTGGAAGTAGGTCTTAGGTTGCTTTTGATTTAAAGATGTTTCTTTGAAGTAGAGTTAAAAGAAATGGCCCTGTGATGTAATGTATACTTTCTCTTTGTCACAAGTTATGAGCTTCATAATTGCAAGAAAAAAGCCTTATTGTTACTGCATTTAAACAAAGATGAGACACTGAAGTGCTTCCTAAGAAATCTAAGAAATTGACCTGTTCAAAGGCTTTACTGTGTCTGGAACAGGTCAGGCCAATGTGTCTACCTTTGCTTTGGTTTCTCCTATCTTCTTCTAAAATGTTTAGAAAAACACTTTGGTTATTTCCAAATGCTGTTTTAATCATTTGACTGATACAATGATTATTACTTAATTTTGAAGTTTTTTTTTTTTTTTTCCCCTCCTTAATGTGACATACCTAATTAGTAATAAATAAATAGGAAATTGATAAATAGAACAAAAATTTTTTTGGTAATTCACTGGATTTTCATTGACAGAGTGGTTCTATGGCATGTGATTAACTTGCTCTGAGGAAAAATGAATCTTGACCATCACAATCCATGCTTGTAGTGAAAACAACGTATTTTATAATTTCTTCTATTATATATGTAGATTAATCTTAAGTAGCTTGAAAAACATCTGGAGAATTAATTCAGGGCTTATAATTTTATTGACTGGAGATGATGTAAATCACAGCCTGTCTTTGTCATTGTTTGGTTATGTTGCTTTCTGGGTGACACATTTTTTAATGTAAGCAGCTCATCTCCCTTCCTGGAATTATCTTTAAGTTGAAGATACCAACCCTATTTTTTGCCAGACTGATTAACACAACCTTATTTGATCCCGTCTTGTTCTAGTAGTTCATCTCTCTAACTTTTTCACAAGGAGTTCATCTTTCTTGAATGTGGATGATTAGAAAAATCTGTGGGATATTCTAGGTGTGTTTTCACCTTTACCTGGCTAAATAACTTTAGTCTCACCTGATAAATGCAACCATGAGAAAGCCATTAATGGCTGATAGACTTTCTCTGATGAAGCATTCTTCTCAGTTATTATCAACTGATGAGCTTCCATTTTATGGAAGGTTATGTTACTAATCCCAGTGCTCGATATCTATAAATTACTGTTGAATTTGGTATTTTTTTTATATTTTTATTTTTTCTGGTAGCTGAGATCATCCAGTTCATCCTGCATGTTATTCTGCTTCTTTTGTGAATTGGCAATGTCTGAATGCATTTGATTATCACATCTTAAGTTTGTGAGCATCCTAAAATGCACCCATTCTCATCCTTAAGAAGCCTGGTTAGTAATTCTGACACCTCACTGCATATTTTTCTTTCACTTGAAAAGTCTTTTGGAAACAGTTGTAGAAAACTGGACATAAGTACTTGGTTCTGACCAGAATATTTGAATCATGTAAGCATATCTGTTTAAGGAATTATTGGATGGAGGTGCCTGAAAACCAGCCTTTAGGGAAACAGGAATGGAAGTGAACTGAGCTGACAGCTCTTTAAGGATACCTTTCTGAGAGAAGAAAAGCTCTCCATCTCCATAAGAGATCAAGTGGAGGAGGCAGGAAATCAGCATGACTGAGCGAGTACCTTGTGGTCAAACTGAAGGAAAAAATGAAAATTAATAGGCAGTGGAAGCAGAGATGTGTGACCTGGGAAGAATACAGGGGTGCTGTTTAGGCACGTAAAACATGAAACCATGAAACCATGAAAGGCAAGGTGCAGATAAAACTGAACTTGGCAAAGGATGTGAAAAACAATAGGGGCTTCTACAGGTATATTAGTCAGAAGAGACAGGCCAAGGAGGCTGTACCCCCTCTGATAAATGAAAAGGAAGAACTGTCTTCAACAAACATGGTGAAGACTCTATGTCCAGGAGGAAACTGGTCACAAGTGGTGCCTTCTGAGGGTCTGTCTTGGGACTTCTGCTCTTTAACATCTTTATCAGTGACATAAATAGTGGGACTGAGTGTATCCTCAGCAAATTTATACATGACACACTAAGCTGAGAGGCGCAGTCAATGCAGTAGAAGGAAGGAATGTTAACCAAAGGGACAATGACTTGAAAAGTGAGAATCTAATGAAATTCAACAAAGCTGAGTGCAAGGTATTGCATTTTGGGTCAGGGCAACCCCAGAGGTGTACAGACTGGGGGAAGGTCTTGGGGGTACTGGTGCATGAGAAGCTTGATCCAGCAGTGTGCTCTTACAGCCTGGAATGCCAACGGTGTCCTCAGATGCATGAAAAGAAGGTTGGCCAGCAGGGCGAGGAAGGGGATTGTTCCCCTCTACTCTGTCCTTGTGAGGCCCCATCTGGAGTACAGCATTCAGGCCTGGGACCTGCAGCACAAGAAGGATGCAGAGCTGCTGGAGAAAGTCTGTTTTTTAACTATAAATTGCATCAGAATAGTAAAAGTAGTAATCTTGTCAGTTCTGGGCTGATTTGGCTTTTTAAGCCCCTGAGGTTGTAGAATTGATTTGTCAATCAAGTATTTCTACTGATAGAATGCTAGGAAGAGTGGGGTGTCTTTTAGTATGAGAAGAGTTATTGAAAATGCATTTAATGATTGGATTTCTGTGTTTAAAGAAAAAGAAAATTAAGATTCCTATCAGTGAGTTGAGCAATGCCTTGAAATTCAGTGAGAATTGTTTCAGAAAATACTTTTTGCACTGAATGATTGGGTATTTAGATGGCAAAGCATCACAGAAGACATCAACAATGAATATCTTCTCAGTTTTTAAAGTCAAAGTTCAGATGGTCCAACTAAATCTTAGAAAGAGGAAAAACAGAAACTAATACTTCTTTTGATTTACTTTGGAAAGATGCTTCTGAACCTCTTTTCTCAAAATTTAGTTATCCATCACATATTTTTTGTTTTTAATAAACAAGGTAGAACAGCAATTCATATTTCTATGCAAATCCTGGAGAGCTGTACAATATGCAATTTTGCTGCAAAAATATTCTAGTTATTACATGAACCAGTCAGATATAAACACAAAATGTTATATTATACAAGTAAACTTTCATGATAGTATTGACTATGTAAAGTAGTAGTAGTTTTTTCTCCGTGAAAGGCATATATGCTGATCTTGTGGACTGATTAGTATTTAAATGGAAAAATGAGGATGGGGTTGGTGATAAGAAGGCATATGAGCAGGCTGACTTTTCACTGGTCCCCATATGTAAGTTGTATCAAATAAATCAGTTAGCAAGGTAATACGTATGTAAAATACAGTATTACTGGTACAGTTCTAATGATTGTGTTCTGAGCTGCAGTTCTTAATAGCTTGATAAAATCCAAGATGGAGATTGGAGTAAAATACAACTTACATTGCAGTACATATCAATAATATATATAAAAAAAAAAAAAAAAAAGCACATTATAAAAAATATCAGCGTTAGTGCACACATGAAAAATTGGCACAAGTCTTCCAGTTCAATCCATACTTTCTCATTTGTTATAAGCACTTAGGAATAAAAGTGCTGTCTTGCATTTCACAGAATTCGATTTTGTTACTGAAAAAAATGTAACCTGTTTATAGATGCAGTGCCTGGAAACTCTTTAGTGAAAGTGGAATAGCGGCAGTAATAGCAGAAAGTAATGAGTCTTTTCACAGCATAGTCGAATCAGGAGGAAAAAGAGGTAATCTTAAAATCCTTACACAGTATCAGATGATCAAAAACTGAAATAGAGTGTAACTTTGAGATGAAGCAGGGTGTATGGTGGTGTGTGCTAGTTTTGGATAAGTATCTTTATAAATGTAACCAATGTAGGCTAAGAATTAGGAAGGGACTATTCCTCATGTGATGTCCTTGTCCATGCTTTCAATTTTGCTTGCACAATCTTCAAGAGGCTGTAAGTGAATTATTTTTCTCATTTCCCATTCTGCAGAACTGGCATCCTTGTTATCACAGCCTCTTTTGAATAAGGCGGCTTCTACAGGAAATACTCATCTTCTAGCTTGTTCTTTGTTTGGCTCCTATCATCATCTGGAAAGACTGGGGGAAAAATGCAAATTTTAGGGCTACAGGCAACAAGAAGTCACTCAGTTACCTTCAGCATTTTTCAGTGCAACAGCAAATATTTTCCAGTCGCTTTTTTAATCTTGTAACAACTATTTATGGTTTATTTGATATCTCTTTGTGTTTACTAATTATGTCATGTTAAAAGGTGGATTTAAGTGCTAATTTAAAGAGCTGCTTTCAAATTATCCATCTGTGAGTCTTCAGTGACTGAATAGATATGTTTGTAGCTATATTACTAATAAACATTAGTTGAAAACTGGTTTTAGTTCAGTAGTGTGTAGTCTTTGTATGCGTGCATACCTACAGCTATTTTAGTTGACACATTTCTGTGAGCCCACAGCAGTTCAGTTTCTTCCAGGCTTTTACAGATGATTTCCCCTCAGGTGTTCCTAATACAGCTTATCAGGTGCTTAATTTTCACCAGCCAACTCTGGTGGGACTAAGTTAAGGCTGAGAGAAACTGAATTCCACTGTTTTATATTTTCCAGAAGGTCCAGGCTTTTTGTTTTCTGGTTTTCTTTCTGTGTGCTGAATGTCTAGTTTTGCATGTTAGTATTAGTAACCCTTAAACCTGTGTTTTCTGTACATATATTCCAGGGTCAAATTCTTGGCTTGTACCAGAAACAAAAGGAGCAATTGTACAAGGTGGATATGGCCATACTAGTGTCTATGATGAACTGACAAAATCTGTTTATGTCCATGGTGGATACAAAGCATTACCTGGCAATAAATATGGATTGGTGGATGATCTTTACAAATATGAAGTTAATACTAGAACATGGTAAGTTGAGTTTGTAACTGAGCAAATTAAGTTATTTGATACTGAGTAAGAAAAAACATAAAAGAAGGTTTTAGTTAAGTCACTCAAGAGACTGTGTCCTTTGCATGTGGCAAGACATTATGTTTTCTGCAACAAAACTGAAGAATTATGAGGAGGATTGGGCTTTAATCAGTGTACTGATGGTGCTGCACACTGAAAGAAAGGAGGAAAGTTTGTGTGTGTATTAAAGGTTCTCCTATTCATACATAACCACCATGCAGAGATAGCACTTGTGTTCCATCCATATGATATGACTATACTGCTGAGGCACATTCATGCACAAGTTATGTAAATAAGTAGAGAAATTTGGGAACTGTTATTTGAAGGTGAAATTATCTAAAGGAAAATGTTCTGGTTGTTGAATAGGATTCGTAGTGATTTTTGTTCTTGATGTTTCTATTTTTGTCAGTTCCTTGTTCATCAAGTCTATTTTAACTTCTGAATGCTCCTTATGTGTTATATATGTAAGCTGACCTTAAACGCTTTTGTTTTTTTTTCTTCTTAAAGATGATGTGAGACAAACATCTATTTCTTGAAACATTTTCTTCTTGCAGTTTAATGTTTGCCTTGAGCGCTAGTGGCTTAAGTTAAAGCATGCAAGACTTGCTCTCAGATCAGCCTGTTGGAAATGATGTGGGTATGATTTTGCTGAGGCTCTTTATTTTGAATGCTACTCGCTCACATCAGTTAGAAGCACTGTACAATTTTTTTGTTCCCTTTAATATATTTTTAAATTGCTAAAATTTTAATGCTTTCTTACTCTGTTCTCAGATCATAGTGATATTGTATCCTTTGAAAGTCTATTCAACAATATAATAATATTAAATTATTATTCATTATTACTGCCGTAACTATTAATGAATGCTTCTGTGCTTATATTAATGTTGTATTCTTGGCAGCTTGTAAAGAGCATAAGTCAATTTTGTTTCATGAAGATTTCATACTATGGGAGTGAAAACCAGCAGAGGGGATGGGTCAGACACTACCACGCAGTAGTGGTTAATTGGTTAATGTATCAGTGAGCTTATAAACTATTCAGAATACTCAGTGAGGCAGATGAGCCTGAATGCATCACTGGAAGAGTGGTGTATAAGGCAGAGGTGGTGTCACAACTGATTCTCATACCCATGTGCCTGTTTATTTTCCCACACACACATTTGTTTGTGCTCACTGCTTCTGTTTCTCTCTTATCCATCCCCTCTTTCTCAGTCCCATCTGGCTGAGGTTCACATGCTGTTCTATGTCTTTGTGTGCAAAGCCAATCAACTGTTTTATTCAGAGGCACATGAGTTTTCATTTTCTCCATATCAGTTAGGAATAAGCTTTGTATTTCTTAAGATGTGAGGGGGTAGTAAGTTGTTTCCTAGTGTGAACATTATTTCTGATGTGCGATCAGTGTTTGCGACGCTTCCATTGGTTTGCATTACTTGCATGATGCTGCAGTTGGTAGTGGGGGCTTAGGTGATGGCCTGATACCCTGGAACTACCTGCTTGCTGCTGGGTATTTCTGTTACCATATAACATCACGCTGCTGTCTACAACATTTAGCATCGATATAGTTAACTGGGACTACTGTTTGCAACCGTTGCTTGCAGATACATGTATAGGTGTGTAGTTTATGAATTCAGCGCGAAGTGTGCTGAGGTGCCTAATTTCCATAGGGTTGAAATGTTTTGGAGAGTACTGAAGATTGCTCTCATCGCTGATGCTGATGAATAGTGAAAATCACGGCCAAATTAACAAACCTGTATTTGTATTACCCTTCTGCTTCTGTTGATTCTTGGGGGAAAAAGCGACTGTTATGTGAAAGGGTGAAACTGAGCAAGCAATATTAAAAAGGTCGAGAAGAGAAATCTCCACAACAAATCTACATGGGGACTGGAGCACCATGGTTCAAGTAGGCAACTAGGTAACCCAAATAATAACTGCTGGGATTGTTAATGTAGCCCCAGTGGAGAGCAGAATCCTTGGTTTTCTCCAAGGCAGTGCATGGCTGTTTAGGTTTTCAGTGGCTAAGAAAGGCATTTGTAGACAGCTGTAAGGCTGGATAATTGCATATGGCAATTAATGCAAATTGGGAGGGTGGAGGTGAGAAACACCATAAAGCAAAAGACTTGCAAAGAAATCTCTGGTCAGAATGGTTAAGGACAGCATGTGTTGGGTGTTATCATATTTTCAGCTCACAATGGAAATATTTTCTCCATTAATAGTAGAAAGTAACAGTGAAAAATAATACCTTATTCTTTTTTCTTGTCATTTCTGATTTTGTACTTTTGTAACTGTACAGTTAACAGGTAAACAGAGGTTAAGCAAGATGTTTTGTACAAAAGATTATTGTGGTAGAAGGATAAAGGAAAAATGCTCACCAATGTTGAAGATTCACAGTAAACTCCACAAAGGAGAGATCTTCAGAGAATGAGAGTCACTCTCCACCCCTTCTGGTAGCACAACTGAATTACCCTCACCTGTGCTCCCCCAGCTGACTCTTTGCTTGCCTCAGGTGGTTAATCAGAGGTTCAGGCTGTGATCAACAGTTTCCCATACAATAACTGATGAGTTGAAGCAAGATATTGATTTTTTGAGTATGCCTGCACAGTATATCTACCTATATGTTCTTTATCAAACTTAGATTAAAAAAGATGCATCCATGTGGTACAATATGTTCAAAGTATGTTATTCAGGAATAGGAAGAACAAAAAATCCACTTAAAAAAAAAAAAAAACCAAACTAATAATTTTTTCCAAGAACACAAAAACCAACAAAAAATCCCCAGCAAAGAACAAAATTGATGTTTTGGTAATTAATTCAAATCATTATGTCAAAGTAATGAGCTATACCTTGGACTCTCCCAGTCCTTGTAATAATGTAAAAATTATTGAAAAAATATTACCACTGTGATCCAAGGCAGACAGTATTGTTCAGTGAGAAGGAATTTCATTACAGGAAATGAATGACAAAACAGGTTAATTGTATGGGTACACAACAGTACAGGTCGGAGTGGAATTTTAAACTTCAGACTTGTCAATTTAAAAGTTATGTAAATAAAAGTTCCCTACAGGAATATAAATACTATTTTGTTCTGGTGGTCAAAGCAGCTTTTCACAAATGTGTCTACAGCTGTTCTACTTAAATAATTCATGATGGCAAAATTGACAAATTTTTACTCTTTCCTTTGCTAAGATTTATTGGCTGTGCTTGAAACACTTGAAATCTCTACTCTCTAAATCTGTAGTACTTATAGGCTGGGGTACTGCTGGGCATATGTTGTTACCCAGCACAAGGCAGGCCATGTGCACAGGTCAAAACAGTTGGAGGGAGAGGAAATGATTAATCGTTTTCCATGTGCTTGAATTTTTGTGTGCTGAAATTCTGTGTTTGAGTCTGGCAAAGTGAATATATGGACAAAGTGGTGCGAGTGTTTTTCTACTGAACTGACTTCTACTATTTCTTTTCCAAGATTAAGTGTTGAGATAAAACATGTTTGCCCGCTTCTAATACTTGGGATCATCTGAATATTCTTTTAGCCTTACCAAGCATTCTTTATTATGCTTACTGAAGAAAAAATTATCATGGCTTGGGAAATATAAGATTACAAATTAATAAAACGAATGGATTTTAAATCAGTTGTAAAATTTATCATATCATTAGTAATTTCTGAAGATTGTAAAACATACTTTTTTTCTAGAAAAACCATTTGACAGACTGATTTAAAATATAGTGTATTTTTTTTCAATGTGTATTTGTTACAACATGAACAAATCCTTAGTCAATGAAGAATGAAAGTTATCTGTTTACTGGATAATACCTTCAGTGTTTGCACAGTGTTTTTTTCAGCCATAGATGTTTTCACCTGTAAATTTTCCTGGTGTGCAGCACACACAGGACTTTTCCAAGTGTTGTTATGTATAACGTTGATCTTATATTTTGCAGGACTATTCTGAAAGAGAGTGGTTTTGCAAGGTATCTACATTCAGCTGTCTTGATCAATGGAGCTATGCTCATTTTTGGTGGAAACACTCATAATGATACTTCTCTGAGTAATGGAGCAAAGTGCTTTTCGGCTGACTTTCTTGCGTATGACATAGGTATGTATTGTATTCTTTTTTTCACTGAATTTTAAGTTACTGTTGCTTTCAAATGGCCACCTAATATATTCCTATAATGTCTTCATCACAAACACCTTAAAGTTATTTAAAAATTGTTCTGTAAAACTGAAATCAGACTCTTGTTTCTTAATAGTCTTTATGTTTTGTTTTGTGGGACAAAACATATTTTGTTTTCATTTGAATAATGTTCTCCTACAAATAGGAGATATTTCTACATGAATTGCAAAAAGTGCATTTTACTGTTGTCAGAAAGTGTTGAAAAGACTGGCTAGTGAGTATGACCAGCAAATGTCAATTTGTTTTTCATACTGAACATCTACCTGGTACTTACAAAGGCCAGTGCTGGAATTTCAAGAAAATGTTTTCCCCCAAGTAAGTTCTAAGTGGTTTGGATCTGGGGGTGTTTTGTGAAACACACTGCTTAGTGCTTATATCAAAGTGCTGTGACCAATAAAGAGACATGGAAAAGACATTCAGGCAGTGGTCTGAAAGGTGAGGCCCTAGTGAGGTTGTGATGGTCTGAAAACTAAGAAAGCTGGAGCTGTTGCAAGTATAGAGCTTTGAGGACATGTAGGAGGTCTGCATCAGAAAGAGGCAAATGGCATGAGGAGATGGCAAAACAGGATCAACAAAAGCTGAGGAGAACCAGACCCTTGGGAGAGTGATTGTGTTAAGTTACTTGCTGTAGCTGAGTCAGCTTGAAGTGATAGCCATGATATGTGGATTGTGCTGGATATCTTCCTCTGACAAGCTCCTCTCACCCACTCTTTTTCCCATACATTTCAGATTAGAATATTATTTAAGATTCCCAACTTTGAGACTGAAAAAACATTATTTGATCAGGATGACTAGCTTGATGAATGTTTTTTCAGATGAAACAATACCTCACACAATCTAGAATGAGCAAACTTGCAAAGTGGAAGGAGGGTTTTCGTGGCTACTCCCCCACATAGGCTAATGGGATAATGACATTAAATGAGTCAGGCTGATAATAGAATGTGGGACACTTACATAGTTATGTTAAAAACAAGTCTTCTTTTCACAGACAAGAAAGTTATTAAGCTGTATGTGCTTTGTCAGAAGAATTTTAGTTTTGGATGTCTGAGCCTCAAGTGCTTAAAAATAAGTGAATACAGTTGAGACCTTGTGAAGCTGCTACTATGCTTTACAGAGGTACAAATGGTGGATTAAAATTCTCAGTGATTGGAGCTCAAAAGCTGAAGTAAAACCTCCCTTTGCTCTTTCTCTCCCCCCCCCCATCCCCCCCTCCCCCCCAACAAGCCTGAACAAAATAAACCCTCTACTACAAAAAACCAAAAGTCACACAGACTTTGATAGCACCAAGAAGGTGGGAGGGGGCTGAGTTGTCATACATGGAGAATGAGATGATTTGATAGTAAGGATTGTCATGAAGTAGTGTCAAATGGAACATGCAGTTAGGAAGTCATGCAGTTAGGATGTGTAAGAATTGTCTCTTATGAGCTGGGGTTGACAATGGCTTGTGTGTACAGTTGGAGTGCCATTGTGCTGTGATGGTAGGCTATGCAGATCTATTGAAATAAATGCACAGAGAAGAATTCAATTTTCAGGACCCGGGGGGATATTTTTGAAGAAGAATTTTTGAAGAATTTGTGAAGCAAGAGTTTAATACAAACTCAAGTTAGGCTCTGCATGGGTATTAAGGTTGATTGAAGCATGAAAAACCATTGCGAGATGAGAATAAAAGGATGTGGTATATTTTATTTTACAAGACAGGAGCTGAGAGCAGAAAAGGTTGTTGTTTATAAATATATGAGAAGAATACACTTTGGAGGAATACTGTTTAAGGTAAAAATCTCCAGAGAAGACCAGAAGGGTGCAAGCTGTCACTCTTAAATGGTTCCAGCCATTGCCTACTGTGAGAGCTGTGCGGTTGTTGTGAAAAAGCCTCTGCGTAGGATTGTGCAGGCAGTAAACCTGGGCAATTTTTAGGAGTCCGTAATGGTTTCTGTTTATTGCCTCTGTTCTTGACCTAAACCCTTCTCTTTTGGTCATGCTGCTATTTTATGCATATGACAACCACTTGTCCTGGGAGCTAAAATTCTGGAAATACTTACACTGGATCCTGCTGAGAATAGCTTGTAGATAGCAAACACATCTGCTTTTGGCAAGTGTTTGTCATATGGCTACAGTTATAGTAAGAGGTGAGACGTAACCCTTTTTATAGGGATTAGTTGATGTCTATTTATGGTTTTGTGCTTGCTCTTGTAAGAAAACAAATGGAAAATTTATTACATGGAACGTGTGCTCTAACCTGCTTGTTTCACCAGGTACGTAAATAGAATCTTCTCAGAACAGCTTTATTTTTATTTTTACTTTATTTCTATTCTACATTTCTGTAGTTTTTTGTGCAGGTCTCTGATGGAGTAAGCGATTGATTTTTCCCACTAGTTAAGGTTACAGCTGGTTTTAATTGTTAATGAAGCAGGACTATCCCCTCCTGCTGTGTTAGGGGACAATACTACTTAGTGCTGTACATTTTTTTATAGAATGTGCACTTGAAAACAAGTAATATGAGTCCTAGGATGTGAATAAGTGTAACCTGTGGACTTTCACATACCGGGACACTTTTTTGTTTATTCTAGTTCATGATCATTAAGTACACTTCTTAGTTGCAACAGGATCTCTGTTTTTTCATTTTCCTAGTTAATTACAGTATTTAATATGCTGTTTAAAAGTCATATCTTCCATGCATTTTCATGCTGGAGAAGTCCAAAAGGGAACAGATGTAGTAGTTATTCTTAAAAAATTCTATAAAGATTGATTTGATGCAAGCTTAATCTTCTGTATTATTCATTTGGCCAAATTAAATACACAGTCTCATGGCACACATTAGATACAGACATACTTATTCAGAAAGCAGTAAATACTTATTTTTCTAAGAGTTTGATAAATAGAGAATGAGTATGTTTCAGAATTTATTTGTCTTGCATGTATCATGAGCTTTGAACGATTGCAAGACAAAATATACTGTGTTATCGATATCATGTTTCTTTGATACCTTGCAAAGGATGCTGTCTAGAAACCAGCTGAGTCCTAGAGATAGAGCCTCTACTATTTATGTTCAAGTTGAGCTACAGAATACTTTTGATAATATCTTTTATTATATATGGCATAGTTTTATGGGTAGTGTGCTTCAGCTTTTTATTATCCATGAAAATGCTTACTGTTTTTCATATTAATGTGAAATAACGATTTGGAGACATTCATCTGAATTAATTTTTGGTGTCTGATGGGCTGGCTTCTAATATCAGCGCGTAATCTGGGCTCCTCCTGAAGTCAGTGGCAGGAAATAAGTATTTCCAGAGAGCAATTCATTTCACTAGGCTTGGAATGGAATGATTATATTCATCTTTTCTGAAGCCAACCATTGCTCTCTAGGTACTGAACTTAGTTTACATACATAAATTTTAGATACTTTAAGTGCCATGAGCCAAGAAAGAGCTGGATTCAGTAATTTTAAATGTTTCCCGCATTTGAATATATTTGTTAATGCTGAAGACTCAGAAATCTGGAGGTGCTATAAAAACTGTGCTGCCCTTATTTTTATCAGTCAATATTATTTCACATATTTATTAAAAAACATACAATAGAACAATGAGAAGTCTGCAGCATAAAATGAGTTCTACAGACATGTTCTTTGCTATATGTTTGTCATCTTCTCTTGCTCTGGTAGCTTTGTGTAAAGATCCTCAAATGGTTATCCTTGGGGAGGTGAGGAATTTTTTACTGACTGTGCTTATGAGACTAAAAAGGAGCCATAACAATGGGAACAAGGTTGCCACTGCATTGAATGCTCTGTTGGACCTATTTTTATCTGATGATGATCATGGCTTTTCTTTACCTACTGGTCACTGGAGTGCCACAGTTACCTGTTCAGTGTGTAAAGGAAGCTGACGTACATGGGATGTCCTTCATAACGACAGTCATGTAACGAACACTCAGCGATGTTCCATTTTCAGGGCTATAACCACAAACAACTTTGTGCCATGAGTATATCTCATGAGGTAATGGGTTTTGGAACAAGAATCTCACCTTGCTCTGTTCTCTCTTAAATGCTTGGGTAGAAGAGAGGGGCCAGCATTCTAGCTTTATTTCTTCACTTTCGTTTTCAATCTGTGAATTTTTGGGCGAGATTTAAAGTGCATTTCATGCGTTTGTTTTCCTTCTGCTGCTTCATAACTGATACTACAGAACTGATGGATGTATCGAATCATAAATGCACAATTCTGATCTATATTTTTATGATATTAACACCACTGGAAATATACTCTTTTTCTCAATATATTTAGCTTGTCAAAAGTTTTAGTTGAAACCCCAGTTTTTCCCAATAATGTGGAAATTGGAGGAATTGGCCAAAATTAAGTGATCGCAAAATGATGGGGTGAGCAGTTAGAAAGATGCATATGTGTGGGTCTTGGCAGTCATAAAGAGAGCTCAATTTTCAAGTTGGGGAAGGTGTTGAAAGAGTTTTTAAAACAATACTGACTATGTTTTATACACACACAAAATGACACTCCAGAGCATATATTGAAGAACTTGTTTCCAGCCCATTGTGATTGATGGTTTTTTCACTTGTGAAATCATGACCTAGGAGTAATACTCAGCATCACATCACTTCAAGCCCAAATCTTTTACATTTCTATTCTTATAGCATAGGAAGTATCTGTAGTTGTATTTTATGAGTAGTGAGACAGAAAGGTGAGCTTCTAACTGCTTAGATTAGTACTTTAAAAAAAAAAAAAAAGATTTTTTTTTAGAAAAAATAGGGTATTGATTTTAGTCTGTGGCTAAATGGTAATGTTAGTAAATATATTTCTGTATCCCTGAGGCAGCAATTGCCATTTCACTGTATGGAGTGCTGAGTCTCTGCCTTTTTGTTTAAAGCACTGTATCTGGTTCTCCTGGAACACGTGCAGAACGACAGGCAGAGAAGCTCTATGAAAACAGAAAAAAAAAGCAACCCAACCAACTCTCAAATCATTGCAATTTGGCAGCTGCTTGCCTGCCCTCTTCTGGTGGTAGCTGTATTGCAGGTTTGCTTGTATTTATAGGAGGGTGCGATTTAATGCACTAACGTGCATTTAAGATAAGATTCTATTGTAAATCCTGCTACATTCTGGATTTCTACTGACTTTTAAAATATAATAAATAATATATATATAAATTTGCTTTTGAAAGACATTATTTGTGTAGTATTAAGGCTTTTTTCCTATGCTATCCAAAGTTTAAAAACTAAATTTCTGAAGTTTGGAAAGCATCTTAAAAATTGACCCCTGAGGTTGACCCCTGTGGTACGAATTGGTTGCCCATTCAGTGGTAATAAAAATACTTTTATTTCATGATAAAAAATAATTCTTCATAATTGTTGTAGACTTGTAAAATAAATCATTTAAACTCTCATTTTTGTCATAAAAATGATTAAGTTTGCATGTCTGGTAAAGATTTCTTTTTAAATCCCCCTTAAGAAAGTGTGTATTTGTACTATTGTCCATTCTTCTGGAATTACAAACAGTTTATCAATAAGCCATCACAAACAAAATATAAAACAACATCTATGATGTATTAGGTGTGATGTTTTCCTAAGCACTAAGTCATATAGATAATTCTCGTGCACTCTGTAGCAGCAGTTACCTCTGTATCACTATACAATTAGAAGAGGAAATCCATAACAACGTAATGCACTAATTGCTTTATTTAAAAGTAAAGCTTAAGGTTATTGTTTTTAGAATATTGCTTGTAGAGTTGCTGTTATGTATATAGACTCTGATGTATATGTTACATCTATAGTTAAATTCATGCTGTTTCAAACACATTTGCCTTTCTGGTTTGCTGAGAGTAAGAGTTTATTACCTGAACAAAGGAAAATATTTATTCAGCATTAATGTGTTGGAAAATAAGTTTTCTGCTTCTTCCTAACTCAGGTGATTTAGATGGTTATTTACTTCTGTATGTGCTTCTAAGTATATCAGTCAGTTATACTGATACACTGACATATATATCCCTCTCTAGAGACTTCCTGCCTTATCTTCCAGTTCAGAAATACAGATAAGATTCTGGAAATAGGGTACAGAACACTGCCTGTTTTTAGACTGCACTAACAAAGGTGAGGCTGGAGCAATGCTTCCATTTCCTCCCTGTTTCTGACAATACTCTCTTTTTTTCTTTTCTTTTCTTGTTTAGTGTAACAGCAGTAACAGAGTGGTGAAGAGCCACCTAGCTCAAAGGGTTAGAGCATTTTCTTTGAGATGAAAGCTTTAGGTTTAAGTCCCACTGGGCAGGAAATGATCCTGTTTTTTCTACATCTTGGATCATTACTCTAACTAGTATGGAGTTAGAGGAAAATAAGTATTTTTCCTTCTATTGTATTTTGGAATTATGAACTCTTTCTGTCGTTTAAAAAGAAACAGTGTAAGCATCTTCTCAGATTCCATCTGCAAGTTCTGAGCTGGCATTGTTTCTGCTGCTGAGATTTGAAAGTGGAGTTTCCATCAGCCAGGGAAAACCAGGGAGTGTAGGCTGATAAGATACCGATCAGCTTCTCTATGGTTTTATCTCAACAGTTTTTCTTTGGAGTTGCTTCCTTCAATGTTGTAAAGCATGTCTGGTTTTGACTACTTCACTTATGTGACAATGTTGATTAGAAATGTATTTCTTTTTTCCTAAAAATCATGCATGCTAGTATGCGCGAGTGTATTTCTCTACCAGCTTCAGCTGGGTTACCTTAAGTCTAATGCATGGTACTGGTGTGTTTCCTGATGTATGTGATTTGTATGGGGATTGAATTCATTCTAAGAGACACTTCTGCATTATCTCATTGTAATATCTCATAATGGTGTTATAAGTATTGCGAGGGGAGGAATATGAAACTCTTTCCCACGATATAACGTGATAATACTTGTCCTTGACATTGAAGTCATACTGGTAGGAAGGAAGGGCCCTGTGCTCTGCCTTGTACTTCTCACTGACAAGAAAATTTGTTTATTTGGATGAATAGAATAAATCTCTCATTTTCTTAGTTTGTGTTTCATTAAAATAAATTTCTGTTTCTCAACAGAGAAAAGTATTTTATTGTTTATTCCTTTAAGATTACCATTGTTGTTACAGCAACAAATGCAGTGGACAAGGCTGCAGTGTTGATAGATAATGTTGAAAATTATGCTGTTTACTATTTGTCATTTTATTCTTGAAACCATACAGTAAGTTTGGAAATGCGGGTACTTTGAGATCTTCAAAAGAAGAAAAGAAGTTTCAAGATGATAGGCATGGATGAATTCTATTTCTTTTTTTTTTTTTTTTTTTTTTTTGTTTAACTGAGTAAGAGCCCCAGGCCACCTGTTAGTTAACTATCTGTGTTTCACATCAACCAGTCTTTGCAGAGAAATTCTGATGAGGAATTTAAAGTACCACAGCCATATTTTTTCTTGCACAATGCCCTGTTCAGTGTTCAGCAGTCAGTGAGAAGGCTCAGAGGAGATAAGAGGGAAGACTATTTGTAACGTGCTTCCCTCCTCCCTTTCCTCTTGTACTCTATTGAAAAGAACTGCCAGTTTGACAAATATCGTCAGCAAGCTAGGAATTATTATATCTCAAGCCCTCAAGGGTTTCTTATCTGAAAATGGGCCTTTATTATGGTTTTATGGTTTTCTTTCAGTGTTAAATCCCATTTTTTTTCTTAAGTAAGATTCTAAGTACAAGAAAAAACTATTTGTATATGTGTGTACAAAGAAAAAAAAAAATACCATGCAATGCCTTCCTAGATGGGCTGAAAGTTTAATGTTTTCTTTAAGTGTTTTCTTTACCATTATTGACATGAGCTGAGACATGTAGTTTCTGTTAAGGTACAATGACTTACAGTGGCAGCAATATTCTGGTTTTGCAGTACAACACAAAGATTTTGCTGATGTGTTGAAACTTTATAGCTTTTAAAATGGAAATACATTCTTGGAATAAAAATTGAACACACAATTGTTGATCAGTTTTATTTACCAATAAATAGTACTGCTGCTGGTCTTAAGCTGTCAGATGATTCAAACATCATAGAAGCATCAAATGCCAATGTTACTGCGATATATGCTGGATACAGAACTTTTATGTTTAATATTATTCCCAACCTCATCTGAACCCTGTGATCATAAACAATTAATTGATGTTCTTGTACTGTGAGCTCTGCTATAGACACTGTTCAAGAGCATCTCTCTGGCATGTATGTACCTTTCCATTTAAGTAGAGATTAACAGGGAACAGTGGAGAGATGCTGTGTATTAAAAATATAATCGTATTATGATAAGCGTTACAGTGACAGCATGTAGATGCTTAGAGAGTGGATTCTGACATCTGTTGGCCCACTGAGACAGTGAACAAAAACTCAAAAACTTCAAACTCCTAAATTCGCTCAGGTATGATACTGAAATTATTGCTGCTTGGACCAATTGCATTACTTCGGTAATTATGTGCTTTTAGTTTCTGTTTCCAAATTACAGAATGCTGTAATTGCTTTATCTATTACATCTATCTCTGACTTTTTATGGGCTCTAGCTGTTGTTCTGGGGAAGCCTTGGTCCCCCAAGCTGCTTATTACTGAAGTGTTGTCCCTGGTTGTGCCTCCTCTCATGCGCCAAATTCACCCTCAAATGACCTCCCACCAGGCTGGGTCAGTGTGTGGTTCTATCATGGAAAGCAAACTGGACAGAGAGCTGCTGTGAATGGTTTTCTGCATCTGATGTGCAAGAGTGGAGCTGAAGTGTTCTGACAGTAGATGTGAAAGCAGGATCAGGGTGGCCAGCAGTTAAAGCAATTTTGGTGCTGGATAACACTGACCTTAAGGACAGTTTCTCCTTCTTGGATGTCCTAATATCCATTTGTTTTGTTTTATTTTGTTTTGTTTTCTTTTTACTTTTTTTCAATCTAAGGGAGTAGGGAAGAAAAGTATTGAAATTTCTTCTTATTTCTTATTTTTTTCATGTTAAGTGGACCTCCTTGGACTATGTAGTATATGGTGATATTGCTTTAGATTTAACCAGTTCTACGACTTTCAAAAGTTATTCATATCTAAAAATATGTTTTCAGTGTGCATAAGGCTTACTTCATTTAGACGTATTCATCTTTAGAATAGTACAGATAAATGAAATCAGTACTATTAGGTAAAAATCTGTGTAATAATTACAGTAACACTTGGGAAAGCGTAAGGTTTCAAACGTTCTCTGTGCAGTCTTGCTGTAAGCCAACGAACTTTTCAGACTGTTGATCTCTGTGGGATGCTTCTGCTCAAAGTAGGTAAAAGCAGCTTTTGCCTAATGGAAGCAGTGGAAAGAGGGGGAAGAAAAAAAGTCCTGCTGATTTTTATAGAACAGCTTAAATAAAAACCAAAGTAAACATAAGAACTAAACAACAAAGAGCAACAACGTGAAGCTTGTATTGAAAGTTCTAAAAGGTATCTGAATCAGAAATTGTACTTTAGAGTTGGTGGGACCAACAGGTAATGAACTCATGTATGAACATTTGAAGGAGATGAGGAGTTGGTGGTGTTTTCTTACAGTGGGTGTCCTCTCCCAGATCAGAGGATGTAAATGCAGTTAAATAGGGGATAAAATTATTCAATGCTTTAAATATAGATGACTGTCCAATACAATCCATTCTGCATGTATTTTGATGCAAATTTTGAGGTTATTTTGTATAATACTGTATGTTTTCCTTTTGTCTTTCAGCTTGTGATGAGTGGAAGGTTTTACCAAAACCTAACCTGCACCGAGATGTCAACAGATTTGGTCACACTGCTGTTGTCAGTAACGGGTAAATGAAGCATATTTTAAATTTTCTTGACCATCTTTTGTAATGGGGAGAAAAAAAAAAAAAAAAAGACAGCAATTATATCTGTGTGAAGTATGGCTTAATGACACATAACTGATACAATTTATTAACATGTAAAATAGTGCTTAGCAGTGGCTTGACATATCAGTAGTCAGCTGTAGTGTTAACAAGCAATTTGGCATGCAGTGGAACCTATTCCAATGCTGTTTCATTTGAACTCTCTGGTTTACTGAGTTGTTTTGTCACTATTGTGAGCTGCAGTGAATTTTAATTCAGGACCCACTGTAATTCTCACTTGGATGTGCGTCAGGTTTGCTTGTGCGGGTCTTGTTATTACTTGTTGCCAAATGACACAATGTCTGACATTCCGCTACTGCAGATGACTGTCCCACACTATTGATCACTGTATGTTGTTGGCATCATTATAAGCCCACTGTTTAAGTATAGGCAGACATCTACAGATCTTCTACATAGGATCAGAAATAATGGTGGTGTAATAATTCAAATAAGATTTTAACAGATTTTAATAAAAACAAAGCAGTAAGCTGTAACACAGCACTTGAAATTAATCAGCAAAAGTCACTTAAGAGAAAACTGGGGAAATGAGTGAATTTAGCAACAGATTTCACGTTCTGATATTGCTTTGAAACAACTAAGCTATGTCTTATACTCAAGAAATGTATTTATGCAGTGAATTGGATTCAAGGTGAAAATTACTGTTGCCCTTCTAGAATTTAATGGTATTTTTGGAAAGGTTTTAAGAAGTAGATAATGTGTTATGAGATACTCTTCAAAAATTTCTCTTATTGGTAACTATATGATTGCATCTATTATAAGAGTATAGGATACAGCAGATACACAAGTTCTTTCTGAGCTTCTTTTAATTGAGACTGCTCTTAATCCTAAAGGAGAAGAAAGGGATAAGATCTCAACTCTGGTCTTCTGCCTTTGATCTTAGCTGCTACTGTACCAAAGCCAGATATCCATCCCTAAGCATTACTGGTAGGCTTTGAAATTTTCAAGGAAAATGTTCTCATTTCTTGCAGGTGATTTTATCACACTTTATCTTTCCATTATGAAACTAAAAAATGAGTACTGTTTCCTGCCTATCCCTTCTTTTTACTTTCTAGACATTTGCTATGTATCACCCACTGATGCAACATGGAGTGACTTTTAGTCTATACTTCCATGTAGAAATATGTAGAAAAGCATATCAATCATTATAATGCAATCACTGGCAGGGCCTTAAGTAGAGAGATCTGAAGAATGTTGTGTTTTTTTTTTTAATTTTTATTTTTTTATTTTTTTAATTTTTAAAAATAATATTTTTTATTGTCTATCAGGACAGCTAAAGAAAAAGGAAACGTATTTATAGTTACAATATGCTTTGCTTGCTTTTTCTTAATAGGTCAATGTACATATTTGGGGGGTTTTCAAGTGTTCTTTTGAATGACATCCTTGTATACAAGCCTCCGAACTGTGAAGCATTCAGAGATGAAGAGCTGTGCAAGAACGCTCGTCCAGGGATAAGGTGTCTGTGGAACAAGAAACATTGTGAATCCTGGGAATCTGGAAATGCTAACAACATCCTTCGAGCAAAATGTCCGAAGAAAACTGGTGAGTCTTGTCTTACTGTATGAATTTTTGATGCAGTGTAGGAGACAGAGGGAGGAAAAACAAAACAAATTCAATGAAATGGGGAAAACAATCCAAACAGGCTGATCTAATCATTCTGACAATTTAGGGATTACTGTTTTACAATTATTGAACTCTGATTTTGGGGGAATTTTAAATACAGAAAAACCTGCCAAACAAACTTAAGGTGCTAAAGAATGTGAAACATAGGAGGGTTCAAAGAGAAGAGTTTGAATTTTGCGCACTGTGTTTGAAGAACTTGAAGGTTTATCTTACAGATAATTTCTCTGAATTTTCCTTTTTCTCCACCTTTTCATTTGCTGGACTGTGTGTGTAAATGCATGTGTATATAAATACATGTTTACTTAAATAATAGCCCGTGGGTTCTGATTTCAGCAGACAGAGCACAGATGGCCCTGCAAGTGATAGCTACCATTACAGGCATATGGCACTGTCATGTCTGTATGTACCAGTATAGGAAAGGGAAAACATCACTATTTCAAGTAGTTTACATATCAGTGGGGACATTTGTATAGAAGTATAGAGTTCAGCCACAGCTGGAGACAAACTTGAGACAAACAAGTCGTTTGCAGCACTATGTTGAAGTGGGTGCAAGTTTGCCTGGTGAATTTCTGTGTGGCATTATGATAGCCATATATTGTTTGAAAAAGCAATTGAACATTATGAATAACTGTAGCAATCTTGTTCCTGAGCATTTTGGCGTGTCATAAATAAATTGCTTTTGAAAGTGTAATTCTTATACTTTACATGAACAGCATATGCATTGCTACTACGTATACCTATTTTCTACTCACGTCGTTCATCACATACAATATAAAATCACCACCCGAAATTTGGCTGTTTATTAAATGTACAAATGGTAGTCTACTTTCAGTGCTTTTTAATAAATTATTAGTTCTACTATTAGTGCTTCATGATGGTTTGGATTTATTCTGTTAGCTCTTATTTGTTTCTGAACTGGATATAAACTTGGAAAAAGATGCATTATCTAACCGAAAGGTTATCTGGGTAGTTTTCTGAAGAACTGCTTTTGTAGAGTTTCATAATATTAAGAGATCTAGAATCTAAAAAAATTTCAGCTCCTTATGGAAAGAAGGATCTTGAGACTATAAATTCAGATGTAACACAGGTGAAAGTAGATCTTGTTTTCAAAGAGAACCCCAGCATATCTTTGTATTAACAAGTGTTTATGAAAATAAAACATTGTCAGGTTGAAGATAATAGGAAAGTTAGGCCCAATTTTGAATGCTTCTGCACTGGGGTAGAACTGCACCTAAACATATATGTGACAAGGTGCTGAGAATTGCAGTTCTGAAGAAGCTGTGTGGATCTGTCAAAACTTTTGCTAGCTGGACAGCCCATCTTCACTACTGCCATATCCTTCCAGTTTTAGGTGATAACATTCTGCCCAAAGCTGTGTTTTCATTCTGTTCTTTTACACTACTTGGCTCAAGTGTTATCTGGTTGAGAGCATCATGTTAGAAAAGTGATGATGGTCAAGATTAAAACATAAGCAGAAACTTTAATGGGTTTGTGAAAGAGCAATTGTTGGATAATAAGCCTTTCCTGGCAATGGAATCTCTTAAAAATTCATGGTCCCAAGACTTGTTTCTAGATGCAGAGACATTAAACACAGTAGTTAGTGTAGGATGTGATAGGAATTCTCCTCCATGGGTTCATGGTGATTTTGCAATTATACCAGAAATAAAGTATTCGTGTTTCAAACTGTTTTAAATAGCATAAATTTCCGTCTAAGTTCTTGAGCCTTGCGTTAAGGGATTGACATGAAAATTTTTCTCCAAGATTTTTCATACCGAAATGACAGAACTCTCTAATTTCTTGACTAACTGTGATAACTGAATTTAGAAGGACTCTGTGTTGCTAACAGCTCTCTTATTTTTTTGTATTAGAAGCTTTTACCATTGCTTCCTGACAGCAATCAAATTTTTTATTATTTATTTATTTATTTTTTTAATCTAAAGAAAATCCATCTTCTATATTAAAGGAGTGAACAATCAGTAGTTTAGGAAGCTTTCTTACAGGTTAAATTTACACACTGTCCAAAAAAACGTTTATGTGCTGCAAATCAGTGAATATTCATTTGGTTAACCTTCAAATATGATTGTTACTTGCTGAATTTTTGAAGGATATTATTAACTGAATAGAACTTATTTCCCAGAACAGCTTAAACCCTCATTTAATGGCTAGAGTTTAAATAAGGGATGTAACAGAAAATACTCTAGGCAAGTTTTTAAAATATAGTCCTGTGTTTCTTTTTGACTTTCATTTGTATTGCAGCTGCTGCAGATGACAGATGTTACCGATATGCAGACTGTGCGAGCTGTACTGCCAATACAAACGGGTGCCAGTGGTGTGATGACAAAAAGTGCATTTCAGCAAACAGTAACTGTAGTGTGGTGAGTCTTTGCAAATTCATGATTGTGTTATTAATGCTAATTCTGTGTTTTTTTTTTGTTGTTTTTTTTTTTTTCTCCTAACTAAACCCAAGGCCTGTTGCACTGCATGGAAAAGTGTACAACTAGTAGGTTGTTTTGAACAAAAGCTTGACTTTTGCAGTAGAAATATTTCAGAGGGCAGACTCGGACTGCAGTAAAGATATCCCTTCCAAGAAAAAAAGAATCTTTGATTATGTTAGTCCACTGTGTATATCTCTCAGGACAAATACTATTATCTCCTAAATAACAATATTTGGAATGTCCCAGAGTCATTACCAGCTTGGTGTTTGAGCATATGCTGCCCACAGTATGCAGGTAGAAATGCTGGAATCCCATGATGCGTGGCAGTTCATTTTCTTTCCCTTTTGAACAGAACCAGGTCAGTTTCTTTAGTCTTGATGTTCTGATCACTGGTCATCATACAAATGTTTTTGTTTAAATCATAGGGTTGCATCTCCTTTTATTAAAGGAATATGAGCCTGTGTCGTCATAAGATCAGGTGATTTACTGAGATTGTGTATATTGTTTGTATTTATAAAGATAGAACATTTAGACTTCAGCAGCGTTATTTTGTTTTTAATATTGCTTAGAGCCATGTTTTAAACTTTGTCCAGCATGTGCTGTATCTGTTGCTCATTCATTTGATTTTTGAGAAGCATGTAATACTGAATACAGAAAATACTGTGTTAAGTACCAATCTTCTAGCCATGGCTTTCAACTATTAAGCAAGGAATAGCTGCTAAAGAGCAGACCATCTTCATACCTAGAAAATATGGAGTACTGGGTGTTCTAGCACAGGCTTCTCAGTTCTGTATCTATTTTTCTTTCATAATTGTTCATGACCAAGACTGTCAGCTTAATTAGGAACTGATGCACTAGTCTGCTATATCATTTCTTACATTTTATCCAGGATTTAAAGCAGGTAGCAAAGGCTCTTAGTGGAGTTAGTAGGGAATGTGATAGTGAAAACGTATCCAAAACATTTTCGAAAAGAGGTACCATAAGCTGGATATGGCTATTTCAAAATTAATGTGTTATCTGGTAGACTATGGAGGCAGAATTATGAAGCTATTAACATAAACCTACCAAAATAGCATCAGCAGGATGGCACCATGTTGAGAAATGGCACAAATCAGGCTGATTAGCCATTTTCATAGTCCTACAATTTGAAAATGTTTTGACAATGCTGTGATGGCATAATGGGATAACAAGCTGAGGACTCAAATATCTCAAGGAGAAAGCCCTGTTTTTGCAGCTGTGCAAACTCTTCAATTTATTGCTTAGATCATAGAATGTCCAGCTGAGTATGACAATAAAATTACAGAATTTATTGTGTATTCTTCACGGAAACTGCCCAGATAATTAAAGGTATGTTGGCAATCAGTTTGGCATTGGCCTCATAATCACAGATATGTGATGGACACTGATTGGCAGGGCTATGAAATATGGAGATTTCCTGAAACTACTCTGCTGTTTGGACAGATGGACTTCATTAGCTGTACTAATAATGCACTGATGATACATGTATACCTACCTGCCTATGCTCACTATCTGATATGAATCAGCACATTAATGGGGCACTGTATTACACCACTGTGGAGGCTCATGGATTATCAGGGTATATCCTCATAGTGCATAATAATCTGGTGTAATTGTGAACAGGGGCTTGCAATGCCAGGTTGTTTGGTGGTCTTGTCTTGTTTCAGTACTAGCAAGCTGTTTTATTTTTTTCCCCATAAAGCCTCACCTAAGTTGTATACTTTTGCATACTATGATTTTAATTGACTCTGCGTCATCTAAAACAGTATATTATCATTGAAGGATGAGGGGTTATCCTGTCCAATCTTCCCCAACTAGGATGCGCTTAAATTATATGGAATAATTCAAGATGGTACTGGAATTTCTCTATGGCTAGTGACTTAATGCTGTCTTATTCAGTATTCATACAGACTTCATGATATATGGCATATTAATCTCTGCATAACCACTTCTTGCAAGCCCTTCCATGGAGACTGTTGCATCTAGTCCAAGACAATTTTCAGCTCTGAAGCGCAGAGTATTATGTAACATTTTTGCAAGGAGGTAACAACCTCATCAGTATACTTCTCTTATTTATTTATTTATTTTTCCCATTTGTTCAATCTCTTTGCATAAAAGAAGGAAATTTAAACAGGAATGTCCTGTCTTGCTTTTGAAACTTATTAGTACCACATATATGATCCTCTAAGCAGTGTGTATTGCACTTTTCTGAAGTTAGAATAAACAGCTTTCTGTCACACTATTTATTTTCCTTATCTTCTCTGCTTCACGCCTTCATTTCTTTTACCTATTTAAAAAGGAATTTGTGTCTTGCTTGTTTTATATATATGATTTATTTGGAGTGTGAGCATGGAGTAGATTGTCTTGATTTTTACCTGTGGGACTCTGGTCATCACATCGTTCTGCCTATTTTTAGGTAGGGGAAGAAGTTCACATGTGGATCAAAGTAATTTTTAATGAAATAATGATCACTTTGGACATCTGCTTATAAAAAGCTTGATTTTGCATCATGTGGCAGTGATACTTGCTGAATGTGTTCATAAAACTGACCATATTCGTATTCTGTAAAGAAACATCACAAAAAGAGCAATTTATCAACTTCATTTTCCAGTCCTTTAAAAAACAGAACTGAAAGAAACACATTTTTGGAAAGATTTTCTTTCCAAGTTGCTGCATCTTTACAAGGTATTGAATTTCTTGAGGGTAGCAACATTGAAGTATAAGCAAACAATTGGTCTGTTCCACAGGAAGGAACTGAGCCATCCCATGAAAACAAAATCTTTCCTAGTGACAAGTAAAATGAACATAGGCTGAAGAGAATTTGCCAGCTGCAACAGAAGACAAAGAGAGAGCATGAATTTTACAGTAAAAATGTGCTTTATCAATTTATTTTTTCTTTTACTCTTCTGAAATGGAGCAAAATAATGGTAGACGAAGTGGCAGTTTCTTGATATATTAAGAGCGTAATCATTTGTAAGGACAGTAATATAGCAAAGCAATATGACCATAAAGCTGTTTTATTTTTGCAGTTGTGCTTTTCAAATACATGCAGACACACTGAAAAAAATATTTGCATTAAAACCTTGAAAGTGCTAGAATTTCTCCTGCTTGCCAGTCTTGTCTAAGCTCTGTGCTTGAGAAAGAGGAGGGTGAGCTGGGTTTGCGTAAGTACCATGCCACTTTTATCTGTGATCAGCTCAAGTGCTGCTGGGCTTATAGACTAAAAAGCTTGAAAACATTGAAGTATATCAGTAGGTTGGTACCAGACAATATCTTGATTTATTTTTTATATATATATACTACCAAGTTTTGAAGACTTGTTTTTCTTTTTCTTTTTTAAGCATCTTTTCCAAACCATTTCTTTGTCTTCCCTCTCACCCAGTTCTTTGGGAAATACTCACAGTAGGTGCGTATCAGAACAAATTGGCTTTGCTTCTTCATATTTTAAACGTAAATCGTCCCCTCTTCTGATTCATATCAAACTCCGGTTCACATCCAAGCATGAGTCCTGAAAGGCCAGCTGAAGGAATTAATGAGAACTTCTTTCTTCTATCCCAACTTTTGTTGTTGTTACACTCTTCTACAGTAAAATTTGTTACGAAGGCTGACTACACTGAGAACACTTAAACTATTGGGATCAAGAACACCAGGCAGTTGCACACAACTGTAATACTTTTCTGTATCAGAGAACAGTTTGAGATGCTTCTTTTCAAGAGGAGTATGTCTGATGTATATGTTCTGGAGTGAGTATATTGGGAAGAAATGTATCTGAGTTGTTTCTGCATCCAGTCTGTATGGCATTTTTGCTTGTGGCTATGAGGGGAGATAAGTTCTTTCTGCAACTGTGACCAACTCACACCTGTATCTCCAAAAGAAGTCTGTGCATTTCTTGTGTCAATCCCCACACATGCAATACGGTGAAACTTCAGTTGATTTGAGTAATCTAATGCACTCCAAAGTGTTAAGTTACTTTAAATTATTCCATTTCTGAGCATGGCAATGTAAACTAAATGTTTTAGAACCAGTGAAAGAGATGGTAAAGAGCATATTGTGGAGGGACAGAGGGTGCTAGAGGGTGCTTCAAAGAGAATTGTAAACCTATATTATTGTTTTTATGCAACACCTTAGAGGCAAGAACTGTTGTCTTTGTGTAATATTTGCACAACTTCCAGAAAGATTATTTTCTCTTTCATAGTGCAAGTACAATACTAACATCAATAATAATAATAATCATCAGCAGCATCATAGTGTTATCCCTACATATGAGGAATATAAAGAACAGTCAATGGGGAAATTTATAAAGTAGTAGAAGAAATTGTAAATATAGAAATAAATAATATTTTTTTGGTAAGTCATAAATTTTTAGGTAAAAACTGGCAGCTGATTGATAGAGTAGCAAACCTAATTGATAATTTATAACTAGGCTGGACAAACTAGATGTGGTTATATCGTTACCCTGGGAAATCCAGGAGGAGGAAGGAGATGTACTTTGTTTAGTAATAATTTCTGAAGTTCTAACGTTAACTACTGTAATATTTTCATTCTAGAGTGGGGATGTAGGAAATCACTGCAGTTCAAAAGTCTGTCTGTGTACCACCTATTGAGATCAGTACTGAAAAATCAGTAAAGTGGATGTAAATAGGAAACTATACATAACAGTTTAATGATACTTGAGTGTGCAAAAAACAAATATCCTACAGAAATACAGAAGTTCAGTAACAGATGGGCTGTCATATTTCTGAGTTTTATTGGGTTTGGTAGCTTAAGTTATGACCTTAATATTGCCTTAATATGAATTACCTGTTGGATTTACGTCTACATTGAACTAATGAAATTTTCAGGCAATGTTTAAATTGGATTTAACGGGAATAAGTGCTGGGAATAAGGGACTACAACAGAACATTGTCATGGAAGACTCACTAATAGTTTCAATTTTATTTTAAAAATGAAATAACCAACACACAACAAGCTTCATGATTAGAAAATAATGGAACAGATATCTAAGTTTAGTTCGACAATAGTAATCTGTATATAATGTTACTAAGGAATATATTATTTTAAAAAGCAGCCAGAGAGTGTTTATGGATTTTGACAATATCATGTTTTAAAAGTGGATTAGTTGAGGACTTGGAAATGAGCAGGTGGCTCTTCTTCTCTCAGTATTTCTCAGGCAGTTTTGTGAATATGCATCACAGCTGAGTGAAACTACGTGCAGATTCGTACCAGAGGAATCACATTCTTTACAGTCTGTATGCATTTACTGGTCTAGGTAGACATTCTATTACTTTGCAGCATTGCCTTTGGCTCTGTTGCGTACAAAAGAGCATCTTCCGTATTATGCACACCAATAGGAAACTCTGCCAATGAAGGCTTAAAGAATTATTCTTAAACGACAGTAATTAAGCTGGTAGTGTGTAAGACTGAAAATTCATTTTGACAATTGCATTATTTCAGGACTTAAAAACAAAAAACAAGTTAAATAACTGAAATCCAGAAAAAATATTTGTATTTAAAATAAATTGAGAAAATATATTTCTACTGCATTAAATATATCCATGAGTGCTTATAGCTGTGAATTGACATTTGACGAATGAGTGAATTTATGTAAAACTTCTGGTTACCTGAAAGGCTGAGCATGTTCTGAAGCCTTTAGGATATCTTTTGATGTTACTTTAGTTCATGGGTTGTTTATCTCTTAATACTACCAAAAATAAGCTATCTCAACATAATGATTTTCTTTTTCGGATAAATTATACTTCTTTGCAGTTTGACAAGCCTGTAATAACTCAAGAATCTTTTCCCCTTTTCCCATGAACTAATCTCATTTTTGGTACCTTTTTAAAATATAACTGCTTTGTTTACCTGTCTGTTATGGAAATATACTTTAATGTGAACTTGCATATTGTACGTTTTAAGGTGCTGGAGCATCTGTCATATGAGGAAAAGCTGAGAGAGGTGGGATTGTTTATTAACCCCAGAGAAGGGTAGCCAGAGTGTAGATCTTGTCAGAAGGGAGGCTGCAAAGGCTGTTTCTGATGGTACCCAGTGACAGAATAGAAGGCAATGGGTGCAAACTGGAACACAGAAACATCAGAAAGCGCTCCTGTGCTGTGTAGGTAGTGAAGCACCAGCACAGGCTGCTGTTTTTAATTATCCTGCAAGGAAGTTATTTGAGACAGCTTTAGAGATAAACTGATAAATGGGCAAAAGATCTTGGGCAGTTTATTACATAAGTTATCAGCATTGTATCTCAGATTTAAAGTAGCATGTAGGAAGAGCAAAGATTTGTATTCAGAGTGTTTCCTTTCAGGAGGATATAACCCAACAACTGGGTAAATATCTCCTTTGTATCTACTGCTTCTCTTATACCCTCAAGTGCCAAAGTTAGTCCTGCTTTTTATGTAACTGATGGGTAAGATGCTTTCCTGTTTTGTAAATTTTATAGTCAATGAGTTGTTTACAGGTTCACAATTAAAACTGTACAATAAGAGTGACTTGTGACAAATTCTAAAATTATCTTCTTGCAATCACCTGTGTCCACATACAGTTTCTATTTTGTTTCTCTTGATCCTGATAAGACAGTATAGAGGGTGTTCTTATGTCATCAGTGAGGAGTAGTCATTTTACACCTGCAGCTTGCTTCATTTTTTTATCTCCTTGATTGCTTCACTTGCTAAGCCTGCAGATAACATGGGAATGAAATGATTTAGTGAGAGCATATCCCTGAGCTATCTAATGAAAATGTTTTAGATATTTAAGCTCATCCTACATCCTATACAGATAAGTGGCATTTTCCAAGTGCTGTTTTAGCCATCTGAAGTGAGCTGTGTAGGACAAGTGGGGTGATTTGTGCTCTAGTGATGCCTTTCTTGACCTCCACCAACTGCCAGGTGAACCCAGGCAAAGAGCTGATGGCTTTAGATGGCTGTGGTTTTCAGAGAGGAACCCACCTGCTGTGTATTTCAGTTCTGACTTCTGGTTTGTTGACAGTTTGACTTAAAATATGCTGTTGTGTCTGTTTTGTTTTTGTAGTCTGTTAAAAACTACACCAAATGTCATGTGAGAAACGAACAGATCTGCAATAAGCTGACCAGCTGCAAGAGCTGCTCGCTGCACCTGAACTGCCAATGGGACCAGCGGCAGCAGGAGTGCCAGGCATTACCTGGTAAGGGCTGCACAGCAGAGATGCTGCTTTTTATAGTTGTCAAAACTGAGGAAGTCTCCTCCATTGTTGTGTGCTCTTGCAGCCTGGAAGGCCAGCTGTGTCCTGGGCTGCATCAGAAGAGGGGTGGCAGCAGGGTGAGGGAGATGATTGTTCCCCTCTATTCTGCACTGGTAAGGCCCATCTGGAGTACTGCATTCAGCCCTGGGGCCCCAGCACAAGGATGTGGAGCTGTTTGGAGTGGGCCCAGAGAAGGGCCATGAAGATGATCAAAGGTCTGGAGCATCTCTCTTATGAAGATGGGTTGAGGTAGTTGGGCTTGTTCAGCTTGGAGAAGAGAAGGTACTGGGGGCACACCTCATTGTGTCCCTCCAGTACTTAAGGGGATCTTAGGAGGGGGATGGACTTTTTACACAATCTGACAGGACAATGGAGAATGGCTATAAACTAAAGGAGAGGAGATTTAAGTTAATTGTTAGAAAGGCATTCTTTACTCAAAGGCTGTGGGGCACCGGCAGTGCTGCCCATAGAACTGTGGATGCCCCATCCCTGGGGGTGCTCAGGGTCAGGTTGAGTGGGACACTGGGTGTTGATCTGATGGCACCCAACTCATTGCAGAGGTGGGACTGGGGGCTCCTTAAGGTTCCTTCCAACCTCAGCTCTTTGATTATTGCAAAGTTCATTTATATTTAAAAGCAAAAATTTAGATTTGTTTTATTGATGCTGACTCTTCACTTCTGAGTGAGCCTACACAATGTGAATACGTGTAATTACAACACACAGATTGCTAGCGTGCGGTCTGGTGATGGGTTTCAGCCTGTGGGGATCCCTGAGTGCAGAGCTGAATTGCTGTACTGCCATGCTCTGCTGTTACACTTTCACTGACACTGTTACTTCTGTTGGCTGGAATTTTGCCTCATAAATTATACTTAAATTACACTTTGGTTTAGCTGCACAGATATGGCCTGAGATCCAGTTTCTTGACTGCATAATGTTTGTAATACTATGGGAGCTGTGAATATTAAAATGCTAATATAAGATATTCTCAGAAGGTGAAGGCTGACATTCTGAATAATATTTATTCTGTAATTTGTATTCATAACAACATATGTGCAGGTAGATATCAGGGCCTTTCCCATTTGATCTCTATGTCCAGTTAAAGTTAATGAACAACATTTCTTACAGGAATTGTGAATGTGGTATATGCAGTATTAAGCTGTGTTTGTGACATTTATGTAAATATTAACTACAATAATTGCACTGAATTATTAACTTTTGATAGTTATCTACATCTGAGTAATGCTGAAATATGTTGAAAAGGAAATGCTTCTTAAGATGTTACTAGAAATTCTTATCATTCTGATTGTGTTTATATTTAGGCTTAAATGTGATAAAGTAAAACAGGATACAGTTTTGATCTCTTAATTCCAGAATGGTTGCTTTCACATTTCTGAAATTTAGTCTGCAATTAAGAAAACTGATTGCTGAAGTGTTGTTAATTATATACATAATCTGATCTTTAATGTGTAGTTGTGCTCAAATATGAATACAGGGAAAAAGTGTAATAACGATATTTTCATAATGAAAGTTAGTATATCTCTGATAAATATTTCAGACAATTATACATTAGTTTTCAAAACAATATTCTAATTTTTTAAATGAGAATGCTTGATAGTGTATTACTATATTCATTTATTTTTAATTTATGTGACTTGAAAATGGAAACTTATAATTGGCCTATATTTTTGAACTACAGTCTCAAGAAGATAAAATTCACATTTTCTTAGACTTTCTAATTGTTTTTCAATTCAGCTTTAACCATCTGCTTTT
Organism: Excalfactoria chinensis; assembly: GCF_039878825.1. Taxonomy (NCBI): domain Eukaryota; kingdom Metazoa; phylum Chordata; class Aves; order Galliformes; family Phasianidae; genus Excalfactoria; species Excalfactoria chinensis. The sequence continues at coordinate 31,104,967 of NC_092830.1, forward strand.
TATACTAGCTCACCTGTGTGGGGAAGGATGGAGTCACATTGGAGATGCCTGCCTCCGCATAAATTCTAGTCGTGAAAGCTACGACAATGCCAAACTGTACTGCTACAATTTAAGTGGGAATCTTGCTTCATTAACAACCTCAAAAGAAGTGGAATTTGTTCTGGATGAAATACAGAAGTACACACTTCAGGTAACTTGGGTAACTGTGATTGATGTTCCCGTGAATTAAATTTTCTCTGAGGAATCTATTTTAAGGTTTTATCCACGGTAGACAGAGGAAAGTATCTGCCCTCATACGGACTTGAAGGAAATATAATGTGGTGGTAAAGACTGATATCAGTGATGTGTGGGATATTAAAGAAAACTTGTGCTTAAACCTAACGTTCCCAAGTGCTTCTCCTTACCTGCTTTAACTGCTTTGGATTACTGTTTACAAATGACTTTTAAGAGATGAAAAGAAGGCTGATTAAAGGAATTCTCATCCCTTTGAACGTACTGTGATGGCAGGAATCAAGAAAAGGGAAAATATTTTTTTACTGTAACACAGAAAGATGTCTTCGCTTTCATATCAGTATAGGTAAAACTTCTCTTAGGATTGTTTTTGAGTAGTGAATACCTTGGCTATTCCAAGAGGAAGCTGAAATGACTATTGGCATGGCATGACTTTTCCTTCTCTTTCTGTTCTGCTCACTTTGTAGCAGAACAGACTTTGTCCATTATATGCACCATTTTAGCTGACGAGCACCTTTCCTTTTTGTTTTCGTAACACTCAGTGAAGTTATAGGTATGTGAGGATTCCTCATGTGAATGAATTGCTTTTCATCGCCTCTACAGTTAATCTTACTGTATATGAAATGCATTTTTCTTCCTTTTTGTGGACACTAAAGTTGTGTTAGATTAAAAAAAGAAAAAGAAAGAAGTAGGATAAACTCAACTGCTTGAAAAGAGCATTATTATGGATACTGCAGAATAAAATTCTCCAGAAGTTAATGGTGAGCCCTGTCTTCAGGAAAGTGTAACTTTATCTCCACTGAAATAGCTTCTCCCTGCTGCACCTATGAAAGGTATTAAAAATACAACATGTAAAAATACACAGCAGTTTCCTCTAATCATGTTCTAATCATTTAAGCACACTGTTTCCTGTTTTTAAATCTGGCTGTCATGTTTCAATAATGGCAGACTGTGGCTGAGAGCAATATGTCCAAGGCAGAATTGCATCTGTCTGCTGTCTCTGAAGTGGTTGATAAGATACCACTCATGACTGTGGCGTCTAATGAGTAGACAGGGGTGGAAATGGGTGTGAGTAAAACTTCTTAAAAGCCTTTGAGATTCACAGACAGTTTATTTTTTTAATATTTTACTTGAATGTTCTCCCAGCTGCTGTGTGGGTTTTTCTTTTATTTAATGTTGCTGTTCTGCTGAATGTACACCTACAGATACCTATACGTATACACTGTGTACACAAGAGTATGCATATGTGTACATGTACAAATATATGTGCACGTGCATATATTTTGTGTTTGGCAGTATATATTTCTGTATAATACAGATCCATTTAATTTCTGCTAGAAACAGATCTATGTCAATTGGAAGCCTTTGGATAAAGAAAATGGATGATGTAAATAAAACAATTTGCTGTGACTTATATCACTTTCTGTAATTAATAGTTGTAATCCCTTATGTAGAAATTCATAGTGCTTCCTAAGAGCTTTTTTCCAATTTCTGATACTCAAAGCTTGTCAGTGTGAGACAGAATACATCTGTTTTCCCTGTCTGGGCCTTAGCTGCCTTGGAATTACATTGCTGTAATGCATTGTGTTGAGGAATGCTGGGAGGACTGTCCTCATCTTTTTGCTTACAGGTAGCTTAGAATACTGCAACTTTTTCATTAACTGTCTGATTGGACTGGGAACCTGTAGTGTCAGTGACAGACTACATCAGCTGCTTAGGGAATTGCTCTGAGAACTCAAGATATCTGTTTATTTTGACTTTTCAAGCTCAAAACCTTCAGATCTTCAAATTACAGCATCTTTTAAAATGCTGGTGCTGGAAATGCAGTCAGTAGCTGCCTATGACAGTCTAAAAGAAAGAAGTCATGGGCACAGCCATGTACTGGTAAAAACATCCAAGTCTCTGATAGTCTCATGCCATTTGAAGGGCACGTGCCTCCGGTGTCTTCATTTAATATGGACTGCAACCAACTGGGGTCAGGGAAATGCTAAAGAAGTGTACTTAGCTGCTGGAAATCCTTATCTTCCTATATGTCCAGGGTGTGGGCTCAGAGGGGCTCAGACAAGCTGTGTTAGTGCATGAAGCATGTGGGAATGGCCTGCAAGGCAATGATGGAATGATTAATTATCAGTCTGATGAGGGTGGTGGAAAGAATTGGTTAAAAGTGCATACGTACCTCAGAGAAGGAGATATAACTATTGGTTGTATATTTCTGCTTCTTTCAATAAATAGAGAACTTGGATGGAAAACATGTATTTATTTATTTTTACCAGTAACTCAAGTATTTTCAGTTCTTTGCTAATGAAGGAAAGGGACAAGTAATGCTTTGGTCAGAAGATCCCTCCTGACACTGTACTTATTCTGACAGCTGACTCTGTGATATGAAATAATATTAAAGGTGCAAGAAAAATTGCAGTAGCAAAATTATAAAAGGCAATGATTTGTCTAGTTACATATTATGCCTTTTTTTTTTTTTTCCTATGGTCTCTCATTATAATTGCTGTATAACAGATCTAACAGTGTGTACTGGATTTCTGTTATGACTGATACTGCCTGTCTGGCATGAAGAATTGAAGAGAAATTGCTCTTTGTGTTTGGAAGCCAGATTTGTTGTTGTGTGTTTTTGTTTTTGTTTCAGAACTTAGAAGTTCTGCAAGGTGACATCCTGCTGTGTGTATCTTTATTTAAATACGTCGTGAGCTGATGAGGTGGTATAAATTTTAGATACCTCACATACGGTTTATGCAATTGAAGACAAATGTGTGCACATTAGAGGTATATCTCAAGTTAAACAGCCAGTTACTTACCCAAATCTCTAATGGAATGCTGACACAATGTATGTTGTTTTTCAGTTACATTTTGAAGGAAAAAATACATTTGTATCTGTCCGATTGCATTTGTTATCTGTGAGAGAGTCTAAATGTCTTATCAGGTTTGACAGGGTCTCTGAAATGTTGCTTGATTTTTCTTTTGTCTGCCTCCTCCTCTCAAACTGCAGTCATGATGATTTAAGGTGTGAGATTTCATTTCAGATGGCTTGTTTCTGTGACAGATGGTGGTGTGGAGTTCACAGATGTAGCCAGAGAAACTGGGAGGTGAACACTACCTTAACCTGAAGGTGGAGTGTGACATGGGGGAGGTTGATGTCAGAGGCTTTCAAACCTTTCTCCTGTATGGAACAAAAGCTTTCAGGCTTAGGAAACGGGTCAGAGTGACATTTCAAAATAAGAATATGAATCTATTTTTATCTTTATTTGATATACTGAGAAAAGAAGGAAAATTTCCGCAACTGGTTTGTTTTAAAGAACTGCTAAAATGATATCAAGGTCTCAGAAGTTCTTCATTTTTCGTAGAAATGATGTGGGGCTTTGTAGATTGCTTTCTAACACAAAGTCATTCTTCTAGGACAAATCTAGCTTCATTTCTTCATCAGGTTTTTAGAGTAACACAAAACCTTGATGTTTTGGAGAGACTAAGAGGGAGGAGGTTGCCCTTGTCTCTACATCCTGCCAAGAATTCATTCATTATTGTTATTTTTTCTTAATTCTGATACTAAACTGGAAATACATAATTGCCTCCTTTTAAAGGTTGAAGTTCACTTGATATTTAAAAAGTGACGACATGCAGACCTGTGCAGTGTGAGTTCAAATCACTGCTGAATTTGCAGCTATACTCTAAAATGATGACTAACAACTGAATTTGTCTAATTTGTATTTTTCATTGAAAATAAATAGAATTAATTGAGAGAATGCCAAAGTAAACACGATGGATAGATAGCAGAGTTCATGACAAAGCAAAATAGTGCTTGACATTTTTTTTTATATACTGCTTTATTGACCCAGTAAGCAAAATGCTGTATTAGATTCATGTATTTCTGCAAAACAAGACAAAAAACAACAGCAGTATAAGGTTAATTAATTGTTTCTGATATTACCCTAACATGTATATATTTTAAATGAGCAGACTCATTTAAAAGTGCAATTAGTTCTCTTTTGAGTTTACTTACCACCATGGGATTTAACTAGAAATAAAAAATTTCTTGCAGTTATGCAATAAATTCTGAGAAGATTTGGTTTTGCTGTAGTAAGCAGAAACAAAAATGAGAATGGTTTTGAATGATGCATTTCATTAAATTAAATGTTTGCAACTTTTCCTTTACTATGCTGTTTTCAGGGCGAGGCGTTCTTTATAAATCACTCTCCAGCGCAGGTTGTGGTTAATTAGTGAGCTTTGGATGGCAACAATTCCTTGTTAGCTCCAAGTATTCTCAGTGGGCTGCATGTTTTTAAGGTTTTGTTTTGTTTGCTTGTAGTGAAGCTGACTTTTTTTTTTTTTTTTTTTTCCCTGAGTTGGTCTCTTTTTACACTTCCTAGCAGTCCCTCATTACCTTTGTGCTTGTGGAGATGTAATAATTTCATTCAGCATTCAACATCTGTATTGTTACATTAACTATCTATTAGTTCACCTCTTGATGTGCTGATTTCCTGCTTTCAGAAAGGTGGGAACTCAGCTCACTTTGGATGCCTTGGGAAGGAAACCTGAACTCTCTGGGTACATATTAACAAAAATAAAATGTGTAGGTACCTTTCATAGATTAAATGTATACTTTTATAACAAAAGCCCAGCAATGAGGTAGTAACTGGAATAGATGATTTCTCTTCTTATAGCTCATTTTCTCATTAGGCAGTTTTTCATTAGTAATGATGCAGAAATGAAGAAAGCTAATGGCAAGCTCTTCTTAAAACTGAGAATGATGTGGAAATGTGAATGATAAGGGGCAGCATTATTTTCAAGGTTCTGTTTTATGCTTTTATGAGGGTAAGGAGTTTAAGTGGATCTTGAAAAGTTCTTTAAATTTGTCTGTAAGATATTGTGACACAGTTAGGCACAAAGAAAACAATTCAGAAGAGTACTGAGAACTTACAGGAGAGCTTAATATCCAAAATGAAAGGAGTTTAAATAAAGATGCGGATGAATTTGGCTGTATTTTTTTTCTGAAAGAAATGCATGGTTGCTCATCAATTTCTGTGATTATGAAACAGGGTAATTATATGCCTCAGTACTAATTGGCTATTCAGTAAAGGAAGTCTTGCTCACTTTACTCATCTGCAAATTATTCAACCTTCATTTAGTTTGTGCTGAGGCAGCAGTAGAGCCTGAAAAATGTTGTGATAAATAAATGATTGTGTATGCTGTATATCTCAAAGCAACTTAGTCTGTCTTAAATCTTCTGAGTAAACAGTGGAATTAATATGAAGTATCAGCTCTGTAGTTAATGGTACACAATCATACTTTCTAACTTAGTTCCATAATTACTACTTAGAAGAAAATTAAAATGTTAACTGTTTAGAAAAAGAGCAAGTTTTTAAGCTAGTGGTGATCAGTATTTAATAAATTGATGTAATTACTAAAAGCCTGTTTTATGTTCAACTGAGTAGGACTGTTGATGTGAGTACAAAGTGACATGAAATATTCCATAGGACTGCATCGTACGATTGTAATCTTGCTCTTGTTAGATGAAAATAAATCCCTGTCCAGCAATTTTTCTCTGAGTTTAATAACCCCCAGATCTTTTCTAACTTAGCACAAAGGTTGATTTTTCACTTAAAAGGGGTTTTGGCAAGTTCTTATCACTGTTATGAATGATTGTTCTATGAAACTGGATAATCCTTCACTGCTTGTATTACAAGCGTAAGAGTATGGCTTATTAAGAGTGGATGCAGGTTTTAAAAACTTGCCTAGAAACAAATAGATAAGGAGAGAAGCATTTTTAGAGAATGGTTCCAAGGTTTCGATCATGTAATGGGATGAAGTTATGGATTATATGACTCTCAAACTCTTGAGATATATCTGATTGCGTTCCCCAGTGCAAGGTTAGCATGGCCTATTACAAGCTTTCCCTAGCCAGACTTTACCAGCTACTGTATATTGCATTGCTTTTTCACTGTAAAATTCTACTAAGCTACAGTTGGAACAATTCTTGGTATTTTTCCTCCCCTTTTTTTAGTCCTTTATCTCTTCTCTAAGAACTTACCTAAAATGCTGTAACGCTATTGGGGAAAAAAAGTAGTTGTTGTTGATGCGGTTTTAAAATGAATGGTATACAATATATAGCCAGTGTTTTCATAGATATGTTCTCGAGTCCCATTTTTAAAAATTACCCACTGGTTCATTTCAGAGTATTCTTTTTCTTTTTCAAATCAACTTCTCAATTTCAAATAGAAACCAATAATTCAAATAATCTTGAAATCCTATAAAGAAGTTTAATAACTGTTTAATGCAGTCACAAAGCTTTTTGTTTTGTTGAGTTTTTTGTGGATGTGTCATAATGTAGATGAAATATAGCTTTTTAGCTCTTCATGATTTTACAACAAGAGAACAAAAATGCTTAATGATAATGTCTTAAAGTAATGACAAATTTTTGCTTAAGAAGATAATCATAGTTTATATGATTCTTCAGTGGCATTTTAAAGTAAACAATTTAGAGACGTAAGTGGAAGTTCAGTCCTTAGATGCAGTTGTGAATCTTGATTGGAAGAATCAAAATTAAGATTATGAATCAGAGCAAATGATTAGTTTCTGCAAAACAGCTTTTCCAGGTAATGAAGCTCATGTTTTGAGGAAGTGAGGACTTCAAATAAGCATTTTCATAGAGTATAATAATATAAGCTACTTACTTTTAAATGCTATTTCCTTCCAATTAAGTTCTTTAAGTTGATTGAAAAATACATTATTAGAGCAAACATGACAATTAACTTGAAATTAGTTTGTCAGAACACACTGTTTATCGCAATGGATGGCTGTGAATTTTATATGCTGTTTGCATTTGTTTGTTGGCTTTGACTACGCAGTAACAGTCATTTTTTGCTTCGTGTTATCAGCATGTTAACTGCTATCAATAGCAGTTTTTGACTGTAGTCCACTACATCATGGAATTAATGCCACATAATTCAGTATATGCTTTAAGCATGTCCTTGGAGCTCTTTGCTGGCCTACTTCTCAGCCATCATCTTAACTACATGCCAAAAGCCACATGAGTGAGCCTGCAAGGGAGTAGCTTTGATATGTGTTTGGTAGCATGCTAATCGGTGACGGGTCTGTATTTAAATGTGTAACAAAAGAGCCAAAGATGGAACATATGGAATTTGAGATATCTGGCACAATGGCTGTAAGTTGTCCAGATACTGCTGCTGTTAAGGAATTAAGGCAACAGCTGTATGATATGCATTATTTATGTTTTAAGACGTTCATGTTTTGGGGGATATTGCTTTTATCTCCTATGGCTGCTCTGGCCTTCCTGATTCCCCCTGTGACTTTGTTGTCATTTAAAGGGTTCTGAGACTCTCTTATTCGAATAGAAGTATTTCCCTCCAATTGTCACTGCTTCTCCTTAGTTTTCATTGTTGGCCTGACATGTTTTTCACTATAGCTGGACTAGGATATCCATTTTCTTTGAACTGATGCTAGGACTGAATTACTTGGCAGCACAATCAAAATTGTCAGTAATGTGTTGAATGTGTTCTCTTAGCTAGAATTTCTCAGCCCCAAAGTAGGCAATTAAGGTTGTTTTAGGTCTGCTTGTCAGCAGTATATCCTGTCTAATGCCTAAACCCCTGACATATTCTGTACAAGCCTGGGTGCATTCTAGAGTGGAATACCTAAAGCCATGCATAAGTATCTACAGTTTTTTTGATGCATACGGACCACATACATCTAGAGCAATCTGGGCAACTAAATATCAAATGAAATTCAAGACTTATCTTTTGTCACCTTCCAGATGCTCAAAGGCATGTATCACATTCTTTCTAGTGCCTAGAGCTGGGAGCTTTCAGATACCTGAAAGGTTAGTCAGCTGGGGAAGAAAAGAAGTTATAAAGCCAATGGAGAAGTGAGACAGGAGAGCAGTGGGTGGCATTTTTCAGAATTTTCCTGTTCCTGACAGTCTCTAAGTGTGCATCATTCCTTATGGAACAGAACGTTTCTTACTCGTTTTATGGTTTAAGTCTGTTCTTGCATCTGCCAGTGTATTAGATGCTTAGCAGTTTTTATTTGATCATGTTTCAAACCGATAGGAAAGAAGAGGGACAGGACATAGGGTACATATTTTATGAAGGTGAGGAATACTAAATATTCCTCCTGATTTTTCTGAAGGGAAATTAATGACCCTTCATGTTTCAGACGCTGCTAATGAGGCAGAGGAAAAAGGTGAAGAATGCTCTGATCAGGTATAGATTTAATGTATCTGAAAGATTAAACCTGAGTGGCTCAAGAAAGATGTGTAAGATGAAAGATCTGAGACATGATGGCAGTGACTCCTGATTCATTTGTGAAAAAACACATAGGTATGAAACCAAGGCAGTTTACTTCTAGGGTATACTGTGGTGTTTTACCTGTAAATTATGTCAGTTGAGAACCGAATTCACAAGCAGATCAACATATTTTTCTTTGGAGCTGACAACATCTGCCCTTTGTCTGGTACAGATGGTTGTGTTTGGCTCTGTGGTACTAACTCACCACTACATACATGTCACAGCCTATGGTATCTTTGTAGCTCTCTTCCCTATATTTAAACTTAGGTTGATGATAACCACCTGTAGACAAAGACTATGTGAAGAAAAGCGTTTCAGTATCTTGAGATTTGAAGTGATAGGACCAAGAACGTTTTACAGAAATAGACTGGAGTAGACAAAGGCCTTTGTTCCTGCTTTTCTCTAGTTAATTGTACAAATAAGATGTAATGATAGTGAACAGAATTAATTATTTAATGTTACTGATCCATCTTAAATAATTTTTGAGAATCAATTCTTATTATGGTTGTTCATAGGATAGAAATCAACAAGAAAGGTATATTCAGTGTCTACTTACTGGTACTGGAAAAATGGATTTATCCCTTTCATCTGTCTCTGATGTGCCAGTAGATGCTGACCAGTATCACCAGTTCAAATTTTAAAGGATATTGTATTTGTCCTGTTTTTTCCTTTGATTTTTGTAAAGTACTGACTCCTTTGTTTTATCATCCATGTTGACCTGGCAATTGCTAATAGTAGCCACTGGACAAAATACGATTTCTCTATGAATATTCAGCTAGGCTTATAATTCTTTATTGAATGGTATTACCAAGTGTTTAACTGATTATCTCTGATTTTTTTATTCTTTTTCATAGAAAATTTCACCTTGGGTAGGATTACGCAAGATCAACATTTCCTACTGGGGATGGGATGACATGTCTCCTTTTACAAACACAACTCTACAGTGGCTTCCTGGAGAGCCAAATGACTCTGGCTTCTGTGCATATCTAGAAAGAGCAGAGGTGGCAGGTCTGAAAGCAAATCCATGCACTGCAATGGCAGATGGTCTTGTCTGTGAAAAACCTGTCGGTAAGCAATCTTTTATATTCAGTTATTGTTACCATAACGATTAGCAAACTGTCTGGATTTTCACTTGGCTAAAAGAGATTATTAGACAATTTGAATTACACAATTACACATCAAACTTTTACTTTTTACTTTTTGAGAAATGTGGAGCTTTAATTGAGAAAACGAATAATATCCCTAAAACAGCAAATATTTATTTGTAAGGTTGTGTGCGTAGCTTAGTCTACATAACACCAAAAGTCTTATCAGTTGGCTCTGATTCATTAGTCAGTTTCAACATTAACAGTAATGTTTAGAGTCTGTGATGAAGTTCAACATAGCTGATGCTGCTATAAACAACTCTTCTTTTTAAACCTCACTGAATATTGTTGAACATTTTAATAATCTAAAAGACTGACAAAACATAGATGTTTTGTTCCCCCTGTTAGTTTCTTTGTGTCTAAAAAGTTCTATGCCAGATGGTCACTGGCCAGTTCTCAATACTTTGAGAAAGTTGAAAGGGGTTGACTGACATCCTTCAGTAAGATGACTGTGTACCCAAAAGCTGGGAAGCTCTCTCAGTGCATGCACACCTTCTTTAGAGTCCCAATGGATGATAATGTGGTAACCAGTGTTAATGCCTAGAGTCACAATTACTTGGATGTCATCAATACGCTCCTGTACAGGAGCCTGAATATTCTATGTGGGTAGAAGCTAGACTCTGACACTTTCAATATTTACTCATATTGTGATTTTTCTATAGGGGGACTTGGTGTCCTAAAAGCTATGGACACTCAAAAGTGTATTGTTAGAGCTGTTACAGGAGTTACTTACTGTCTGGGTTGCAACATGAAGTGCATACAATTTCTTTGTTTAAATGTAGTTTATTTTAACCTTGCTTACTCAGAATTTCTTACAGTTGATTCTTGTTTTTACCCTTCACTTACTAATTAGAATTAGAACTCCTGTTTAATCAAAAGATGATGCTAGACCCATAGCTTTTACATATTATACTTCAAATTAATGCATTCATTCTGTAATTGTCCCATGTATCTCTTCATTGTGCAGTTAAGCACACAAAACTCTTTACATTTCCTTTTAATGTGTATTTTTTTCACTGTCAATAGTATCACTGTCAACTACAATGTATGCTGACAATGTAATATATAAATACGATATCTTATCTGAGGCATTGAACTTTTGTTCAAAATCACAATTTTTTGTTCTTTCTAGTTAGTCCCAACCAGAATGCAAGACCCTGCAAAAAGCCATGTTCCCTGAGAACGACATGTTCCAACTGTACGAGTAATGGTATGGAATGTATGTGGTGCAGCAGTACAAAACGATGTGTTGATTCCAATGCCTATATAATCTCCTTCCCATATGGACAGTGTCTAGAATGGCAAACTGCAACATGCTCCCGTGAGTACCTTAATGTATTGAATAGGATTGCTGTTCAGTGATGTAATTTTTTTCCATTCAGAAGTATACCTGTTGGAATAGAACTAAACACTTTCACTACAATTAAAAACAACTTCCCATAATGACTTTATTTAGCCACTGATGTCAGCAGTTGGTATTGTGTAACTATTTCTAGATAAAGATGAAATATTTGTATCTATCTTAAGATGAAACATATTTAATCTTTTGAAAGAAACAATGAAAAGTGCTTATTGCATTCAGATAAAGAAAAAAATATCATGTTAGTTTTGATGACTAGCTTTATTGTATGAGATGATGTCCATGAGTTGGGACAAAGTACTCGCAAAATTGGAGACCTAATATTATAGACATTCAGTGTGACATCCTGTTACTAAGTAGGGGAGGTGAACTGAAATGAGAGTTTTTTTTTAACATTCTGTTGTATTTCGTTAGTAGAGTCAAAATAGCCAATTTTCCAACTGTGCAAAGATAAAACAATGATATAATGATGATGATAATAGTCTTGAGAATACTGTAGCACCATCGCAAAACAAATGGTCTTGGTCTTCATTAAATTCTAATTTGCAAATGCTGATAACAGACTCTTGCAAATTACTTGTCCTTTCCATAGAAGTATAAAGAGTTCAGATAGATAAAAGAAAGTGCAAAAGACATTTTCCTGATGTGATCAGATAAGGTCAAGTCTCCGAATGTACAAGATGGCTCACTTCATTCTGTAGATTTCTTTCTTTGTTAAGAAGCAAAGGTATTCTCCAAACATCCCTTTTAGAAACATATTTCATCAGAAATCAATCTGGTGCCTCTAGGAGAAAAAGAAACCTGTTCAATGTGTCTTTCAGTGTAGTATTAACTAACACTACCAATCCCCACATGTAATGGACTTCAGTGGGGCTTTTCTTGATGTATAGGACTCCAGAAGCTGACCACTAAATGTGGAAAGTAATTCAGGCAGATTTTTCTTTCAATTGAAACTATCCAAGCATAGTGGAACCTGCAGAGCCTGTGTTACCGACTTGTGACAATAGCATCATTCATAATATTCATAAAATGTATTGAACTTGTGCAATGTTGACCTGTTCTGGTAAATTTTCATGCTTAGTAGAATTCAGTTGTTAATTCAGGTCCAGCATGGACTCGAAATAGAGCTTTGTCCTCTAACCCTAACCATCAGTCCTTGTTTAAGAATAAAGAAATAGGGTCAGTTAATTTCTTGTCCCATATACGTATGTCATAATGATACTGTAACTGCATAAAGATTAAGATTTTTTTTCCTGTTCTTAAAGTACTTCATTTTACAACTTATAAAATGTGGATGGTGAGTTATGGCAAAACAAAAGGTGACTAAAATTTAGGGATAAAGTAGACAGAATGCCACACGAATGATGCTTAACTTTTAGATGATATTTAGATTCTGTGAGTTAGATTTATCCTTATTTATATTATTGCTCCTGAAGTAATGAAACATTCAGTGAATTCCCTTGTCAAAGAGTAGTGTTTCTACTGGAAGAATAAGATGGAAATTATTATCTTTAAAACCAAACTCCTCTACCTCCTGCTGTACTCCCCCAAGTCAAAATACAATAAAAAAACAAAACAAAATGATCCAGATGGACCAAAAATAAATAAATAAATAAATAAAATCATTCTCTTTTATTTTGTATAACAGATTTAAGAGTTTGGGGGTGTTTGCTCTGGATTGAAAGGAGATTTCACACAAGCATATGCATTTTAACAATTATCCATTAATATCAATGAGACTGAATTTCCACATTTTGGAAGGAAAATGAAGAATTCTGTGTAATTAGTCATGTTTGGTCATTTTAATATTTGCTTGCCAAAAAGTTGCATTTCACAGTTCCCGTATTTTCTGCCCACTATCATCTTTGATTGAATAGCTGACAGTAGAACATCCTTGGACCATGTGTGGAATTTTGAAGAGAAAAAAATCCTTGAATATGATGTTCTTCTAAAATCGTTCACTTATTTAGTTCTTTTCAGTTTTTCAGCTGAAAATGAAATTTTGGTTTTAATTTGAATTACCCCCCCTTTTTTTTTCTTTTTTTTTCTTTTTTTTTTCTCTTTTTTCTTTTTTTTTTCTCTTTTTTCTTTTTTCTTTTTTCTTTTTTCTTTTTCCTTTTTCCTTTTTCCTTTTTCCTTTTTCCTTTTTCCTTTTTCCTTTTTCCTTTTTCCTTTTTCCTTTTTCCTTTTTTCTTTTTTCTTTTTTCTTTTTTCTTTTTTCTTTTTTCTTTTTTCTTTTTTCTTTTTTCTTTTTTCTTTTTTCTTTTTCCTTATTGTCTGGTTCTTGAAGTCTAAAGCATTTCTATTGGAGAGACAGTTCACATGACTACACCTTAGCATATTTACATTCTATAATAAGATTTGAGTTTGGATGAAGATCTGCAATTTTGCTCTTATGTGTCATTATCTTTGTTGCAGTGTAATAAACATCTGTAGTATGTTCTGTAGTCTGTGAAGAAATAGCAAATGTGGGAACATTCTGATAAATTTTACTGAAATGTTTGAATTTGTACCAGGAACTGGAAATGCAAAATTATTTGTTCCTGAAATGTTGTATAATGCTAGCATCTTATTTTATAAAACAAAATCCAAACAACAACAAAGCAAAGGAAAATGTAAAAAGAAAACAGAAACAGATGAGCAAACAAACAGAAACCCTGTAACTTTAATACTGTTTTTCATCTAAAAAAGCTCAAAACTGCTCTGGACTGAGGACCTGTGGACAGTGTTTGGAACAGCCTGGCTGTGGGTGGTGCAATGATCCCAGCAACACCGGAAAAGGTCAATGTTTGGAAGGATCATCAAGAGGTCCAATGAAGCCTGTTGGCATGCATTCTACTGAAATGGTACTCGATGCCTCTCTTTGCCCCAAAGAGAAAAGCTATGAATGGTCTTTTATCCAGTGTCCAGGTAAGGTCTGCTGATTTATGGTCCAATTTTCTTTAGAATTATTATTATTTTTTTGGAGTAACATTTCTGAACTTATGTTATAAATGAAGATTTTCTCTGTTTAGACACACCAAGTTTATGTATTTACTTGGAAGAATACAAATAATATATTCACGGGATAGATGTTTTTTCCAAAGTATTCCCTAAATAAATAGTTTATTTTTTTTCCTCCCTGTCTAGAGCGTACAGATTTGATTTCTTTTGTACAGATTTGTGTGTAAAATATATTACTTAATCAAAGTTACAAGAGAAATGATCTGTAAAAAACTGCTGATGGCCATGAGCAGGAGCTTCCTGCATCCCAGCTGCTCACACTGAGGTTCAGCTGCCTGTGCGAAAGCATTGCAGAGCTGGAAGCGTCTGAGCTGTGCTTCCAGTTCCTTTTAGACCTTAAGACTAAATTGTATAGTGCTTTTGTAATACTGGAACACTGCATTTAAGCCATGCTGATCTGATTGTAGTACTTTAAGTTAATTGAAAAAGATACCAAGTGCTTTAATACAGTGGTGGTTGGACTGATACGGCTACACAAGGGAAGAAGTAATGCAGGTAGCTGGAGGGCACACTGCAGATCTGGACAGACTTCCAGGGGTAACCAGCAATAAATATATATTTTTTTAAAGACCACTTTATTTCTTATTTTATTTTTAGAATTAATGGTGCAATTTTACTATACTGTTATTTTTCCAGCCTTTGTCCCTGCTGCTGGTAAATATGGAAGCTGGAGCTTCTTTAGAATCAAAGGCTTTGATGCATGCAGCTGTGTTCGCTTCTCTGGGTACATGTTGGGGGACTGAGTTGCCTATGTATAGATTAATGAGTGCATGGAGTGTAGTTCGTTCTGAGTAGATAGAGTGTTCTGGAATAGTTGAGTTATGGCCTGTAGGTTAGGGAGCTAGTGGGTGGGGGATTTAGTTAGGTGTGTATATGGGTCTTCTCATGTGCATTGGGTTTGCGTTGTGGGTGTATGTGGCTGCGCAGGAATTAGGATAATATATAAGGAATGTGACTCAGCAGTAAATCTGAGAGAAGACTCCATAGCAGACATGACTGTGTCTCACTCCCCAGACATTCGAGGTCCCTGGATAGGTTGGGTTGACAGCAACATCAGTACTTTACTTTTTATTATTATTTTCTCTGCAGGTATTTGTATAGATTAGATTTGAAAACAAACAAACAACTGTGCTCTCAGTTTTTTACTTTTTGGCTCATTAGCATGCAATCTATTATTTATTTATATCTAGCCTTTACTTTAAGTCATTCAATGTGTAAGACACACAGACCTCATGCAAAACAGAGGTGCAATTCATGGCATTTTTTAATACATATTCATTTTATTTTATTTTTTCTGAGAAGGCAGTAAAGTGTATAGAATGGCAGACTGTCTGCAGAAAGACAGCACAAAGTTGTCTGAAACTTCAGCAGGAAGGTGAAAAACTTGCAATTTCTTAAGAGATTTAGCAAAGATTTTATATATATATAAAAAAATCAACAAAAAAAACCCACTTTTATTCTTCGGTATTATAGAAATATTGGATACTTGTTTACTAGATTTTTATAGCTATGGCTACAGAAGAGATTCTAAACTTGGAAGTTTGAACAGTTCCTGAGCCAAACTTGGCAATGACTATAATTCTAAAACTACTCCAAAAACTTTTAAGGCATGCAGTGAGAGCCACTTTTATTTCTAGCTGTTCAATGCAACATTTAGATTAAAAATCCAAATTACAGAAAAAGTAAACAGAATGATCTTACCGAGATAGCTGCCCTCTGCCGAGTCTACTCACTCCTCGCCAGTGTAGGGGATTGGCAGGTTTGACATAATCTGACACTTGATAAACTGCAGTAATTGACGGACTGCTAATCTACTGAGTACCGTGAGTTTGGATGTCCCACTGCAGAGAGTCTGTCTTGCTTTCAGCCAGGGCCTAGCAGTGGGATCAATGGGTTCTAGCAGAATTCATGTTATGGTTTTTCTTGCAGTAGTGATCAGTGCTTTCTGAGAGCCTGTAGATCACTGGAACATGGGAGTAGTGTGGTGTTATGAGATGTTGTTACTTGACCATGAGCTTAATTAGGCTTTTAGGGTCAAATAAACTATTTTTGTCTGTGGGATTCCAGTTTCTTCTACTTCCACCAAAGTCACACTGTGTAGATATTATAGATGTCTGAAACAGTTCTGATGTCTTAAAAAAAATCCCCTAGAGTGCCAAAGCTAATGAAAGGACCAGAACTGTTAAAAATAAGGTGATAATTATTTAATCTTTTTGAGTATGCCTTGTCTCACCAGAGAATGTGCTAATAAGTTGATTTTCTCCACTGCAGTAGCATTTCAGATACTTGACAAAATATTACATGCAGGTATGGTATCAGTGAGTGATTTGTGGACTCTTAACAGGTATTTTAAGAGGCTAGGCAGCATCTTAAAGTTATGTAGGCTGGAATCAGTCACCCCCAGTATGCTTTTTAACAGGCCTTAAGCTCAAAGTCACCACATTATCAATTTCATATATAATAAAATATATATGTGCTGATGATTAGTCAGGATTAGACTTACTGGATTTGCATTTTTCTGCAGTTGTGTAACAATGTAAGAATGATTTTATTTCAAAAAGCAGTATACTAATGGATTTTAAATGTTGTATTCTAGCTTGCCAGTGTAATGGCCACAGCACCTGTATCAACAGTAATGTGTGTGATCAATGTAAAAACTTAACAACAGGAAAACAATGTGAAACATGCATGCCAGGATATTATGGAGATCCCACAAATGGAGGACAGTGTACTGGTAAGTTCTGCTGGCAGCTAAAAAATGAATAAATAAATAATTGAAATGACAATTTATGTAATGTGAAATCCACATTTCTTTAAAGATTAAATGCTCATTTGATACCAGATACACTGATCAGATAAATTAATAATTCAAAATTTAGATTAACATTTTTAAGAGCAACTTTGCATTTGGAATCATTTTGCAGTTGTCACTTGGCCTGCATGTACTAAGAATGGGGCTGTAATTTAAAGATTCTCTCAGGCAAAGGTAGAAAGAAACTCTAATATGGGGAAAATCAGCTTAGGTAATGGTACTTCAGAGAGTTATCATTCTGTTACATTTAAGCAACCTTCTTAAAAAAAGTAGTAAAGTATAAATGAAATTCATTATCTAAAAACATGCCTAACAGCACTCATTTCTATAAATGTGTAATGCTCGTGGAAAAATAATGAATTTAACAGACCAACAAGTCTTATTCGTGCATAGTTTGATCAGTCTGATATGGTAGGGACTGTATGTTACTCTAACCTTTTTAATCTGCTAAGTTTCATAATTTCTATATAGGACGATTCTCCTTGAAGTGAAAGGAATCCAATGATCCAAGTGTTTTTTTGTGTATTGCTGTAGGACTGCTCTTTTACATGCATGAGTGATTTTGAAATTGATGCTGACTTCTCTCTTTATAACTAAATGGGAGTGGGGGAATATTTTTAATATGAAAATCTATTAAGATAGTTGAGATTTAATATGATAGATAGCCAGACACTTTTCTCCTGTAACTCTTCATCTCTGATATAGATGTTTATTTAACTGAACATTTATCTTGAAGTATATTTATTCATTTAAAGGGCTCACTTGTTCCTCAGCACTTCAACACGCAGCAGTCAATGCATGAAGCTGCATATCTGGTAAACTTAACCACTATATATTAGAAAGTGTTCAAGGGGATGGAAAGATTAATGCCTGCCCCTATTGACAGTTGCACATTTTTCTGGTGCTTTATGAAGCTTTAAATAATTCTTAATAGTTCTCTTATTTCCTGAAGTTGACAAAATGTTCTTTTGCTGTCTATAATACCTTTATGGCAAAATGACTTATTACTATAGCTTTTATTCTTCAGGGATACATTAGCTATCTAACCAAATAAGCATTCCATCACCTTTAGTGAATTATGTGTCTTACAGTAATGGCTAAAATCAATTTATAAGAGTAGTGAAATCGTAAATTTTATAACTTGTTTTTTTAGCCCTAGGAAAGAGTTCGTATTTTTATTGGTAGATGTGATTTTAACTGAAGCTATTTAGTGTAAGGAGTACTTTAAAAATAGAGTAATTATTGTGAAGTTTTGTTTTCATTTTCATTATTTATCTGTATTATATTTTGAAGTATAGAGTCCATTAAAATTTAAACTGGTTTAAATCTTTAAACCATTTTGATGAATGTAGATATTACCAACTATTAGATATTACTATAGCTTTTGCTGTAGTGTCCAAATTGTGGGCAGAGTTTTCTGCAGAAACAAATATCAGCGATTAGTAGAAAATGGCCATATCACTTTTTCTTGGATTTAAGAGGATTTTGGAACCAGTCATCTTCATATTCCACTCCTACTTTTCTCTGCTGCTTCCAGCTGAGTTTCTGGTTGGAGCTTTCCAACGTTTCTCCTCAGTCTCATCCTTCCTGAAGAATACTTCAGAGCTGATGAGATTTTTCTTTGAAGATCCTGATTGAAAACTTTTAAAAGGAATGATCTTGCAGTACTGCAATCTTCTTCATATATTAAATTGCTATAGTTACATGTGTGTGACTTGATTATGAATTGGTGAGCAGTTTAGGATGGAAAAAGATGTTGTAACAAGTGTCTCCATTTGAGAGATGATATGGTGTACACTAGGAGAAAGCCTGAATACCTTTCTCAGTACACTCATATGTCAAAACAAGTTATTTTTCCTACTGGTCTAACAAAAGTGGTTATATATTTTGTCAATTTTACTGTTGTACTTATAGGTAAAATTCTGCTCAGGTCCCGTTTTAGGTACAATTTAGAGGGTATGAATATCAAAATTATGTAATAGGAAATTATTTATAAAATATTGATGGATTTTTAAAAATAAACCAGCTCTAACTTCAGATGGAAACAGAGATACTTGCTTGTTCTCTCAGTGATTTGTGCTCTTGTTGTGTTTTCTTCAAGGTCTGGTTCTGTAGTAACACATTCTTGAAATTCACAGCAGTTTTATAGAAATTCTAGAAAAAGCAGAGTAAGATTTGTAGTAAAGACTGCAATGTGAAGTAACAGAAAAAAGCACTGAAAGAAATTGCTTGAAACAAATCTGTGGTGTCTCGGCAAAAAAATCTTGAGCATTATTTTCAAACTTATTAATCTTTTATTAATATTCAAATATTAACATTAATATTAATAATTAATAATAATATTAATTAATATTCAAATATTAATATTAATATTTATTAATATTCAAACTTATTAATCTACTTACTTGACTGTTAAAAAAATAAAAATACTCTTAACTGCTTATCATCTTGTCATTTTCTTTATGCAAGATATTTCTGAAATTGTTCTTTAAATGTATGAGATGCCAGGAGAGAATTCTATATACAAGCATACAACACATACTGTGAATATATAATACATTTAATAATAAGAGAGCGTATGCTCTCTGCTGTATTGCCATTTTTCATGAAGAGATAACATCCCAAACAGTGTTCAGTTTTCCCATAATTGCACTACTATTGCTGATGCTTTTGCAGTAGGAGTGAAGCTGTGGGTTACCAGCACATTGGGAACATTGTGTTTTAACTCCCACTGTTCTCTCTCTGGTCAGTGATAGGAGACATGATGTTGAAAATGCTAATGAGCCTTGTGCAAAATCCTCTTACCAGATAGGCTGCATGGCTAAAATTTTTTAAGTGAGCCTGTAGCATTACAGGTCTGTTGTCTTCTCTGCTGTTGTACAGTTGGAATTTTCTACATCAAAGACAACAGCATCTTCCTTGCTTTGATTTATAATCATTCTGTCTGAAAAGATTTTTATCAGACCTTAAGATTATTAATTAATGTAAGCGAATGTGATTCTTTGAAAGTGCACTGGGTTGGTAGTATCTGCTGGAACCAGGTGAAAGGTCTGGGTACCTTCCATGTTTATCCAGATCCTGGAGTGTGAAGGGACAACACAACTTTTCTGCTGTTCTGAAGCATCGGTTTTTGAGAGAGAGAGCACCTTGTGCACTGTACACTTCTTTTACGCATTGTGTAGCTCGGTACTTTTCTCCTGTTTTTATATAAATGCTTCTATATAGCTATGATTATGTATGTGTGTATATACAAACACCTACATATACAACTCTCTAGATTTTTATTGCGTAAGACTAAGATTTTAGACTGAGTTCCTAGCTTTAAGGTATCTTGAAATGGATGAACTTGGCCCAGGCAGTAAAATATTTCTCTGATTATAATTTCT
The DNA here is from genome assembly GCF_039878825.1 of Excalfactoria chinensis. Lineage (NCBI taxonomy): Eukaryota > Metazoa > Chordata > Aves > Galliformes > Phasianidae > Excalfactoria > Excalfactoria chinensis. Next base: position 31,125,213 of record NC_092830.1, read on the forward strand.
GTTGGTTTTTATTTCTACTTGTTAAAAGAAGTAAAACGTATTTGTTGCTTATGAATACCTAACCTGTATCATTAGTAAAAGAAGGGAAATCCATGTTGTTAGAGTTATGCTACTCAAAGAATATGGTTTTTCTGCTGAGTAGCTTCTACCTGAGTGCTATATTTTTTGTAGAAGAGGCTCAGGAAAGGCAGAATTCATTACTTCTGGTGCCTATGGAAATGAGAAAAATGTTGAACTGATGGCAGGTAATTGCAAATGCCCCCTTGGTTCTACCTATGAAAGATAGCTAGACTTAGAGATTGCTTTTTCTCTGGCACTATCTAACATTTTATAGTTCAGGAATAGCAACCTTTGCAGTACTTAACATTTTCTTCATGATGGTCCAAGGAGGAGCTGCAATTGGAAGATCCAGTCCTTTCTGTCCTGAGAGTCAGGGGATTCAAAACTATACCTCCTTAACATAGACAAAACCACCAGGAGTCAGAGCAGGCTAACCTGTGTTCTCCTTGAGGAGTTCAGGTGTCAGACTCAGAGGAGTAAGTTTTGCTCCCAGAGCTGTAAGCCTGATGTCTTAGTACTGAAATCTCATTTTGTAACCTGCCCTTGAAGCTTTCTCAGCCTCTGGTATCCATCACTGATATCATTTCCAACGTCTGTTAACAGCAGTTTTCCACAGGGAGCTGTCATTTTGAGGAAAATAAGTAGGAATTATTATAAGCTAAAATAATCAAAGAAAAATAAAATATACAAACTTGATAAAAATACATTTTCAAGAAAGACAAGGTATCAGACATTTCATACAACTTCTACAAAATTATATGCATGTAGTTGGATTAAGATTATTAAACTAGAACTAGGTTAACTAATTGCGTTCATGTCTTTGTTTATTTACACTGGCCGTCCCTGCTTCTAAGAATGCAAGGTGATGAGGTGCTTACAGGCATGTTTTTCATTTAGCCTGTAGTCATAGTTGGTTTTAATATCACAAAGGCTGCTGTTCCTAGCCATTAATTTTGTGAAGAATTACCTGTTCTTTTTGCTCATAGATCATGTATTATTTAGAAGAAAAAGACAGATGTTCCCAGTTCAAATTAATACAACAAAATGAATTTCTATATGCGGTGATTATATGAAGAGGTTACAAATTTCAAATAGAATATCTTTATTCTGGCCCTCAAGCAATCATCAGTCATCAGTCTTTCCTCCCATTGAGTCTGGTGATCACATAAAATGTCTTCTTGTAGTTAGGTAAATTAAAATTAAACTAGAATTAAATATTCAGTTTCATAATAAATTAAACATCTATTTTCATATTAATTGGCATATGGATTATTGTTAAGAAACTGAAAGAGACTGAAACTACATGGATCCTGTAGTTTTTGATCAACTGTAAGCCAATTTGTAATCACTATGTCTGATGCTTTTTTACCTGGTTGTGATAGCAGCAGCAAATATTGTACTAGGTATGTGTTTGTTCACAGATGTCCCTAGAATATAGCACAGGCCTAAGAGGAATATGCCATGCAGAAGTGGTGCAAGATATTTGCTGTCAGGTCATATTACTCTTTGAAATATTTGTTTCTGTTTCTTAGTGACTGCCTGTAAAGCAGTGCCTGCAGGTTGGGTATTTTTGCCTAGTGTTGTCCACAGAGTTCAGCACTTGCACTGTTGTAAAACTCTTGGGGCAGAGGAATCAGGTCTATTGGTATGTACTGTTTGAGCTTTGAGTTTTTACTGGAACTATGGAAGTGATACTCATTGTTTAACGTAATATTAGAGAAGAGGTAAATAGATGAACTCTACTACTGTAGGCAGCTGTAATCTTGGTCTTCTACAGCGCAGTTAGGAAACTCAAGTCCTGTGTAAAGTAAGACTGAAAATAAATACAAAATGCTTCTAACTATTATCTGCAGTAAAAATTAACAAATACTGAACACTGTATCTTTGACTGTCTGCAGTAACAACACCAAAAGCATTTTCTTTTGTACCTTTCTACATTGGAATTAGGAATGAATGTGGTTTTGATGCATTTAGAAAATGATGGCAACTTGGAATACAGAATATTTATTCAGTTTTTCTGTTCAGCCGTTTTGTTGTCTTGCATACAGAGAAATGTATTCATGGAATGCACTGATACTTTAAAGATCTTGGTTTCTGGCATCATACTGCTCTAATTGTGGAAGAATTTCCCAAAGCCGCCTTCTCAAAGTGACTTAATCTATACAGTTAAAAACAAATAACATCTTTGAGTATGGGCACTCTGTGGTTGTTCACTTCAGAAGCAGATATTCTGTTGATTTGATACCCTTATGATACCCTCCCTAAGTCTCTTATGTGAATCAAGTCATTTTGTATAAAAGTGTGTAAATGTTGGAAATTAGTGAAAAAAGGATACAGTGGAGTAAGTCAGACTGTTCAGTGCTAGAAAATGAAACTAAGTTTTAAGAGATACCCAGTTCCACTGTTTGTTTTGTATCTTTCAGTAGGTTTTTTTTTGTTGTTGGTGGTTTTTTTTTTTTTTTTAAGGAGTGTAGAGTGGAGGTAATGATGACAATTACTTATTTTTTATGCAGTACACTATTATAGAATAAACACACTTATTATAAACTACAACACTTGCAACATTGGAATTTGTTTTTAGTGGTAGGTAGAAAGCTTACTGCCTGTGAAAGATAATAAAACGAGATTGTTGCACAATAAGATATTCAGGAGAGACTCTCAATATTACTTTTTGTAGAGAGTTTTTTAGAATAAGCACTTTTTAAGACCTTTCCACCAAATGTTATTGGAAAATTTATTTTCTTCCTGTAGAATCTTGTGAATCTTGTTTATTGAACATTATTCAAGATAATCTGAATACAGAGTGAATAAAATGCCCATACTTGGGTTTAGCTATGAATTTAAATTGAATTAAATCCAATCAAAATGTATTCTAAATAAGCGGAAGAAATGCAGAGTACCATAAGAAAAAGTTAGTTGAAGAATGATGAAAAACATCTCTGTAAAAAATTCATGTTGCAGTTTTCTCTGACTTGAAGCAAATTATGATAAGCAAACTTTGAGATATACTGTTAATCATTGCGTATATATCATTTTCTTTTTGTTTGTTGTATATTAGATCTGTATTACCAAGTATGATTTTTTAGCAAAATTAATGATAAGTTAAAAGCAAAAATTGGAGTAGAAGTGGGAAACTTTTTGTACATGCATTTATTTTCTTTATCTTTCTTTCTAAGTAGTTGATGCTGTTACAGCTGGTCAGTCTGGCATTTAATGTGCAGCATGGAATCTTCCTTCATCCACTGCCATTTTACTGCATAAAATAATTTCTTAATTATTATTCTTGTTTGGTTTTTTTTTTTTTTATTTATTTTGTTATACACCCATTATTTAAAATCAGATCAGAGATTGCATATTGATCACAGGTATGACACACAATCCCATTGTAACAAGAAAACTCAGAGCTGCTGGCTTGGACCCCTACATGTGAGTATGCTACTAGGATGTGAAAACACAAGAAGTTGTCATGCTTTAGAGATGGTCATACCAGTCCATAAGGCTCTTGAAAACATCCTATAGGCTGTTGAAATAATAGATTCTTTTAAGGCTATCAAATCATTTTGCAGCTTGTAGAATGAAGATTATCAAAAAACTGAAACTCCTGTAATGGCATTTCTGTTTGATTGCAGTTAATTCTGCCTTCATTTCCTGAGTGGTAAATGCAATACCTTACAATGGCAGACAACGTCAGTTATTTAAGAGGGAAAAAAGAGCATTAAAATGCATTAAAATGCATTAAAAATCAGCAGTATTTTGTACCTCCTAATGGCTAATACAGAAATGATTAGCTGACTTCTTTACAATTTGTTCCATTTTTGTCTGGAAAATTGTGTAACACATTTCCCTTCTTTGGGCTTTTATCCTGAATGACCGAATACACACAAATAGTTGCAATCATCACCAGTTGTTGATTTTAGTTGTTTTTCTGCTTGGATTGGAATAATTTTATTTTATTTTTTTTTACATTTTAGGCCATCATGAATAGTTACTGAATGGTTTAAATTGTTTTGCTTTTCATTCTGCCTTATAATAATCTTTGCCTTTTTTTCCTGTTATAGTTTAGGAAGTTACATACTCTCTTCAGAAAGGGAATCAGAGTATTTTTTGGCAAAAAAAAACCCAACAAAAACAAACAAAAAAATCAACAACAACAACAAAAAAACAACTTCATCAAATTTTCAAAATCATTAATGTAGCTATTTTTTTCAAGATTTCTTTTTTATTTTTTAACTTATCAAGTGTTGGGTATCTGAAAAAGTCTTCTTATACACATCTGATAGAGGACAGACAATAATGAAAGCATCCAAATTGATCAATTTTTGGCATTCCTTAATAAACAAAAAAACTGACAAAGAAAATCTTACCTAATAACTCTGTGTTTCTGGTTATTGTTTTTTTCCTGCATTGGTGTTTCCAGTATAGACACAGAATCGTGGACAAGGATTTAGTTAATATCTTTATGAGTAAAGCAAGATTGTTTTAAATTTCTTAGCTTTTGACTTAATGACTGCTTTAGTTTTGAAATCAAATGGTGCTCTGGGTTGCTGTTTGTTAATTAGTAGGCATGGTTCATACTCAAAACTCATAATTTCATTATTTGTAAGTAGGCCAGTGGGAAAACCTGCAGAGAGGTTCAAAGATAACATCTCGAACTTTTTCCCACTGCATGTCCTATAATGTCATGCTGCTTTTCCTATTTCAATTGTTTGATAACACATATTCACATTTACTCCTCTAACAGTATGTAAGGTTTATATGTATTTGCTTAGAGTTACTTTTTACATAAAGATCCACTTTTCATCACAGACTTGCAAGCTTGAGATTAATTAAAATATGCATTTAACTCTGTTAAACAAATTTTTTCCAGATGAGATTTTTAAAATAACATAAAAGCTCATGAGGTTCTTCTTCAAGGTATTATCTGGGGACCAGTTAAATTACTAGGAATTTGATTAGTAAGAGTAATTGTTGTTCATCTTGCAGCAGAAGAAAATGAGCTACTGGGCTAGTCAGAGCTAGTTTTTTTTTTCTTGTTGTTTGTTGTTTTTGTTTTTTGGGTTGTTTTTTCTTTTGCTGAAAAGAGGAGGGGCAGAGTGCAGAAACTAAAACGCGATGCAGTTTAAATAGAAGTAGATATAGATATCTGTCTGTTTGGAGAGGAGTGCATCTGTGGACTCCTGTGTGAGTAAGCACATAATACACTGAAATGCACTATACAGGTGCTGATTTGATTTGGATATCCCTGGGGATGAATGATGGTGATAATTTTGCTTTATCAGTAATTTTGTAGTTTGAGCATACAAGTCCTCTCAGAGCTGCTGAAGGAAATTTTCTCATATGCTTTTGCAATATATGCTTCATTTTATCACATTTTCTTTCAAGATGATAAAGGTTAATAATATCTAAAAGATTTTTATAAATCAGTGTTTTAAAAACATTTGCTGAATAAAGGCTGCTCAAAGCACTGAAGTTCCACTTTCACACCTGAGGCTTACTTCCTATAAAGCTAGCAGTAAGTATAGAACTAATCAACATTCATTGTCAATAGATTCTGAATTTCTCAACATATTGACAGCTTTTGGAATTTCATCTGGAATGCAGCATTTTGGCTCCATTCTCATTCTTGTGTTGTCTTATACTGGCACTTTGCATTCATAGCAATTAGCCATAAGCAGAATGAGCTGTTAAGTATATATTCCTTTGTTTTTCAGTGAAAGTATGGCAAAGATTTTACACAATTCAAATTAAATTTTGAGAACGGGCTTTTTCATCTTAAAAGTGTATAAGTAGTTGTTAATGTAGAGAATGCATGAATGGATTTGGAAAATATAAATGATCATAGAAGAATATAACTTCATCGATCATTTGCTGTGGAGGGAGGGTCAAGATCATAATTTCAGGATACTTAACTTGAATGGAGAACACTGGTATGGCTTCAGACAATTTTATAGGCCTAATATGCAGACTTTAAGAAGTGTTTTAGAACTCATAGTGATCTATATATTTATCTATATATTTATTTATTTTCAGTTAATAGCTAACCTCATGGCTTACCATTGATGCTATGAATAGTAGTGACTGCAAAAATCAGGTCTTCATCCAGGGCTGTTAAATCTTCCTATTTTACTTTGTCTCCCATTTTCCTTGATTGTCACAACTATAACTGAGATGGAAAAGCAGCTCTAGAATGCTTCTGAAACATAAAGGACAGTTTGTAGTATCTCTTGGTAGGAACTACAGCTACAGCTTTCTAATTAACAAGTTTTGTCAATGATAACTTATGTATAATTGTGGTTCAAGTCTGGTTAACTTTTTTTTCCCAATCTGTCGTTAGCTGGGGCAGCCATTATAGTGTATGTGAAAAGGGACACATCCACAGAAGTAGAATCATAGGATGGTTTGGGCTGGATGGGACCTCAAAGACCATTTAGTTCCAAACCCCTGCTGTTGACATCACTGACATTTTATTCATTGTGTATTGGAAAAGGAACATTAAAACTCCTCTGGTAGAAATTAAAAACTACATTTCTATATTAGGATTATAAAATGGAAAATAGTTTTTTATTATATGAAGGTCACTAGTCAGTTTTATCTGCTCCCAAGCAGGAACCCAGATATTAAATCTTTTATCTTAGTTGCAATGAAAACCTCAGTAAAAGGATAATATGATCATTAAGAAAGGTTCAGAGTTGCTTTGTACTAAAGAAAGTCTTTAAATACAGTGTGAATATTAGCAGATAATTATTCCATTACAATGTGGGAACTTAATAATATTTACCAGAGGGAACTTATTGTTTTGTACACATGGGTAGAAAAGAGGGATGACAATATAAACAAAAGTGTCCTTCTCATAAACACAGGAAGGAAAAGCAAAGAAAGTGAAGAATTTGGAATATAAAAGATTGAATCGAGATGGGAATTAATCAGGCAGCAAAAGTTGCAGGGGAGAGGCCACCGTGGAGAGGTTTACTTTAGCCACTGAGTTTAAAATAAAGACAGTAGAGTGGAGTGTTGATTATGATGTTTCTGTGATTCTCCTCCAGTTCAAACTTAAGGACCTTCAAATGGTACCTTTACTTTTTTTGCTTCTAGAATACTCTTATTGTGGACCATAACTGTAGTATTAACTCAGTCTTTGCTTGAATGATTTCAAAGCATTCCTTTTATTCTCAAGTCAAGAGTAGGAGTTCCAGATGGATTTAAGATTTTAGCACGCATCTACAGTAATGTTTTCATAGTTTACATTTAAAATTAATGGAGTATTGCCATTGCTTTTCCCGTTGGTCAGAATTTTATCTTGTCTAGAAAGGATGTGTTGATAATTTTCTTCGTTATGTAAAGGAGCATAGAAATGGTTGATTGTAATGACTCTTCTCAGACTTCTGTTATTTAAATTGTCAATAATCTGTGTTGGAGAGCATCTATTGACACAAACAAAGTTCTTAACTCTGCAGAAAATAAAGAGAATGATGTGTATGGTAGCAAAATATTCCACAAAGTGTTGTAATTGAAGTAGTATATTTTTTATACAGCTCATAGGAAATGTGTTTGGATATGGTATTAATATCAATGAAAATTCCATTAGTTATAGAGTGTAGTATGAGTGAATAAATCACACTCTTCCCTTTTCATCTTACAGCTTGCACGTGCAGTGGACATGCAAATATTTGTCACATGCAAACAGGAAAATGTTTCTGTACGACTAAAGGCATCAAAGGAGACCAGTGTCAACTGTGAGTACAATTAAATGTAGCCTGAAATTACTGCAATTCAATAGTAACATTTTTCCTTATAAGAAAAATACATTTTTTTTTTGTCTTTGAATTTTGAAGTTCAGTACTATTTAGTCATTTCTTAAAGAGCAATATCTGGAATATTAGTAACATTTTGAATACGCTACAGATTTTTAAAGTATTGTAAAAAGAAGTTAGCTGTATTTGTCTTCCTTCTTTTTATGCACTTTGTGGATAGTAGGTTAAAAATATCTGCAATATTGGTAATTGTATTCATTGTGTTTGTCAAATACCTTGATCAGGATCTAGAGTAATTAGACTTTTAGAATTTTAGAAACGTTAATGTGGACACAGTATTTTAGAAGGTTTTCCACCTCACTGAATACAGAAAAGTGGATTGTATAGATCCATGAAGTAACACGTAGTTGTGTTTCGTACACAAATAGCTTATTGGCTTTGCTTAGAGAAGGAGATTGCAGCTTGAGATAGAGAGAGGACTAAGAACAAGGAACAACTGAATTGAAGTAGCATGTTTAGCAGGAGAAGTAACACTATCTGTGAATAGCCTTACATTTATAGATGTTTCTTTCAGTTCATTCTGTCTAGTACACAGAGGTACCCAATATGTAGTTTTTTGTCTTTTTAATTTTTTTTTATTATTATTATTTTTAATAATAATAAAGGTGTACATCTTTAAGGGTAATAGAAATCTTACAAGGAGCAGGTGAGGGAACTGCTGCTATTTAACCTGGAGGGAAGGTTCAAGGGAGACATCGCTCTCTACAACTACATCAAATCAGGTTGTAGAAAGGCAGGGACTGGTCTCAGTCTCTTCTCCCAGTCAGAAAGTGCTTAGACAAATGAAAATGACCTCGGGTTGCTCCAGAGAAAGTTTAGGTTGGATACTAGGAAAGGCTTCACTGAAAGGATTGTGAGCACTGGAACAGACTGCTCAGGAAAGCAATTGAGTGACCATCCCTGAAGTTATTTAAAAGCCCTGTAGACAGGATACTTTTTAGTTGTAGGCTTGGCAGTGCTAAGGTAACAGTTGGACTTGATGAACTCTGAGTTTTGGGGTTTTTTTTCAGCCTAAATTATTCTATGATTCTAAAAAAAAAAAAAAAAAAAAATCCTTACGTTCAAAACCTGCTTTGAAAGTGTCATATTATATTGTCGGAGTATGTACACAGTTGTTATCTTGAAGGCAAGGAAGATTTTAAGTCAAGTCAATGCTTTACTCATATTTATCATTTCATTATGTTCTTGATTCAAACCAAGTGTGAATACTGTTCTCCATAGCTCTAGATAAAATGGTTTTAGCCACTTATTAGTTGGGCTGTTGTGAAATCTCAGCAGCAAACCTATAACCCTGGAATTTCTAGAATAAGGATTTCTCTGAAAGTGTGGAACTCTAGCTGTGTGAAAGATTTATATTCCTGTCAAGAACCCTATTGATTAGAAAGCCTTAGCTGCAGGGCTGTATGTTATCTCCCTCTCTGTCTCCCTTCCTTTGTTCCTCCCTCTCTCTGGTGATTTTCGTAGCTGTGTGCCATGTGCAGTACATGCTGTGCCTTAGGGGCAGAAGTTTTAGGAAATCAGGGAAACCCGGTGATACACAATTTTATTTATTTTATTTTATTTTTTTATTTTATATATATATATATATATATATATTTCCCCTCAGAGCTGTAACAATCTGCAGAGAAAACAAGTAGCTTTTGCCTTGAGACTGGCTAATTGTGTGCTCTCACTGGCTGATTTTTTTTTTTAAATTATATATTAAAAAAAGCTCAATGTGTGAAGACAAATCTTTAAGAATTTTGTAATGAAACATTAGTGAAAATAATTTTAAAAATACAAAAAAAAATTTAAAAAAATATAGACAATAAATACAGAAATATCCAGCTGTCCTCTCATGTGTACATGCCCTTGCAAGAGTGGTGTAATCCCTCTCAGCAGACAGACAGGTAAAAGCATATTGCGTTCTGCGTAAAAGGCATCATTCTTTTAATAGCACTTCTGCTTTATTTGCTTATAGTGGAGAAAATTTGTTCCCCATTGTTTCCTCTTAGCATTCTCATTTGTGCTTTCCAGTAGGGGGAATATTGACAACAATTGTGTAACAAATTAACTTAATTAGAAATTTATCAAGCATACACACATAGACTGTAGCTGCCGAAAGCTGACTGAAGCAGGCTTTCATATGGAAGAAGTTATTTTTCTTGTTAGAGGATAGAATCCATTTAACATCAGTTAATATATTGAGTGATGCTTTTCTAACATGAAGTTCCAAAATATAATATGCAATGTTTTAAAATGCTAGAGGTAACCATATTTAATATTTTTCTTCCCAACATTTTCCTTTTTTTTGCCATTTGATCGTATTCCACCATTACTTTTCCATGTGGGGTGTTTGACATGAGATTGTTTCCTCTTTCTTCTAGCTGTGTATGGGCTTTGAATTATCCATAGAGATGAAAACTCCTGTCCTTTCCATCCCTATGTGTTTTACTCTGTTAGCTCTGATCTTTCAAGGAAAATTCCAGCAAAAAAAATGACATGGAGATCTGTGTGGATTTAGTGTTTGTCTCTGTTCTTTAACTCTGTGAAAATGTTACCTTGCTTCCATAAGGAGAAAGGTTTGAGCCCTCAGCTAGTTAGTGAACAGCTAGATTATTAGGCTGCTAAGGAGAACAATAAAAGAAAACTCCCACTTCAACACTGAAGGTGTTTTAAACATACTAATTTTCTGCTCTACATGGAGTAATCATTACTAGACCTATCAAGGACTTGAGATGCTTTTCTTTTTTTAATTCATTAAAAAAGAAAAAAAAATTTTTAAAATATCATGTTTCTAGCATCAATCATTTTGCTTTAATTGAAACTTTCATTTAAACAACGTTTCTAGTATCCAACCTTCAGAACATGATGCAAGTGCTCTCTGATGCCTTAAAAACTCACAAGGCAAATATCAGGAAGTAGAAATATTTGTGATGGTGTGTAATCTAAAATTTGAAGAAAAAGCTTATGGTTTGGAAGGGGTTTTGTGCAGTATTTTTAATGAGTTTTTGGCAGTATTGTATATCACTATCTGCCTTTCTGTTGATTTTTCTACTGCGGTAGCCTCGCGTCATGTTCTTTGCTATATTCAGTGTATGGTGTGTAAAGTTCAGAAGCTCTCTGGGATCTTTGAACTGTGGACCCTGTAGATATGAAACAACACTTTTCATAAGAATTGTTACATTGCAAACATTGCATTTTATACAGAAAATTGCCCAGCTGTAAAATGGAGAACTGGAGTTTGAATACAGTGTATTATTCCTGAAAGACAATTTTCTCAGTGAAGAAATGAGAAGGAGCTATGGGTTTATGAAACAACTGCCAACTCTTAGCCAAGTGTACTTTATTGTGGGTCAGCTGTTAATCTGGAGAGCAATGCAGTATTGATAAAATGGTTATGTTAGCAAGATGTCTCTTACTAGGAGCAGAATTTACAGTATTACATACAGTTAGCTTAGATGTTCCAACGAAGTACACCTTTTGTCTTTCTGACTTCACTACTAATTGCCTGGAGAAATGGGGACAGTTTGGGGAAAGAGAATTTTTCTTTCATAAGAATGAAGTAATTTTGCTCTTGACTTTTAAGTTAGATTCTTTCCTAAATTATTATATTTATGTATATATGTAGTGGAGCCAATAACAATGACTAAGTGCTCTTATGCTAGAGGAAAAAATGGGACAGCCTTTATTCCATGGAAGATGTAGGGAATTGAGGAGAAGGAGGAAGACTGAGTGCTACAGAACAGCTTTATTATTGAATATGGTACTTGGTACCCAGTGAAGTTGTGAACTTAGTGTCTATTCTCATTTTTAGAAAGCAGTTAGTAGATTATAAATCTAGTTCTGTAATGCTAAAAACAAAGAAAAGAGTTGCATGTCTGGGGCTGGCTTTGCGTGCTGCTTAGGGATAACATTAAAGCAGGCACATTGGCAGAGCACAATGCTTTGCCTTAATGGGGCCATAACGTGTTGTTAAAACTTAAGTTTAAAGGTGTTCATTTTTCTTTTTTTCTTTATTTTTTAATATGTGAGTTTTTTAATAAACACTCCCTTAGATTATTCTTACTGCCCAAATATGTATTGGGTTTCCCACTGTTATTAAATAGACCCAATTTGAGGATCATGGTCACAAACTCTGTTAAACATTAATCAAGTTATTCCATTCTTTTTATACTGCTGTGGTTGGACTAAACTCTGTGATTGTTCATGAGAACCTTAACAAATACCATGGCATATATTGTTCTGGATCGGATAGTATCTATGGATTAGTCTCTGCTAGAGTACTTCTTTTCTTTTAATGTTAATGAATTTCAGTGCCTCTCTGTAGTCAGGCTTCGTGTACCTTGTCATTGTAAGGCTTCAGTATCTACTATTTGCACTGTCCAATTCCAGCTTTTTTTGAGATGTTAACAACTGGTCTACCTGATGTCATGAAGTCTCACATCGGCTTGATGAGTGTTCTGACTCAGCTATTTCTCTTCAGAAAAAGTGTATAATCACCTAAGTCCAGTACATGCTTTGAATCTGGAGTTTTTAATTATTCAGACACTCATACCAGAACAATTTTGCCGACTGCTAAGAAACTCCAGAACTGTAGTCACCCTTGGTACCAGATTGCAGCCTGTCTGCTGTATAGGCAGCTGTGGCAGTCAGCTAATCTAAGAAAAGCCAACTAGGTAGCACTGGGAAAAGAAAATACCAGTGATAGCTCAGAGCATTCTGTAAGCTATCAGAACACAGCAAAGTCTGAAATTAAAGTAGTGCCTCTTAATATTGATGATATGGAATGCTCATGCACAAAATATTATGTCCTATTTTTACTTCTAAATACATTTGCAAAATTTTACAAAGCTATAAAGGGAACAAAGCTATTTGGACCTGAAAAACTTTACTGATAGTTATACCTATCAGCTTTGGCTTCTGATATTTATTATTTTTCACTAAGACAGGAATACAGAGCTGGTTTTCATACAGGAATAAGGAAATGCTAGGTCAGAGGAGTACTGGTAACACCATTTGTTTGCTAAAATCTCCTGGTGATGGAAAGATTGCTTTTTTTCTGCTCTTACGGTCGCTAATAGAAGTAATATGCAACTTCCTACTGCTGTTTTCATTTTGTTTTCCCTTTTAGTTCAATTGTATACCTTTACATATAAATGAAAATTTAGTTACAATACGTGAAGTTAAAAATGTTTTGCTTCAATCTGTTGCCAGTTATTAATTTTAAATTGCTTCAGTAGTTGTTGAGAATGTTAAAAAGAAATTTTCACATAAAATATTAAAATTATGCATAGATAAAACTAAAAACTATATTTAGGTATTAAGACAGGAGTGAAAAATGCATTTCATTTCATTTCTGTTTTTCATGAAGCTTCTGCTAAATTTTTAGAGTAAGCCAATCAATTACAGTGCTAAATTATGCTTAGAGAGAATCTTAACTTTGGGGAGCCTTACAGTTACAACAGACATGTTTTCTTCTATAGGTGAACGTGCAAACATTTTGAAGTCATGCAGGCTTTTTTATATATTGCATCTGCTTTCCATCTCAACTATGCAAGTGCAGCTGCTGCAGAAGGCCCCTTGCTCAGCTGTGTCCCTGGGGCCGAAGTTCAATAGGCAGAGGTTGGAAAGCTGTAATGCTTGAAAGATAGGCTAACTGAAATGATACACTCTTTTTCATCCTGTTATGAAGATAGGAATACTGTGTGCAACATCTTAAAGAGAACAATCAATATTTGATCTGCAAACATGTATCTTTGCCTTAGTATATGCATTGTTATCAAAAAGGGCCTGTACTGTTTTACCTCTTACAATATAAACTAACAAAAACTGACACTAAAAGCAAGTTCTCCATGACATGTGAGGTATTTTGGCAAATAAAAACAGAGTGATAAAAAATACTATAGGACTTATCCTATCTTACCATCTAGAAGATAATAATTTCTTAATATCAGAAATACTCCCTTATGTTTTTCATCTTTTGTACCAAAGAAGCAACTTTAGAAAGGGTAAAATAGAAACTAAGCTGCATAACCTTTGCATGCTTTGATCTCTGTATTATTCTGTGGCTGAGTTGGGGATGAGGAGGAAAGGAGGTGTTCTTTATCAAGCATACGAGATAATGGGGCTGGAGAGCTTGATTATGAAGGCATAAAGCAATCCAAGAGCCCTGATGATATTCTAAACTTCAACAGTGATGCCCTAGTGTTTTATTAGATTATCACTTCAGAAGGACTGGTTTACAGCTTTAGTTCTCCAGCTCCATCTATTATTTCGATATTACAAGAAAAGGAATTTCTTCAGCAATTTTAGAAAAGAACAAAGTGTCAAAAGTAAATACTTCACCTGAGAGAGCTGATTTAAATAGTGAGGAGAGTCTGATTTAAAATCAAAGCAAGTTTATAATCAGATGTGAAAATGTGACTGTGCTCTTCTTTGATTTATTGTTACACAGAGCTATGATAAATGGAGTAATACTGAATTTAAGCAGGAGGCCAAATAGATGGCAGTAGGATTGCCAAACATGTCCAAAGGGCTTACTGTCCCTGAGGATAAGTTGTTGGGCTGCTCACAGAGAAGTGACAAGAATTACAAGGGAAAGGAGCAGTCAGAGATGTTGAAAGGGATTTAACAAATCAGTATTCATAAAGGAGGTTTAACTTAGAAAAAGAAATATATAAAAAAAATTGGCTTGCGAGTGAGTTCTTAAGAGATCCAGAAGGACATGAGGACCACAATTACTTCTTAACAGATGCTTCAAAATGACTCTGTAATCCTGTTCCTGTTTAGGTCATCTTATCCTTTCTTACATATGGTCTTGGTTTAATCACAGATTTGGGTGTGGATACAGATAAATGTTTAACAGCACAATAAGGCCTTGTTACTGAAATTTAAGATGGAATGTTTCATGATTCGGTGTGCATCAGGGACCACATGTTTTACTTCTGCTTTATTCTACTCTTGGGTCAACAACTGTAAATTATCACGTAGGGAATGGCAGTAATGATTTCATAAAGGTACTTCAGAAGTTCCTCCCATTCTCTCCTGATATTTTGCTTGTTCATTCATTTTCCTTCTCTTTACTATGTTTGTTTTTTGGAGACAATAAAGAAAGTCTGAGGTAAAGTTGAAGGTAACAAATGATGACTGTTTTATATTTTAAAAAAAAAAAAAAAAAGGAAAAAGTAAATTAAGGCAATCAGTTTTTCATGTTAAAGAGAAATAGTACTGCTGCTATGTTTATGAATAAATGCAGAGATAACAGCATATCTAAACAGCTGAAGAATTTTACTGCTGTTCAGTGCCATCCATGCAAAAATAAAATATTTCTAAGATTTAGAAGTGGGAATTCAGTAAATCCATTCTTTGAAGAAGATCATCACTATTTCTTATCATTTTATTTTTAGAAACTGTGCTTATTGTTGAGTATCACTTAAGGAGTTTTTTTTTTTTTCAGCTGGTTCTATTTTAATCACTCTGATGTATATAAAATCACATGCATTTTCCAACCCTGCTTTTAGAGACGAAAAATGATAAAACTATAGTAGGTTATAATTATATATATAGTTTTTCATCATTTTTGATATTGACTTTCATTAAAGCTTTTCTGTACTATGTGTTTTTTAAATTTTCTTGCTTTTGAGATAAATAGTTTTGTTTGCTTTTAAATATTTACTCTTCTTGGTGCTCTTGGTTATTTCAATCAGTGAAAGCAAGATGGCTTATAAAATATTCTGTCATTTTCAAAATGTCTTGTGGTTTAGGACTCTTCTCTGAAGCTATTTTTGAAGTAGAACTGTAGGATCATGGAATGTTTTCAGTTATATTTACTTTAAAATTCTGGGAGAAAAAATGAACGCAGAAGCAAAGATGAAAGGATTATAGTTGTTGTACAGAAAGTAACATTTTTTGAGCTTGTCTCATAATGATCACTTGAGAATTTTTAAATTAAAAATGTAGATTTGATCCAAGGTTGAGGCGTTTGCTATAATGCATCAGAATACTCTGAAAGCATTATATAATCAGAGTGAATTCTTTGGAATTTTTCCAGTCTCATCTTGCCAAAAAAAAAACCAACAACCAAACAGTTTCCTCAGAGTGCATTTCTTCACTGCTCCATCAGATGATTTCTCTCCTTTATTTATGGAAAATGTGATAAATACTTTGTTTCTCATCAAAATTGTTTCAAGTGATGCTAAAGGATTTTGTTTTTCTGATTTGCATGCAATATTACAAATTATAGTGTTACTTTTGCATAAATTAGAAAACTGATCTAAAAACAAGAAAGAAAGAAGAGGTGAAAACAATTCAGGGTAGGATTCTATTTTAAATATTTTTAAAATCATTGTAATGTAGAATGCATATATGTATTTTTGACAAATATTTTAACTGAAGCTTTTCTTCCTGGGAACTAATTCTGAGCTTATCTCTCTGGGAAAAAAAAATAATCTGAATATTTCATAATATTAAAACCATTGGCCGTATTATTACTGAGGCAGTTTATTATTCTTTGACTTAAGCAAAATGACTTGGGACAGATTTTCATGCTGGCGTGCAGAACAAATTTAATTCAAACTGAGATGAAAGGCAGTTAATGTAATTGTAGCCTATTATCCTATGCAGGCTTGAGTTAAGAAGCAAACCCAACAGACAGTCAGAAAATGATGGATAGAAAATAGAAACGCTCAAGGCTGGTGAAATAGAGACTTGTGAAGGGATTATGCCGTAAATGTTCCTACGCAATCTCTGCATCAGTAATATCCCACCTCTGCTGTATGTCTAGATTACCAAACAGGATTTTTTGTTGCCTTCTGGGTTCACTTCATTTACCTCTGACGTCAGAAAAGGTCTTCGTTTAGTAAATTTCAGTACTCTGTAATCCTGATACATTCTTTTTTTTTCCTGCTCATTAATCTGCCACATTCATCAGTCCCAAGCATGTGCTAAAGATTTGTTACAGCCTTTTTTCCTTTCTTTTTATTTGTTTCCTTTTCATTTTGTACAAAATTCAACACAGAAACAAGTGGTCATCATGTAGTTACCTAGATCCTAAGTGTGTGGTTTGGTTGCAGAACTTAAGAGGTAACTACAAATCATAACAAAAACTGCTTATTATAGTTTCTTTATTGAAGGACTGAGTATTTAAGGTGCAGTATAGGATGATAAAATTGTTTTTTGAGGAGAGTCTTTGTCTTTCCTAGTCTTTCCCAACAGGTATGGTAGAATTCTAGTCTATCGCAAGTTAGTGGCTAACAAGGACTTCTGCTGTAAAATACTTTGCAGTAACCTGCCATAAGGATATAGTGTTTTTTTGTTTTTTTGTTTTTTTTTGGTTTTTTTTTTTTTTAGTCACTTTCCCTTTTACAGCCATTTATTTCCTGTTTTCTTCTTAAGGGCAAAATAACATCTTTTAGTAGAGCCAGCCAAGACCTATAGTATTGGCAGATATACAGTTGTTGTCACAACATAAACAATAGCATTTATTTCCACTTATTTGGCACTTCATAATGGACCTATCAGTGTCATCTTGGCTCTAGGAAATTGACAGGACTTTGGACTATCATGGACAAATGGAGTTTGAGGCCCTTCATAGTAAGGGGACCAGAGAAAAATGAACATATGCATTTATCTTCATAATTTCTTCAACCACCCATATACTTCTGTGCATTCTACTCTTAATAGATATTTCTGTATCTCTTTGGATTGGTATCACTTTTTAGTAAAGTCAGAACATGGTTATGGTAGATCAATGGTTGGCAGTAAGACATGAACTTAATGGACTTTGCTGTGTATGGGATGGGAGAATAAAAGAAAAGGGGAAAAAAAAATTCATAAATAAAAAATAACTTGCTGCTTGCACTTTATAATTTACTCAAACCTTTTTCATATTTATTCTTCACATTCCTATTGTATGAAGCCATTAACACTATGTGAGCAGTTACAGGCAGAGAAATAATTCACTTAACATCCCTGTTTTCTAAAACTTGATATAGAATGGCATCATAGAAAATCCCGTTGGAACCACTGAGCAGTCCTCTCACTGCCTCATTGCCCTTCCCTAAAGGGAATTTTAGATCTACATTTCGTCCTATGCAATGGAATTTAGATCATCATAACAACCTACTGTTGGAAAGAAATATTAAACAAAAATATTTGTTACCTATATCAGTATATTTTGTTCAGTGAAGTGACATGTTCTGAACAGGTTAATGTAAATTCAAATACCCAAGGTTTTTGAGGTATTTGAGTTAAACTTTATCTTTAGGATGTGAATTTTCTCTTAATTCTTTCAAAATGCAAAGGAAGAAATGTCCGTGTTACTTGTTCACAACTTGGAGAGGAATGTGTCGTTTTATATACATAAAAGTTTGTGTATGTCAGCATATAGAATGAAAACAGAAGCTCATTCTGCATATTAGAACTAGGACAAGTACCTCAGAAGCAGGAATTTATTGGCATGAAAGGCAGCAGAAGCAAGACCTCTAGACAACAAGCAGAATGAAAAATTAAGGCTAGATCAGAGTAGGACTCTAGAGCAGATGATAAGCAGTACTCCCAGAGAACATTATTACTCATCTAATAGCTGGTGCAAGGCACTGATCAGGGCTATGAAAGAACCTACCAGTGCCACTAGTCTTTGTTTATCAGGAACCTGTTGTAGTTCAAGGCTGAGATTCCTGGCAAAATCAGTCTGAGAGCTGTCTGTGACCAGCGGAAGATCAGAAATATGATGGTTCTCCCTCAGATTCTGTGTTAATCTTCACCTATAAGAAATCACAGAATTGGAAGGACATGATGTGAGTTATGGGTCGTCACTCTTTAGCAGTTTTCTGTACCTAAGCCAGAAGAAGACAGAACAGCCCCAGAAGGACCGTAGTGTGGTCTGACATACATTTTTGCCTTCCCTCAGAATTTGGCATTGGGAACAAATACTAATTCAGGAAAGACCAGAGGTACGTAGGTCCCTCTCTCCCTGTTCCTTCTTTCTTGTTTTCATTAATTTTTAATTGAAAAGAAATGCCTACTAGCTGTAACAACGGGGCTATGGAAAATCCTGCCTTTGAGATCAAAGGCTGTGTGAAATATTATGAGGTTTCACCTGATCAAATCATTAGCCTTGAGAGCTGTAGATCCAGGTTGGTGTTATATTCTGATGGTTTTGTTTAGGTGCGAGGCCTGAAGAAACTAGCTTGAGAGAAATACCAATACATACCACGCAACCTTACTTAAGAATCTATGAAACTTAGTGATAATATGCTCTTGAAAGCATATTTTAGAAGAGAAAGCCAGAAATTATCATTAAGTTGGTAGTAAATGTCTTGCTTACGTTGGTAGTAAATACGAGCAGCATTTCTATTTTACATATTTGTCCATAACTTCTTAGCTTGAACTTCCAGGAAGTGCAGAGAGAGAGGAAGAAAATGGTTTAGTTTTGAAAGGATAACTGAAGGAGAGATTGGAGGGTAACGGTTAATAGCTGGCCATGAGGTCAGTAGCTTGATGAACACTTTTGTACTGAACCCAACCAGAGTACTTGTATGTAACCTGGTAGGAAATGCCTCAGTTTGTACTTGTGAATGGGAGCCGGGTCTCTGGAGGCAAGCCAGAGTAGAACCACTCATTCATTATTGCCACTTAAAGCAAATGATCATAGCCTCACAGCACACATTATAACCAGTATAACTCCCAATTCACAGATATGAAGCATATATTATGATTCAGATATGCTCAAATGCGCACTGTCTTTCAGAAAATGTACAAAAAATACTATAAGGAAAACTCATAAGGAAATAATTCAGCAAATAGAAAATTATGTAATTGGAACCATAATTAGTGACTAAAGCAGAGCAATAGATATGCGTAATGAAGTATGGCTGGGTTTAAAGGCAAAACTAAATTTAGTCAGAACTTAGCATATATACTCACATGAGTAGTTTTAGATGTAGTTTTATCTTTTTACTATGTTGAAAATGGAGCAATTAAGTATCATCTTTTATTCTGGTTAAAGTAGACTTCCTTAATTCATAAGAACTCCACCTCATGCTACTACTATTAAATGTTACGAAATTGTTTTGCACCAAGGGACAGAGGGAAAGTGAAAGAAAGGGTGATTCCTCCTGTATTTAAAAAAGAAAAGCCAGACAATGAATAGCATAATGTTAAAAATAAATAAATAAATTGTTTTAATAAGTTGAAAAAGAAGAGTAAATATGGTGGGAAAAGCTTATGTCAGTGCAGATGCTGGGAACCCCAGGCTCAGGGAATATCTCATGATGGATATTCCCTGGCATACTGTGCAGTTCCTTCCTATGGAATAGGTTTCCTTCTGCACCGTGGTGATGTCGCATGGCTTTGGACAGGTTGGGTGGTTCTTTGGACAGGTTGGGTGGTACCCATAGCATGCAGAACTACAAGTACTTCCAGTAAAACCCCATACAGCAGCTCGTCGTGCTCATATTCTGTCTCCTAAGACCAGTAGACTGGACATGGCTTGCCCAAAATTGCCACCCCCTTGAGTAAAATGCCTTCTGCAGAGTTCACTGTACAGAAAATATAATAAATGTGATAGTATATCAAATGCTGTGACTGTATTATAATTCACCTGAAAATATTATTATGCGTATTTTATCATTTCATCATGCAGTAGGCTGAAATGGTAGCTGTAAAATTGTATTGCCATGTTCTCAAGTTTCGTGAAGGTCAAGTTTAAAATTATCAGGGAATTAATGAGTATTGGGGTTTGGATGCATACTTGTCTATGGCAAAGTATTACATACCTAATAATTTTTGTATTAAACATTTCTTTGTGTGCTTTCTTAAGCAGTAAGACCTGTGGTGTGTTACACTGACTTTTATGGATAATTTTATGTATTCTTACTTATTGTTTTCACTTTTTTTCTTCTATAATATAAACAGAAATATAACACACAGGAAAAAAAAAAAAAAAAAGCATGTGATTCTGTAAATCCTTGGTTTCTGGTAATTACTGACCCACAGAAGATGGTTTCGTCTCATAGGAAGGGCAGCTGAAGGGTGAAAGGAAGCTGTATGGAAACAGCTTTTTTTTTTCACCCCCTTCTTCTTCTTTTTCAATAGAGATTTTCAAGAAATAAAGAAGTCCCATTCTGTGGTAGGAGTGAACTAAGCTCTACCTGATTTTGAATAATGAACATGGTAATAAACACCAGGTTTGAAACCATTGAAGAGAACAACAGAAGGGCAGGCAGTATTGTACAGCATGCTTGTTAGCTCATATGACATTGAAAGAAGAACGTTTTAAATATCGTTTATAAATAAAACTCCATAACTAGCAAAAACTCCTTGCAGTTTAAGTTTCTCTAAGAGAACAAAGTAATGAAAGAGTATTCCATGCGTAAACTAAGCCAGATTTCCTGTGGGAAAATATTTCTATGAAATTTAATAGGCAGTGATAAGTTTTCTCTTTGTTTTATGAAACATTCTGTATGCTTAATAGCAAATTATAATTTTTCTGGAGACTTCTGTACAATAGCCAAGAAAACCTAGGACAAGATTGTTATTTTCTACTAAAGTACGTGACGTGCTTAGAGAAGTGTTATGTAACTCGGTTTGATCCCTATGATATTCCATAGGATATTCCACGCCTCTGAAAACAAATGTATGTTTAGAAGAAGGGTATTTTTCCTGTTCTTTTCACATGCATTTGTTTTCCCTAGCAGTGACAGTCTGCATGCAGTGCGCTGTATTCAGCCTAAATTTCACCTAACATCCTGTGCACGGTCTGCTGCCTCTGGAACACCATTGTGCTATGCACATGGCAGTAATTTCTTGCCCCAGAAAGGGTTGCGATGGTCTAGTTACAGTTAATAGTTTAGGATTAGCCTCTCTAGAGTAGTCTGTGTAGCACTGGAGCACATCTAGGTTCTATTAGGTGCTGTGAAAGTGTAGTCATTATTTTATGCTTATGGGTATTTTGCTGTTTTGATATAAAAGAGTTTGAAATAATGTGTTTGTGTGTTTGAAGCTGAGGATGGATATTCCATTGCTGAAATAGTGGCTTGAGCACATGTGGAAGGTTACGTAAGGGTGCAAAGCTCTGATAGTGTTTTGGGAGTGCATGTTAGGGGGCAGTTATTTGCAAACAGTTTTTGCAGTGAACAGCAGCCTGATCAATGCTGTCTCCTTGAACAGAGCCAGTGGAGGGATGGATGGCAGCCAGGGGGTGAGCAGTCCCTAGGGCAGATAGTGAAAGATCCTGTGCTCAGCCTCCCTGCCCTGCTCCCATTTATCCAACAGTGGACACAAAACACTGAGGCCTGCAGCAGGCACTCACTTTAAGCACAACTGAGGTGCCTATTCAAGTGCCTCATCACTCATGGTACTTTTGCAAGAAGAGAGATCCTTCCAGAAAGCAGCTCATCGTGATTAAGAAATATATCCCATACTTTGTTTTCTTGTGCCGGTGCTGCTACTAATCAACCTCATGCTATTTGGAAAAAATATTCTAGCTGCATTTGTGTAAAATCTATGCTTTATTTAATGGGAATGTTTGCTTTTGTCTTTTTTTTTTTTCCCCCTGCAGCTGTGACTCTGAAAATAGGTATCTTGGAAATCCGCTTAGGGGAACATGTTACTGTGAGTACTTACATTTTTTATGTTCAGTACCTAAATGCTGTTTATGCATTGTGTGGTAATTTTGTTGCCTCTGAAAAACTAAATATTTTTCTTGGGATTTTCTGAAGCTGGGGCCTATTGATTCTTTGAAAAAATGAACTTGCTCTCCTGGACTTTTCTGGTTGTTACTAGAGAAAGCAAATTAAAGTCTACTGGAAGTTACTCCAAAGGTAGGGGCAATGACCAAGTCATTGCACTATAACTCTGTATGTGAATAAAAGGAACGTATAATTGCATCATTGTTTAAATGGCAGAATTTGTGATAGGAAAATGCAAATAGACCAAACAGTAGCATTTTCTTAGGACACTGTGAATGGCTTAGCCAATATACCTCCAAGGGGCACGATGCACAGTAGTTCTCCAGAGTATCATTAATGTTAGAGCATGTGTGTTGCCTGCATGTCCTTATAGTTGCAGGAAAGGTGCCTTGGGCAAATTAACTTTTAAAGCATTACATTTCTGATAGTCCTAATGAAAGACTGGAAGGCATAGGAGTGCTTATTAACCATGTGCAGAAATTCCTTAGAGAGATATCCCAATTTTGCTGAGCCGATATCAATATTAAATAGTAATTTTAATCATCATAAAAAAACTGTGATGCTGAAGAACATTGTTTTATCTCTTCAAACTATTTCCACATACCTGCTCCATGTTAGACTGAATCAGTTTGTCTGTTATTTCCCAGCACCATCCCAACCTCCAATTTAAATTTACATTAAGTGGTATCTCTGACTGTATTTGTAGCATCCGTTCAGAATGCGCACAGAAGTTTTGTTTTAGAATCTCTTTAAGGCATAATCTACCCAGCAAATGAATGAGTTTTTTTTTTCTTTACCAATGTTTCTTTCTGTCTTTAATTGTTTGCATCTGCAATATGTGTTTTACAGAACATAATAGACGTGTACTGTATTATAGATGCTGACATATCTCTAGGATTACACCGTTTGCCAGTTATACAGTTTTTATTTGCTCTTTTTTCCACAGACAACTTTGTTTGTAACGCTTCAAACTGGTGGTTCACTTCTAAATATTTAATTTAAAACATAATGTTGTAATTGTTGATATTTAATATAAAATAGACCTGATTGAAAATGATCCTTCGAGCTATGATTAGAAGGTGATGTGAATCAGATAAATTCATTTTCATTTGTTGTTTTTCTCCATGGTACATTCTTACTTCTTTAAACCAGAAATTTCATTACTCAGAGATTTGGATTTTCGTACCTGTTTGTTTTATAAATTATATGGAATCAAAGATAGGTAATGAGTACATGAGAGGTAGTGTTAAGAAATCTATTTTGTATATGTCCATCAATGTTTGTTTTGACCCTTAAAATAAAAGCTATTAAATTTAGAGGTGGAAAAGAAATGACGGTAATGAGATTTGTAGACCTCAGGCACCTCCAAGAAAAACCTTATTTTTTGCTATCATGTTACAGGTTGGGTCTATAAATCATTTTGTAGACAAACTGTACTGTATTGAAGATAGCCTTTCACCTTTAGCCCACTACCAGTATTTGTCTTCTGTCAAATTTCAAAATATTTTAAAATCTTGTTTTGGAATGATAAATTTTTTAATGATTTCAGTCATTTAACAACATTTAGCACATAAATGATAATATCTGGAGGTAAGAAGGAATCCGCACTAATTAAAATAATGGAATTCTGTCTGTCTTACGTTTAGTGGGTAATGTATCATAATGAGAAATGATTGTTAATTTATGGATAACAGACTGACCTCAGATTTCAGTGACAATTGCTTGTCAGGGCACCATTCATTACCTGCTAAGTCATATATTAAAATTTGTCATGAAGCTTAGCTTTCATTTCTTATATGCTTAGGTATTTTAAAGTATGACTTTAATATTGATTGTCATTTATATAAGAATTATGTATATAGAATATAGAAAGAATTTTGTATAACAATTCTGCTTCTGTAGAATACATGCATTTGGATGCTATTTTTCTGTACTTATTTCGCTACTCCATAGGAACTTTCTGTTTAAACACCTGTATTGCCAATTGCTTCTCCTTGAAGAATATTCTCGTTTTTTACATCATGCTAGTAGTTATTGCTCAGGTGGAAGGAAAATACAAACGAACACAGAAGGGTATATACTTATTTCTCATAGACCTATTCTGATTATAAAACTTCTAAGCAAAATTGTTTCTTCCTTTTGTAACCAAACTCAGTGAATGAATGGTCCTGAAATAGGAATTCAGCTAATAATTCACTGTAATGGCTGGGATCTTCTAGAAAGCTTTTAGTTACATGCTTAAGTTCAGCCATCTTCAAAATGACTATATTTTATGTGCTTAAATTTTATTTTCATTCACTTGCGCAAATGTTATCCTTAACTGGAATGTTTTTTCTTAGCCCAAACTATAGAATTCAGTTCTGAGTGCATGGCTAACTTTTGTATGGTATGGATTGTCCTGAGTTTCTCTTAACAGCAGGGTGTGGATTGAGAATGACTGTTGTCTAACAGGAACTTCTGCAATTCTTGATGCAGATACCCACTGCCATGTGAAAATTCAGCTATTTCCATCTCTTGCTCTCTTCCCAAAAGGTCTAACTCTTGCCTGCACTCCTCCTTCTTGCCTGTTAATGATAACCTAAACACCAGAAAGGGGGGAGCAGACTGGTGTTGATCTAGGCTCTGGTATTAATGTCAGTTGATGGCTAACTTAGTAAGTAAACTCTAAACCTAGTAGTTAGCCAGTGAGATAGCAGAGATTATTTTAATTTCTTCCTTGTTTTTTTCTTCTAGTAGTTATGTAGGATAGTAAGCACAATATGAGTGCTGTGCATGGCTATTGCTATGACTGTAGAAGTGACGTGTGCACTAATGAGAACAGAACATTTATAGAAAGATCTGGCATGATCAAAAAGAAAGATATATATATGCATATGTATGTGTGTGTGTGTATACATATATATATACATACACATGAGTTTTGATATATCATGTTGAAACATTATAGATGTTTAAAAATACAGATGCTATGACAGGGAGATAAACAGCAGAAATGTCATCAAATTCTACGGATAACAGGACCAGCTCATTAAACATCAGATTTCATTCTAATGCGGCATTTCAAATCTTGGCAGCGCTGGACATGAGTAGGTTACCTACTTGATTAAAATTATCAAAACTTAATAAAAGTAAATAGAACATTCATAATAGGGCATGCAATATCATATTATCCAGATTGTGTGAAAACTGCAGCCTATTGCTTCTATTAAACTTATTTTAATTTCA
Source organism: Excalfactoria chinensis (assembly GCF_039878825.1). Classification (NCBI taxonomy): domain Eukaryota; kingdom Metazoa; phylum Chordata; class Aves; order Galliformes; family Phasianidae; genus Excalfactoria; species Excalfactoria chinensis. The sequence continues at coordinate 31,150,981 of NC_092830.1, forward strand.
TTTTTCATGACTTCTCTGCATGGTTGAAAAAGCACAACAGAGAAAAAAAGCTTGTCAGAATATGAAAATGAGAACAAAACTCAAACACAGATATAAAAATTAGAAAAATATTGAAAGTGTAAGAATCTATGAGCAGCTGTATGTTGTTCTATCTGTTCTACTACAACATTGTGAGTGCTGAATATGAATATCAGGGGAATAGTATAGCAAATGGATGACTATACAGTGATGATTTTTTTTGTTACATACAACAATTTTCAGTTCAGGAAGTTCATGAGAAGAAGGATTTCTTGAGCCAGGAATGTCAGAAATGTCAGTGTTTAGGAATATGAGAGAAATTACGATCCAAGATTTCATATGAATAATAAAAATTAGAGTATTTATAAAAAATGGGGAACTTCATTAATTGAAAAGTCAGATTTGTTTGCCTTTGTAAGTGCTCTTGGAGACTGAATACAGTTCTGGGTTGTTCCTCTGTTTTGTGGGTAGGAGGCTCAGTATCTCCAGATCCTTTTGTTAGAAACCAGTTTTTCAGTGTACGATTACAAGTTGATTTAATCCATATAAATGAATTTTGAATGGAGGCCAGAAATGGTTTTTCAGCTGACTTATGCATGTACGCAAACCATAAATATAGCATTTTGTCGTGATGTATTTGTATTTGTTGTTGTTATTGTTCTTTGGTATCTGAGCCAGAGTGATGTATAACAGTGCCACCTAGATAGCGAAGTATGCATCCAAATTGCTGGATTAGTTCTTCACATGTCAGCATTAGAAATATGCTGCTGTCAGAACCAGTGCTCCTGGGTGCAAAGAAACATGCAGCAACCAGATGGTTTTAGACTGATTGGAAAGAGTCACTGGGACAAATGCTACTTCTGAGATTCTGACCCAGGTCGTATTTGGACACAGTGCTTTAAATCATAAATGGATATATAGTTAAATGAGTGCTCTAGGGAAATGAGTGTTTAAATACATAATTCACGATGTGTTTTTACATAGAGAGTGGATTATAGGCTTGCTTACAATCACTCCTTTTGAAAGGGTATTATACTTTACTCCATAAGCTTCCTTTAGAAATCTGCATTATTAAGGCCAAAATCTTTCCAAAATGTCTGCTATATGTGTGTTAGTTTAAGTGTCTCAGTTTGAATCCTACATTTCAATCAAAGAGAGTATCTGTTTCTGATAACTACTCTGTGCATAGACATAGGCGCTTCAGCAAATCAGTGTTGTGAGTATAAAGTGCATTATCCACCTGTGTGGTTGTCAAAATTTCCAGATGAGTTATTTAGCACAAAGCATTCCCAAGTCCTCCCTGCTTTTTGTGCATTCTTTTCAAGCTCTCCCAAGTAAGAGTGTGAGCAGAAATGTTTCCCATGGTTCGAGCAGGGATGCGCTGCACTGCTGGAGCAGAGCTCTCAAGTGTTGCCCATTCCACCAAGACGATTCCTTACCAAAACCCACTTAAGTAGCCAGCTAAGAAAAAGTAGTTATAAAAACAGATATGCCTTGAGGGACCTTTGTTTCTTTCTCCCTTTTACTGTTCTAAATGTGCCTAGAAACACTTTTTCTCCACTGCTTTTGGAAACTGAAATCAACAGTGGTAGTTCTTCATTTGGTTGCTCTTTTGAAATAGGCAGCAGTAGTGGGTTACATGGCAAGACAATTCAATTAAGTATGAAGCATTCACAGATTCAGCAGTGCACAACAGGAGTGTAGTTGAAAACAATAAAATCACAATAGCTTAACAATTTTGATAATCTGCTGCTCATCTTTGGGTTAGACAAATGTTTTGTGGATGTATAACTATGTATAATCTCAAAGAGAAATCAGAAGAATCTTGTATTTTGCATTCAAAAGTATGTGCATTATGTATTCAGGGTAATGTTGTAGAATTTGCTATGTTGCAGAGCAGGCCTGCTTTTAAATTTGTGGCAGATTAGAATGTGACCTTTGAGAAGGATTAGAGAATCCAAGAATGTGTAGAGTTCAAGAGGGATGGGTCACTTATGAAGAGAATTAGAACAGGAATGGACTGAATGATTCATGGCTTTCTGTAAAGTTAAAACCTATTTATTGATTCCCTCTCCCCCCCACATCTTTGCCAGAATATCCATCTCTAAAGGAGTTTTGTTGGATTTAAAGCCTTTAGAAAAGCGGAAGCACTAATATCTGCCCATAAAAGTGTCTGAAAGGCCATACAGATTTTAACTGTTTTCCTAGTTTTGTTGTGGTTTGTTCCACAGCTCTAATTTTTATCTCAGCTCAATGTTTTAGGAAATGTCAGCTCTGCAGTAGATCATCAGGCACTGTTTCAGTTGTTCTGGGATGAAACAGATAAAAAAGCAAGGTAGTAGTCCCATCTGCAGAAACCTCAAGGCTGAGCTGTACTGCAAAGCACTGACACCACTCAGCTTTCCTTATCCGCCCAGTGGACATGAAGGGAGGAGGAAATGTAAAGCTGTGGGAAGTGTTGCTGAATTCTCAGTTGTTCATCACTAAAAAGATCCAGTGTAACTACTAGTGGGGAAAAATACTTGTAGATTTAAAACAAATCCAAGGATATCTTTAAGTTATTTTATTATTACATTATTTTCTTATATTTTAGTTATAATACATTTCATGGAGAAATGTGATAGTATGTGAGCTATTAAATATTTTGTAGCAGCTTTGGGGAGATCAAAATGACTAATAGGTTTATGGCTTTACAATGCAATTTCATACCCTCAGAATTGAAACAATTATAGCTCTTCTTAGTTTCCTTGATGGAGGATAGGATAGCAATGTTCAGTTTTCTCAGTATATCAGTGGCTTTCCAAGATACTTTCTGAACTGAAATTGGTGAGAAAGCATGAAGTTTGTGTGTGTTTGGGGGACGGTCCTTACCCATTTTCCCTACCTTTCTAAAGAGTTAAATTTTCTTTTTGAATCTTTTAAGGGACATTGTTATGCAAAGTGAGTGGTGTCTGAAACAGAACCAAATACTTAGTTCTTATATTCCTTGTATCCCTATTTATGTCCAAAATTTCCTTTCAATAAAAATTAAGAAAAAACAATCTTAACTGATTTTTCATATCTGCACTTTGGCGTGAAAGTTTTAGTACTTCTTTAGAGGTGTTTGTATTTTTCCTTTCTGACTTTTTGCCTGTTTGTAATAGCAAACCATCTTTCAAGATAATGCTGTGGTGGATAGATTTTAAAGGTCAGTAATTTATGGAAACATCTTTCTTATATTCACTTCTTAGAAGCATCAGTTCAATACTATCTTAAAGCAGAATGGTCCTCAGATAATGCATTCTTATTTATGTTGTCAAAATAAATTTCAGGCCTATAAATAAATTTCTGACCTGTTGATAGTTCAGCCCACCTGGTGTTTCCCTACCATTTGACAATACCTTTTATCTTTTTCTTGACCTTACAATTTGAGTTCTAATATAGGCCACAGACATAAGCAGCCTTTGAAGAGAGCTGTCCTAGGAGCAGGTGGGTGCAAGATCTGGGACGATGCTTGACACTGGTTGCTCTCAGCTTATGAGTAGTTCTCACAATCGATAAGTGAGAGTAGATGTCTGTATGGGTTAATAGCTGTTGAAATATGTAATGCAACTTGTTAGCAAGAAGATTAAATGTGACTTTTAACCACTGTGTGTGTACATGTGCAGGTACATGCATTTATGAATTTAGAGCATGACATCCTTTATTAAAACAATAATAATTAAAAAGATCAAATAAAGCATGTACTAGAGGTGGCTATAAAGCACTAGATGGCAGACTTGCTATGCTTAGGAAAAGATTAAACTCAAGAACATTCCAAGGAGAGTGTTTTAGGAGATAAACAGCAAGTGGAACTTTTAATACCACTGTTAACAAAGATTTTCCGGATATTTAAAAATTATGTTGAAACTTAAAGGGCAGAAACAATATATTTATGCTAATGAAAAAGTATTTGTTTTAGCTGAGTTGGGAGGTATGTACTAGCAGTTAGATTCTCTACTTCTGATATGTAGAATTCCTGTTTCTTTTTGGGACAGCATTAATTTAAACTGGCTACATACTGTAGTTGTGGAACTGACATGCTTGACTTAATGAGTTCCTCCAATTATATCTGGCACTGATTGACTTTGATATGGACTGAGGCAATTTTTATTATTTATAAATACATAAGAATGTCTGTCATTGTCTTTTGAATATGCAGGCTTATACAAATAAATTCTATTTAAAAAGAAATGTTAGTGTTTCAAGTCTCTAGTAGAACAGATTATAGTTTGAATCAGGCAATTCTAAGTAGTTTTAGAAAAGATTAGTCTCAACAAACTAAGAACATTAAAAAAAAAAAAGCAACAGAGTGTTTGCCCTAAGCTAAAATAACCACACAAATGAATTGTAGCCTTCCAAGGAATTAAAACAATAACCATACCAAGCTCCTAATTAAGTATCATGATCTCACCCCAGGCTCTATGTACTCATTTGCCAAATGCCAGGTTGGCTTGCAGTTGTTTTTGGGCATGCTAAAGAAACAGTTTTGTGGCCAGTCATCTTCAGATTTTGCTATGGATTGGCAAATCTTTATTTTAACATCAGGTATTTTCTCTGTGTATCTGTTTCAGAAATCATACTTGAGTTTTGAAATAAGGATTATTTCCTTTCTCTGAAAGTTTTCGCTTTGCTTATTAGTGAATCTACTAACTGACATCTCCTTGTGCGTACTATTTATGTTACTTTTGCTGAAGTAGATGGTTTAGTGACAATTTGTTTAGATGCTCTTTTTATTTAGACTGCATTTAGCCAAAGAAAGATGGATAAAGATGGAGTTTCCTAAATTTTAAGCAGAAGTTGATAATAGGCAAATATTTAAGCATATGCAAATGGAAGTCTGAATTAGCTTCTTTCATTATTTATATGGCTGTTCCAGGGATGCCGTAACATTTTGTAAGTAATTCCTAACATTACATATAAGTACTATATAATGTTAAGAAAATATAAGCAATATAAATTATGATAATTTATCCCTCTGAAAAGGGAGACTCTGGCCTGGAGAACTCATTTGAATGAGAAATACTTTTCATTGTACTTTAGCCCGTGAGTGAAGCTTTTTTTTTTTTTTTTTTTTTTTTTAATTTAGAAGGAAACTGATCCAAAGATCTGTGTATATGCAGTATTTTATTTAGCTTATTGACGTGGGATTCACTGAGATAGGTACTTTTTTGAGTTGTTACATTGTGCTTTGCATGTGTTTTTTTTCCTGGCGCATCCAAAAAGAAGTGGATTGTCACTCCTCAAACACCTGGGAGGCCTTATTGCTCCCCAAGCCTGAGGCTGTAAGAAGCAAATGGAACAGGAAAGGAACCGTCAGTATTCCTTTAGTTTACCTTCTGTCAGAGAAGGGAAATCCAGCTCTTTTACCTTTGTGATGGCTTTGCAGTTGCATTGCTTCTACTGCTGACTTCCTAGGGAAAAGAGAATTCTTGATCAGAGAGACTTTGAGGAGAGATCTGTAGTGAAATCTTGAACCAGTGGAAAAAGAAGAAAAAGCAACAAAAATACCTGACTTCAATAGGAAAGGGGCTTAAGGTTTGTAGGAGAATTTCTGTTGGTTCCTTTGGGAGTTCTTCAAACGGTCTAATAGCTTTTCTATGTCAGCTGGAATATTTTTTGCCACTGGCTAATATGGAGTGCTTAAGGACAGCTTAGCCTCTTCTATTCTTACAGCCTGAGCACTTAATTAACTGTCTTGTTAGCACAAGACTTGCTATGCAGGTGTCTTGAACCACCTAATCTTAGCACACATTTGAAAAAATCAAGAGAGCAATCAATAATGTTTTCTGCTTTATAATGAGTGGTGTGAAGCCCTTACATGGTATTTGGATGAAGGGCTCTGATAATTGAAATATATTGAGGGTCATTTATGCTTAAAGACAATGGTAAAACTTTGGATTTTATGAACTTTGAGAAAATTCATATTATGTTGGAAAATGGTCATTATCAAGTTCAGCTTTCTCTTTTGAATGGCTAACAGCTCAATTTCAGCTTATTTTAAAGTAGGCAGTGACTCCTTGTCACTTTTTCTTAGCTTGAATTGTAAATGTTTTAAAATATATTGCAGAAATATAACTCATTGGCAGCAAAGTGTAATTTACTCGTCACTTGATATAAAGGGTAACACTGGGAAAAAATGGAACTGCAAACTGTGAGAGGTCAATATGCAGCAATGCACATTAGTAAAATAGGTGCAATAGCAAATGACATTAAGGGAAATTTGAAAAATATCACTGTCAAGAAGCATGAGGATACACTGGTAGAGAAGTAATATATATGCATTTGATTTGTCTCTTTATGTTCTCTAGCATGAGTAAATGAATATGCTTTATTGTGTTACACCCTTAAGGTAGTGCCATGACCATCAGAATTATTTTGAAAAAATGATCAGCTGTGCAAAATCTGGGCAGAAATTTTCTGGGCAAGAATCTCACTTTTTTTTTTTTTTTTGGTCAATAAAGTGGCATTTTCAAGAGTCTAGTCTTGTTGAGTAGAAATGTGTATCAGTTCTGTAGGGTCTGTGAAAATACAGCTAGACAGATTTTTCAAGTATTAGAACTTTATGTGACATTAGGAACAGCTAATGAAAGAAAAGATGAAGGTAGGACATTATTAAACCAAGCAGTGGGTTATATGGTAGAGAAAAACTGAATTCATCTTGAAAAGACAATGCAAAACTACATCATTTAGATAGATCGCTTTCCTTGTGTTCGTTGTAATGGTTACTAGATCTGTGAAGATCAGATGTAGAAGATATTCACTGTCAGTGCTTTTTCAGTAATGAGAGCAAACAGGCCGTCAAATTGTTCTCTACATTTTGTTGTTATTTTGCATGATATTCCAGTTCCTAGATTAGTTGTGTTAAAGAGCTCATGTCTGACATCTATCACAAAGTGGAAATAGCTCTGTGTAAAGCTAGTCACTGCTAGACAAAGCAGTAAATGAAGAAGTGGTTTATTCTGCTTGTGCACTTTTGTTAGCAGTACTTTTTTGTGTGGCCAGAAAGGTCATGAGTTAATAAAAACACAGCTGTAGCCGGTTCCTGTTTCATAGAAAAAAGTAGTGCAATGAATATTACTTTTAATGTCTGACAGCTGTTTGGAGTGGAAATTGAATATTGCAAGTTATTTCAGAAAGGAGGTAGTGAGCCCTGCCACAGTGGGCAAGGTTCCCTCTCAGAAGCAAGGAATATATCTATACTAAGGAGTGGGTGACTGAGAAAAATCAGCAGTTCAGGGCACTATATCTCCTCCCTGTTTTTTACAATGAAAGTAGCTGTTGCAGTTCACGATACTGTAATACAGGAAGCTGCAGAGTGGGGTACACAACATGTATTTCTATTCAGTGTTAACTGAAGCTTCCCTGAAAGTGTTAAGGTTTCATTTGCTGTAACGAATTTTCATCCTCAGAACAAAGCATGTTAAAATTCTTTATGAAACAACAGTGAATATCAGCAAAGTTGAAACATCTCAACTACACTGTACATTGTGTGTTTCACACAGCTCATGTGGAGCTGAGCAATGTGGAGTAAGTTCTGACATTTGGGACTGTAGATTTAAGGTTTCATAAGCAAATATCAGCTAAACGATAAGAAAAAGGAAGAAAGAATATTGAAAACGCCAAAATATTAAAGGAATACTTACTTTTCTGTGTATATTTGTAGCCAGTTTTCAAAGCGTATGTTCTGTTTCCTTGTAATACTTGATCACTCAGAGGTTGCTGTTTTAATTGCTGATGTCTGTTTTGACTTATTGAAGAGCCAGGACAAAAGCAGTGATAAATGTCCAACTATAGGTTGCTCCAAAAGTAATGCCTCTTATTTATTTTCATGGAAACTACAACAGATTCAAAGAGCACAATAGCAAACTCTAACAGAAGATTCTCAGCTATATACTGCTGTTTTTCAAGCTACCAATAACTATGCATTTTTCACCAGTGATGAACAAGAGCCTGCATGATGCAAGCAGCTACCTTAGAAAGATACAAGCTGTCTTCAGAAAGCTTTGGCTGAGGTAGACTTAGTGTAGACTATCAGCAATATTTAGATGAATAAAATTTTAACATCATCAGATTTTTTTCGGTATCTGCCTGTCCCAGGATCAAAACTGACCACTCATAAGAACTCATAAGCAGGAGAGAATTTTTCTTTAAATAAAACATAGTTACTCAGTTTGTTGATTATGACAGCAAACTCTATGTCTATTTGTAGTCCTTTAGTCTAGCTATCTTTTTAAAGTACAATAAAAGAAACACTAATTTGTTGTTACTGTATTTTTTTTTATTATTATTATAACTTCAAACGTCTGTGAAATTCATTCTCACATGTTTTCTCTATGAGGAAAAAAGCATTTAATTAGTAACTGCTGGAGTTACTAATTAAATTAGAATTAAATTAAATTGGAGTTTAAAGCTCATTCCATGCTTACTACGTTTATCAAAAATGCAAATTTTGCTAGTTGATAGTAAAGTCTATACAATAAATGGCTTTTTGCTTTGTCACAATGAACAAGCAATGTTAGACACCAACATATTTTAATATAACAACAAAAGTGAGGCAATGGTTGACATTAGCAGATGATAGAATGAATCAAACAGCTGCTCTGAAAGTTCAAAATAATTATCCTGACTGAAAATAGCTCTGGTAGTAGTCCCATAACTTTGTAATACAAGCAGAACTTATTTTGGTCACAAATGAATTTGATTTATAGCATTTGATAATGAAACTTGATTTCAAAAGCAACACTTCTGCTGACAAAGTTGAATATGAATAGGACTGTTCTCAACAAACTTACTGAAAATAGAGAAAAATCGCTTAGAAAGAGGAAAAGAGAGGCAAATTGTCTGTACACTGAAGGGGTTGAGGTATAACTTTTATAATCTTCATGAATAGAATATTCCCTAAATAGAAGAATGTAGGTAGACTGACTGATGGGGCTACGTAGCAGTCATGAGTGGGGTTCTTGCTCTAGCTTCAAAAGTGATTTCAAGGAAGAAAAATAGAACAATGCTATTTTATGGTGTGTCTCTTCACAGAATTAGTTTATTTGGTTGTGCAGAATTATCATGAAAATGTACCAATCCAGGCATCATGTAATTGTCTTTTTTAGTTATTTAGTCATTGATTAGGTGAAGACCATGAAGATCATGTGATCCTCAACATTTATAAAACATGACTTCCTGTCAGAGTAGACCAGCAGTTTTTGCGTACTAACATGTTTTAACATAGGACTGAAATGAGGCAGCAGGTGACGGTTTGGTACAGACAATAAAATGAATCAGCTGCTCTGAAAGGAACTAAGCTATGTTATGCATGGGTCTGGTAGCACAGTGCAGGGCTCTTTGACATGTACTGCAGTACTTCTGGCTAAAAACTTCTCTGAACATCTTTCTCTGAACACTTGCGTGTAATGAAAAACTTTTGCCAGTTTCTTCAATTTTAGAAATACATATTAAGAAATGATATGGCAGGATCCGTAGGAATGGATCCCATAAATATTTCCAGTTATACACATCTTTGCTATGAACTCGGGTTCATTCTTTTCTTCCTGGTGGAAAAATGGGATGCTCTGTTGGACAGAAAAGGTGAAAGGGAGATGCAGCTCAAGAGAAAAACAATTCTTTAGAATCTTCTACCTAATCAAAGTTGCTAAATTTTGACAAGAAGTTAATAAAAGCCCCTTTGAAACTGAAATCTGCCATGTAGGCATTTGATGCCAGGGAAGTGGAGGAACTAATTTCTAGCACAATTGTTATTCTTTAGTAGTGCAGGATTGTGTAATCATCAATATCATGTCTGCATATTTTTTCCCCAGAATTTTCCCTTAAGAATAAACAGAATGGAACTGTTTGTGGGGTACACATCAGTGATCATGTAGCTGCATGAATCATAGTGAATGATGGAAAGAACTACAAAATAAGAATGATTATATGTATTATTACTTAATTTGAAATGTGAAAAAAGTCATACTCTAGATATTTTCGATCAGGTACTCATGATTAATGGATGCTTTAGTCCTTGGTCTCTTTGTTTCATTTCCTGTCCTGTGATAATGGACTAATAGCGCCTGCTCATCTCACAGTAATATTGTAACAAATTCATTAACTTTTCTGAAGAACTTAGAAAATGATAGTGATGAATACTGTAGAAAGCCACGTTAGAAATTAATTCAGTCTTGGGAAAAGGGTTTGTGTAGTGTGTAGTAAATGAGGCATGGGCCCAACACTAAGTACTGAGCAGAGAACAAAGTGTTGAATAGCTGCCCATTAAGAGTGCACTCACCCAAAAATAATTCACAGGCAACCTTGATTGTAGCGGTTCATTTTACAGTCTTAATATTCCTCTTTAACATGCCTTTTTGTATATAACTTTATCACTGTTATATTACATGTATCCATTTTTAAAAATAATACTATCATTGTATATTCTTAGAGTTGTAGTGGCACTCAGAAGTAGTGAAGTAGAATTTCAAATCTCTCAAGGCTTCCATTGAGCCTTTGTTCTTTTGGGAATATTCTTGTATTATAGAAAACACGGTTTACTTTTAATATAAAAGCTTAAATATCAGAATAAGTCTTCTCCCCATTGGATGTGAACAGAAAACTTCCATACTAGTCATACAGAAAGACATGGGTTTCATTAAAGAAAAAGCTTAGTTTCTTGAAAATTAGCAGTAGTATTATGATTAAAGAATTGTTTTGGAAATTTATTTTCTCATTTAATTAAATGGCTTTCTTTGCCTGATTATTGTTGTGTTCTCACATGTGCTTATTACTGACATTTTGAATTGATTTTAATGATTTCTTTTGACAGTGAAAGCCATCAAGAGTTTTGAAAATTTTGAAATAGAGATATGAAAAGGCTCAATAACTGAGTCCTTGCTATGTCTGGCTGCTGATGATGTTAGGATTGTATTGTGGTCTTATATTCCAATGTTCTTTTTCTATTTTGTTGAATAATTTTTAATATGAAACGAAGGAAGGGGTTGGGAACAGAAATTAGACTGTGGGACTCCTCCCTGCCTACTGAGTGCCTATGTCATTTTACTTCCTCTTGGCTCTTTCCATCTGTCTGCAAATTAAATCCTTTTTCCCTGGTGGCCTGAATCCTCCCACTGCTTCTCCTTTGCCTACACTGAGTTGACAGAGGCACACATCCTGCTAGACAAAAATAGGACTCAATTTTAATACTATCAAAAAGAAGGCAGCACACAACGTGGGGATCTCTGTCAAGCACCATGCACATGTCTATGCTGAATTCTTCAGGAACTGAGCTTACTATCTCATCACTGGGAGGGTTGCTTGGGGACCTTCAGCAGCTCTAGAATACCCAGACTGTAGATTCAAAGTACAGCGTGTGCTAAATTAACACTTGAGTTGTGGGTTCGTTGAGTTTATGCAGGACATTTCCCAGGAAAAGTTTTAGAGAAATTAGAACATTCAGACATTAAAGTTCAGAGGGGTTACAGAAAAACAAAAACAAACAAACAACAACAAAAAAAAGGTAGGCAATGTGAGCGTGAAGGGTATTGATGGCATCAGAAAGTGAAGTGCTGCATATTAAAAATTTACTGAAACAATCTAAAGCTCAAATGAAAGTGCATAGTATTTCCAGTGGATTTGGAATGTATAGAAAAACAGGTAGCTTAAGAATTGTCTCTGCATTTCAGGTAAATCATATTTCAGGTAGTGTTTAAAAAATTAAAGAATACAACAGTCATTCCATAAAGTCATTAACATTTCTTCCATAGTTAAGAGAAGAATTTATGCAGCGCTCAACACAGTTAACTACCTGGTCTATTTAGAAAATCATTATAGCTAATTAACACTTTGTGAATTAAAAACGTGTTGAGAATTTTGTTTAGGTTGAAGAAAAGTGTTTTCAACAAAGGGTGGGGTTCATTATCGAGTTTTAAAAACATATGTTTTTTAATCTTTTAAGCTTCAAATGAAAAATCAAATGTAACATGATATGATATGTGGAAGGTATCTTAAGAGAAACCATTACAAAGTTTACACACATGGCTTTGGTTTTTCTTACAGAAAAATCAAACAGTTGACCAAAAAAAAACCAAAACAATTGTATCAATTCTAATTCTAGAGAACCAAGAGCTTTATTCACTGAAAGAATACTCTTAGTTTGGATATTGACTTTTGAGTCATAATGGTTATTGCTAATATTTTTATTTCTAACACTTTTTGCAGAATTCTTGTTGGTTGAATTTGTTTATTTCGTTTTTAGAGCTCATCAGATTTTAAAAGTTTTGCAACCTTCTTGTTTGTGTAGATCTAGTAGTTGAAAATGATTGCTTTTATCTTGTGTTGCTACTATGGTGGTTTAGTATTTTGTGTGTGTGTGCTTTTGTTTGTTTTGTTTTTTTTTTTTTTTTTTTTTTCATCCTATGCTATGTATAAATACTGAGAGATTTCTAAATTTCCCTATATCTGTGATACAGATTTATTTCCTGATTTAAACAATCTGTTCTGCTTGTGTTCTTATAAACAGTGGCACTTAGGAAATCTATTTATCCAAAGGGTAATAACGCTTATGGTTGTCTTGATCAAAATTTACAGTAGAAGCAAAAATACATGCAGTAAAGTCTCAGGCATTTCTGAATTCCTGATCGTAATCATACGTAGCTATATATCAAAAGTATGCATTAAGTGTACACTGAATAACAATTTAGCTATTACCCGTTTAGCTATTTATGCATTTTACTATTCAGAGCGGATTATATTATGCAATTAAATTTTACTTAAAATTTTATATTTACTTACATGATAAGCTGTCTAGACTGAATGGCATTGTGAATTGGGAAATACAGTATGATGTACTGTGTAACTGCTTAGTTTATGGGTATTTACAATATGTTAGCACAGATTATGTATTAGGTATTACAGTCAGGATGAAGTTTGGCAGCATGAAGTAAAGCTGCCTGATACAGTCTGGAGAAGGAAGCCTATGAGAGTGGAAGTAGATTGGACCCAGATACTACAGAGGAGTGACTTCTTTGAAACCCTTTTTAATTTCTACTCTCACTTTGAATTTCCTCTTACATTAGTTCTTCTAATTTATATTCTAATAAAATCTAGTTTTATGGAATCTATCCAGGCAAATTTTGCTCAAAGTTTTGGCTCACTATAAAAATAAACCATTCTCCCGGCTGTGAGAGAAAATAAACTTAATTCTTTAGCAATCTGAATACTGCAAAAGAAGGTTGCTAAGCATCAGCTCCTTCATTTGCCTCTGACATCATTTGCACTGTTGTGTTATGCGAATACAATAGGCTGTGCTCTATTGTGGTATATAGCATTCCAGATGTCTTCCCTGAATTGGAATAATCTGTGAAGGGATATACTTCTGTTCTTCAGCATCCACACTGTGGCCAAGATAGGTTAGGTTTGTCCCTTTGTTTTAAGATTTTAAGATTTTTAAACTTCTGCATGCTTCTTTTGTGTGGCTGGGATACAGGAGCCTTATATCTAGTCTCTGTTTTGTCTTATGATGAGATCTTAAGCGAGATAGCTGCTGGTCTTTCTGGTCTTAGAGGAAGACCATGGCATTCTAAAATGGTCATTTTGTTGTGAAAAATTAAGCATATCTTGTTCTGAAGGCCTATCTACACAGCATCTTGCATCTCATAGCCTTTGGAGGAGTCAGTATCCCTGTAAGAATGCACATTGTGGTGCTAATCCACCATACATTTACAGCAATTTGCAAGGCATCTGTATTTCTGCCTCCATGTTGTCTGGTTCAAGAGATTTTATCAAGGCCTTTTTTGGCCTTGCAACTCATGATTATTAAAGGACTCAATGATATGTTTAATAGGAATCATTCTCTGCTTCCAATCTTTTGCAGTTCAGCTACCTCTGTATGGTAGCTGCAATGGTAATATTCCTATTTTGATATCGTACGTTGTTACTAATAAACTCAATGAGACTTTCTTAATGATATTTACATAGTTCTAGAATTATTATGTCAATGCTTTAAAATTTAATAATTATTCATATTTCACTTGCATAAGCTGAAAATACATGTTCAAAATTCCTTACCTAAGTTTAATGTTAAGATCGACTTATTGAAACAATTAAAATTTGTTGACTGGTAGTAGATAAAGTGAACTTCTCAATTTCCATGGTCATGGTAACTCCTTTCATGCAGCACTTCTTATTTTCTTTCTTTCTTTCTTTTTTTTTTTTTTTTTTGCTCAGTGAAATAAATAGTTACTATTTTCTTTAATTATTGGGATGATACAGTGGGCTGTATTAACACTTCATTGATCAATAGGCTTTTTTTTCTCCCTCTAAGTCTGATTTCCCATGGGATACAAGAGTGTATTTTTCTCAGATTACGTGTTGCTGTAAAAAAAAACAAAAACAAAAAACAAGGTGATTGTCAGCATTAAGCAAACTGTTGAGTCCAACAAAAGGCTGACACATCTTTTTCCTTCTGTGACTTAATCTGTCACTCTTTGTATTTACTGATTTTGTGTTAATCATTACTTTTAAAAAGTTATTGTTAATATTTTGCTAGTGTGGTTTTGATAGCTAGTATAGTGTCATCAAGAGACAGATCAAAATAGAGTATGGCAATCATTTTATAGTGTCTAGTTTCAAAGATTGCTTGGGCATAACCATATTTTTACACACACATGTACCTTTACACTTATAAGGCTCCCTTTATTTCCAGTGGCAGAAGAAAAAATCAGAATCTTTTGATGCTTGTAGGACCATGGTGATTAGGTTTACAAAACTTCTGTTTGGTCTGAAGATATTTGCCCCAGAAAAATAGCATTCAAGATGCACCCTACCCACCTCTGGCTCTTGACTGACTGCTGCACAAGGATTGTTAAACTGCTAACACAATTCATGTTTCTGGGGACTCTTCTTATTCTTGACCATCTGGTTGCCCTGAACAGTGCATGCTGGGGTTCTCCACAGCTGTCTCTAAGATGCTGTGCAGTTACCCTTGTTGATTTGGTTGTCTAACTGAAAACCTGATTCACTCTGATAAATACAGCCTCGTTTACCCCTGGAAATTCCTTTTCAGTCATTACTAAATATATGAACCTACTAAGACTTAATCTACTTTCACCACCTTCAAGAACTCAATAGGTTGTTTCTAAATCTCTGTCTTCTGCCTCATTATAATCATTTTGTTCTCCTTTCAGGAAGGGTTAAGTATGACTTGGGTCATCTTAGGAGTGCTCCTTTCTCCCTTCTGCAGTTATGGCAGCTTTAGTTGGCCATAAGAAGAGCACTGTTGGGATTGAGTAAAGGAAATCGTATGGGTAGAAACAGCATAGCAATTTCTTGCCTCTGTTACTTTAATAGGTTGAATGAAAAATTTGTAGAACAAATGTCACTTGGGAGTGAAATAAAATGAGTCTATGCTACTGCTTTTTTCTCTTGTATGGAAAGTTTATATCACTTGCCATTTAGAAAATGGCTTAGATTTCTGGCAATTTAGAATGGATATGTTAAATGATTTCCATTCAGAATTCCACTGTGCTGCTTCACTATTAGCAATGTCATTTGCTATAGTATCATACTTTCAAACTATGCTATTTTATGGCAGATGTAAATTTATTTCCCCAAAACTTTAAACCTACTAATTCTAAACTGTGATATAGTAATGTAGCTATGTAAACCATTTTAAACTAACACAGTAAAACTCACTACTGGAAAATTATAATACTTGAAATATTTTGAACATAATATTTGAATAACTATTTTAGAGTAACCCTAGGGAACTGGTAACACTCCAGCAACACTTGATATTGTATTTTGGAATAATCGAGGGATGATGACTCTGTGATAAACTCAATTTCTTAATTTAGTTATTTTTTTGTCATTTTCTTTTTTTTTTTTTTTTTGGTCATTGCTTCACTTAATATTTCTTTATTGCTTCAAGACATTGCATAGTCCCAAATACTTATACAGTGGAATGCATATGACTACATCTGACTTTATGATTTAAAAAATAAAAGCTAACAGTAAAGCTTTTAGGTAATCACATACTATTTTACCTATGTATGAACACTTGTTTCTGTTTTCTTTCTACATTCTGTTGTGCCCACAGACAGCCTGTTGATTGATTACCAGTTTACCTTCAGCTTATTACAAGAAGATGATCGTCATCACACCGCCATAAACTTTATAGCAAATCCAGAACAGGTGAGAAAATATGATTACCTGTAGTGATTAAGATTTCGGTTGTATTTGATCACACTGATAGGTCTATCAGGTGCCTACAAGGCATTAGAAGGATTTCAGAATTTTAGGGAAACTGATAATATTCCTGTGCATTCAGTAAGAATTTTTTGTAAATTCTAGATCAACTAGTTCAGATCAACTACTATTCCAAAAATGTATCAGCTGGTTCCAATCTTGTTGTTCCCACGAATAACAAGTTGTAACATCATGCTGAGTTGAATTGAAGGAATATACTCTTCAGTGAAAGAATGTTTATTAGCAGATTGAAAAGATTATTTCTGAACTGTAACTGAGATGTATCTTTATGCCATGTATTTTTTAATTTATTTTTACAAAGATAATTATTTCATGACTTGAATTCCAAACTGAAAAGAAAGCTAATGTATTGTGTGCTTATTTGTGACCCATCCATATCAAAGCAAAAGAGAATACTGCTTTTGCCTCTGAAGACTTTGTGTTACAGTTTCTGTTTAAACTTCCATTTGGAAGAGAAGTGGAATATTTGTTTCTGTGCACTAAAGCTATATTCAATAGATTCTGATATATTTTGTTAACCTAAATTTTGTTTATTTATTTTTGTTTATACAGTCAAATAAAAATTTGGATATTTCAATTAATGCATCAAACAACTTCAACCTCAATATTACATGGTCTATTGGTTCAACTGGTAAGGATGAATTTTGGTATGATGTCTTTTTCCCATATGATTTAATGATCCTTTAAGCTGTTTTAACCTGATTGTCTTTTTGTTGTTCATTTTGATAATAAAACTTTACAAAATCTATTCTTTTGCCATTATCATTATGCCATTATTAATTATATTATTTAAACCTCAGATGATAATTTGCAATCTGAACAAAGCTTCATTAATATGTTAACTTTCTCTCCTATTCAATTAAAATTACTTTGGTAGGAAAAGCTTGTAGCCTATTTAAATTTTTTAAATGACAGTGTTATGAAATGCTCTGATTTTAATTAAGATAAATTGCTTCCTTAACTACTGTAGAGACCGAGATTTTAATTTCTTTGTTTCAGTGTTCTAGCTAAAAATTTAATTATTAACCTTAACATTGATATCAAACAATAAAGTTCTTCTGTGTATGCTGATAAAAGGAGCGGCTTATCTATTTTTCTCCAACTTTCAACCCCATTACTCTTCTTTGTTTTAATAAGAAGGAAGAAAAGCTTTATTTAGACAGTTTTTCTGAATTGGTTATATTGACTTTCGGAAAATACATCCAAGGAGAAGCATGATGCTTACATGAAACTGTACTGAAATAAAATACAAAATTAAAAGGTTTTCAAGGAAGGTTTGGAGTCATAAATTTCTTCATCAGAGTATTTATGAAATATTTTAATATCCGAGAGTCAGCAAACTCTGGTACTTTAACGCAGAACAAATCTGTGAGGCTTTTATTGACATTGAATGTAAATTACTAGAGGTAACTTTTTTTTTTTTTTTTTTTTCCCTAAAGTTCATGCAACTTTTACCATTTTTTTTATTCATTTATAATCTTTTGAAAGCAGACTAAGAGTTTTAATAAATTCTATTTATTTGTGAAATATCTGTTGTACCGTAAAATTGTAATAAAGGGTAGTTAATGCAGAATGCTGAAGGTGAAAGCAACTCAAGAATCTTAAGTTTCATTTGCCAGTTTACTTTTACACCTTTTATTATGATTAATAACTTTCATAAGTGTGTGTGCATATATATGTATGTTGTTGTCTTTTTAGCTGGAACAATATCTGGAGAAGAGATTCCTGTTGTTTCTAAGGCAAATATTAAGGAATACAGGGATAGCTTTTCTTGTGAAAAATTCAACTTTCGGAGCAACCCAAACATCACGTTCTACGTCTATGTCAGCAATTTTTCCTGGCCAATCAAAATACAGGTTAGTACAACTGTTTTGCACTTATAAGGGTATAAACATCTTACTTTCACCTGTACAGAAATGGTACAAATAGTATTTTTTGCTTGATGCATTATCTGTGTGTAAAAGTTGTATTTTGATATTTGTGTTCTTTTCTTCCTAAAATGAATCAGACTTCAGAATGTCAGTTTTAAATCTGAAGTTGATATAATTGAGCATATAGATATATTTGTAACCTATCTTATTCATTTTGATGCTTATATAAAGATGATATGCAAAATATGTATATACATAGAAACTTGTAAGTCATCATGTGATGTATGTGATAATTATGCATGTATATACCTAGGTGTTTGTGTGTAATTTTTTTTTTTTACTAATCATTACCTTTCTTAGCTTTTGACTCTTTTAAAAATTGAATTTCTACACTGTCCTGTAATATTTCAAAGTTCAAATTTAACATTAGGTACATTTGAGTAGAATTTATATTCTTTCAAGTCAATTGAATGAGTTTTCTTGAGGATTTTCTGGGGTAGTGAAGTACTACTGTGTGGTGGCAGACTCAAACAAGTTGGTGCATTGATGTATTGTTTCTTGTCTGGAAGATTCGAAGTATTTATAGGTACTGTTACTGTAGCTGCATTTGTAAATACTCTGTTGCTCGTGCCAACCAAGAACTCTTTTTGTGAGTAACCAGCTTTTGGCTATATCTAGACTTTTCTTAACCACAAACGGAAGCTATAAATAAGTTTCACATTGTCAAAGAATGAAGTTATGTAACTTATTTACATTTATTTCTTCATTTTTATGCATAACAGAGGTATTTTTTCCACCCACCAATCCCACTTCCCAAGGATATTACAAGTTCAGTTGCTAGAGAGCCTTCCAAAACAAACCCATGAAGCAATTTAAACTGTAAATGCATTACATGCCAATTTCACCTTGAAAACTGAAAGATACCTCTATCATCACTGTAAGGCAAACATTATTGAGGTGATGTGTTTTCTTATGATGGCCAACCCTTTGTCAGATGTTGGCAAATTGCATCTCCTTCCTATGCTGTTTCCACTGCAGTATGACATCTTAATCGCAACGTGTTTAATGCTTGATAAAGATAATGCCTAATTATTTTCTTTTTTTAAAAACAGTCTTCTATTTTTGTTTCCTTACCTGCCATAGATGCATAGATTTTGTTTTCATTTATTAATTTATTCATTAATTTTGAGGACTACTGGAAGTTCACTTGTTCCAGAGGTGATGGCATTTGCCTTTTGCATTCCTTTCCCGTCCTGCTAATTTCTCATAAAACTTTTCAATTTAAAGTAAGTCACAAATTTTATGCTGAGGAAATGGAATGCTAAGGTTCATTTATGGAAAGCTTTAGGGTGATGAAGTTGTCCTCTGTGTTTGCCTTCCTAAATTGACAAGATTATTATTTATTGCTCAATATTCTCATGCTGGGATTTCTTATTCTACGAGGGATTATGTGAAGTTCACATTAGCTATATTGATTCCTTAGTTACTAGCATACATGCAACAGATATGATACAGGGATAATGAGCATGGAGATTTTCATATAACACATTTAGTTTTATATGTTACCTTTATGATTCTGTGTATAGTAGAAACATATTAGCCTTCCCAAGACTTAAGATTAAGAGGAGAATCCTAGGGCCGTAAATTCCAAAGCCAATACTAACAGCTCTAATATTCAGGGCCATCTACATCTGTTAGTATACCAGATTTCACTTCCATGTTGTTCAAAGGTGGCTGAAATCAGTCTATTACTGTATTAGAGAGCACCTGTTTAGAAGATGATAATCTTACAAAAATGATGTGGCTGTTATACTGATGACAGGACTCTTAGGGAGAGTCCCTGGAGAGATACTGCTGATGGATTAAAATTTCGGTTAGAAGTAAGGATTTTTTTCTAGATAGTCTCTGAAGGTTTTCTAGCCAAATTAATGTTCCTGAATGAGCCACCTTTGCTTTTCTGTGGTGATTATACAGCTAGCTTCATGTCCCAGGGGCTTCGGATGTCACAGGAAGCTGTCCAATGCATAAGTGCTCTAGACACCGAACTGTATGTGCCGTGTCACATCTATGATCTGTATGTGTCACACTGCATTGGTCAGATCACTTTGGCTGAAAGCATAATGATATTTTGTATCAACTCACCACTAAAGATTTCATATTTCATCCTGTTAGAGCCTAAGAAATTATTATAGCTTCCATGAGAGGTGTTATATTTATACAGGTAAGATAGCAAAATGAATTTTAGCACATGCTTTTGGTAGAGAGCTAAATACTCTCTTCAGTATGTCTAATGTTATTCAAATACAGTCTGAAAATCAATGTTCTATATCTATGTTATTGGTTATGATTTATGAAGAATAGATTATATAAAGATAATAAAATATAAAGATTATGTATTATTTTTATAATATAAATATATAGAAAGACTTCCAAAGAAAACAGAAATTGTGACTTTACTTCCCTTTTAGCTGTTATATCAAGCAGCATTCACAATGCATTTCACCACTTTCCTTTTATGCCTCCTATGCCGGCACCATAGTTAAGATGACTTGTCCTTCTCTGGGAAGGTTTTTCTTCGGGTGCTACAGTTACTGCTCTTACCAGTGCAGTTTCTATAGCAGAGGGACCAGTAGCCCTGTTCAAGTCACCTGTATTACCTCAGTTTTCACATATACAAGAAAGAAAAACTGTGTCAGGTGGTTCTTTATATGGATAGATGGCTTACAGTTGCTTCAGGTACTGGAATCCAAGTTCATAAATTACTTGCCAGCCATGGTTGAATAAGACACATTAGCTGTATGCATCTAGCTGTAGATGTCCCTGTTTACTGCTGGGAAGCTGGACTAGATGACTTTTGAAGGTCCCTTCCAATGATTCTATGATTCCATGATCATCTTATCTGTTACATTAGTTTATGCATTTTTTGAGAGGATATCTGTATAAAGTATCTTTGTTATGAGAGACTTCAAGTATCCAAGTAATTGGA
The DNA here is from genome assembly GCF_039878825.1 of Excalfactoria chinensis. Taxonomy (NCBI): domain Eukaryota; kingdom Metazoa; phylum Chordata; class Aves; order Galliformes; family Phasianidae; genus Excalfactoria; species Excalfactoria chinensis. The sequence continues at coordinate 31,172,125 of NC_092830.1, forward strand.
CATGATTTTTCATCCAGGTTCATCATCTCTGTGTTAGACATTCTGAATGCTAAGAGTAACACATTTTTCACAGTTCTGACCCTTAATATGCACTGATGTTTTATATCTCATCTAAATAGGGCTCCATCAGAAAATGCAGTTATTTTAAATTGGCTAGATTTGCAAACAGAGTATGTGGCAAAACCCCATCACTTTCTTCTGCTCATTTTTATTTTATTTTGTGAGTAGATGTAATTCAAACTTTGCTGATAATAGAATTTCAAGGCTGTAGCATTTATTGAAAAGCAATAACTCAGGATTTAGCCAGCAGCTGTAATAATGGTCAGCGGTCCCCAAAGTAGCCAACAATCATAAAGCTTGGGCTTCTGACAGCTATGCAAATATTAATAACAATAATAACAGTATGTTATTCAGTCTCTGGAAACTAATTTTATGGCAAAAGATTTTTGTCACTGAAGTTAGTAACATATTTTTCTTCTTTTTCATTAGTTGTCCCCATAGTCGGTAAAGTAACAAGTGCATGAAGCAAGCAAATCCCCTTCAGATGCTGTCCTGACTATCTGGTTGATGGCATTCATCCCAAAGGACGGCATTCCTGCTTTTAGATCAGCTGCTTTTCATGCCCCTTTACCTCTTCATAAGTGTCAGCTGTGATCTCACCTTGTGCTTAATCAGCTGCATTTTCTTCTAAACAGTTTCTGTTGCCCTGGCGCAGGGAATACCATCACCATTACAGCTGCTCAGTCCTTCCTACCTGCGCCATTAAACTGTGTCAGCTGTCAGTTATTAACTTGACCAGCTCATCTGTGTCTAAGAATGATTCACACAGTTACTAAGACTCCGGGGCAAAAAAGAAATCCTAAATAAAAAGCAGAAGGTAATAACTGTTCAAATAGTTATTTTCTTTCCTCCTTAATGTGTAAATGAAAGATTCACAAGTGTCAAGAGTTTTAATTGGAAGGGTTGACTTAAACTGCAGGGTTCAGCATCAACAAGAACTGCCTGCCAAGATTAAGTTTAGGTTTGTATTTAAAGAAAAAAATCCAAACACCATCATGAATGATGGTGAAAGTTTATGTTCCATTTGGATGCAGCACAACAAATCACTGTAATGGCTATTTATTTATGGTATTTATTTATTTAATGAGGAAACCAGTATTCTTCCAGCTTACTGGCTCCTGTTTCACAATTGATTTTCTTCCTCCTCTCAATAGCCTGAATGTACCAAGCAAAGAAGTGTAAATCAAGAATCTTATCTAGCTTTGTAATAAAATTTACTAAGTGTAGCACACTTTTATGTTAACTTTCTTTGTTTTGTAGTTCATTGAATTTTTAATATTCATGAGTTGTAAAAGCTGTAAAAACCACCAGGAATTGCCATCAGAATTTACAACAGTAGCACAATCCTAATTACTAAATTAACAAATGAATATCAGAGGTTTTTTTTGGTTTAGGACCTTTGCAAAACTTGAAAAGGTTCTGTAATCTTTGGAAAATGTGTGTGCTTCCACATGGAGCTGTGCTTGTACACAATGTCCTTCCATCAGTAACTGCATACCTAAAAATCCAATCTCTATGATTTATGGTGAACAATTCGATTTCTAAGTGCATTAATGGTTTTCACAGAGGCTGCTGAGTAACTGTGTATAGCTGTGTGTGAAGACACTATAATTCTTGAAACACTGAACAGGCGTTGATGATGAAGTGGATGCATTAGTTTTCAGAATCACTTAGATATTATCTTCCAATAAATTTAAAATCCCTCTTGAAATGGGGTTTGAAGGTAATATACAGAGAACAAAAGCCTAGGAAATCCACCAAACAACCTCTTAGCTGTGATTTTGCAAGGTGTGTGAAATTCTTTGGGAGAACAGGGAGGGAAGGCATTCTGTATGTCACACTAAGTGGTAAGACTTGAGATGGCTGAGAATGTAATTGTCTAGAATGGGAGTACATACATAGTTTTATTTTTCACTAAGAATGTCCTGTGTAACATCTGGATAGATAATAGTAATAATAAACACTTGTCTATGAAAATTCTCAAGAATTGTATGTAAAAGTCAAGGAGCTTAATGTGCTCAGATTAGGCACCGTATAATATCTGTCCTAGAATATGAAAGAAGTGATGTGAAATTATGTGGAAAAAGCAGGGGTCTAGGACTGGAAAATTGTTATTTATCTGAACATAATACAGAACTTATTTGCAGAACAGGTTTAGAAGTGTAAAATGCCTAGGAAGATATTTTGAAAGATTATATTATTGTATTTTAACATTTTCTCAGTTTTTATGTCCTGACTGCATCAAGATGGACAGTAAAAGAATTAGTGATGGTGAAGTGCTGTTGAAGTGGCTAAGGACTGAGGAATAGTTGGAATATATTCATGCAGGGAAAGACTACAACAACAGGATACGTGGAACTACTTATTCCATGAAATGCGAATTCTCAAAAACTAGTTTTGAGGATTCAGATGCTTAGTATGTTGATTGATGACCTCAGGAAATTTTTTTAGAGTCTAATAGAGGACCAGTTAGAAACAGTTAGCAGGCCTTACCAGTGGGAAGAAAGATTCACTCACGAAGTAACTGCACACTTTCAGGGCAGTACAGTTATACGAGTGAGTGCAACTGTAAAAATATATGATTTTATGGACTTAAAAAAAGATACACATTCCTAATTCCTAGTACTGTTGTTTTAGAATCTAATGAAAGAGCTCTTCTGGAATACTTCATGCAGTTTGGAACCTCTTTTTTTAAGGATGAACTCAAACTAGAATATATAGCTGTTGGCTAGGAAAATCAGGGATAGAGGGTTGATCTCAGCAGGATGGCTTTTTTTACATAGCAAAACTCAGACTGAGGGGAGTTATATACTTTGGAAAATACATCCTGAAATATGGAAGTTATATATATGAAATAGTATGCGAAACAGTTATGAATTATACATTTGTACTAGAAATTGAAAGATAAACATTATCTTTTGAAAGAACAAAGTGCTAGGTAATATTACAATGGAACAAACAGCAAAATTAATCTGCTTCTGTTAGATCCTAATAGGTTTATGTAAGCTGCAAGCATATGTGAGTGCAACTGATGTGATGCTTTATAAGTGAACAGAACTTTGAGTTGAAGATATGGTGGAAGGTGCCTTTATAGGATGACATGATGGGAAACTGTCATTTTGAGCTCCTATTTAAAGCCACTTTAAAATTTTTTTCTATTGATATTTCCCCCCCAGAATATTTCTCCAGAATAACTGCTTATTATATGAAAGAGAGAAATGAATGAATAAACCATGGATCCCACCATGAGGAGATATTATTTTTTCAGGTCTATCATAAAAGGAAGATGCAGAACCAGGCTTACAAGAATGTGGATATAAAGAAATAGTTTTCAGTAGCAGATTACATAGCTACTCATGGTACATTTGCATTTCAATATTCTGCCTAAGTGGCTCATCTAATTACCTTTCTGAGCATGAAAGACTGGAAACATCGCATTTGTATTATAGAAAAAAGCCTGGAAATTCAATTTTATATCTCGTGTAGGATTATTTCTTATATCAGATTAAAATATATAAAAAAATGTTTTCATTGTTTCTCAGCTCAAAGTAAATAGAGTATGTTCTCTAGAGTTCCAGACAACTCCTGAATTCAAAATACTATTAAAACTGAAATCAGCATGATGGCAATGTGGACAGTAGAGATTTGGGATTCACTTTTAATATTAGATTCTAAAACTAAATCCCATTTTGTTTTTTCAATAAAATTAGAGACCAATACTAAAATTTCTGTGTCATAGTTACATTGTTAAAGGTATAGCTTAGAAGTGTAATTATTGCATTAAATAAAGGATAAAAATTGGGAACCAGATAATGCACTGTTTATTTACTTTTTCTTATTGTACCATAAACTCACTGGTTCTTGCCTTGGAAAATTGCCCCTCTATAATATCAATAATTAGTTTTCTTGTAGTTTCAAGGGCAATATTGTAGAGAATATATTACAATATGATATAACATTTCCCAAAAATCTAATATGCCCGAATAATATTGACTCCTGAGAATATTCAGAATTATTACTTAAATGAGTTTTCTGATGATTATCTTTATTTTTAAGAAAAATGGTAGAACTGCTACAGTTTGTTTTACAGTATACCAGAACAAGTTTACTACCCATATCGTGCAAGCTTCTAGACTACTGCAGTGCATGTAAATATTAACTTAATTACTTAATATATTTATTTTTCCAGTCACTCTCAAACAGGTATAATATCACCAGGATATCAGCGAACCACAGAATCGTAGGGTTGGAAGGGACCGCTGGAGATCCCTTCATTGTGTCCAGTCCATTGTTAAGGCAGGTTTCTTTTTGTAGGTTGCACAGGGAAGCATCCCAGGGATCTGGATGTCCCCAGATAAGCAGATTCCATAGCCTGTATGGACAGCTTTTGACACATTAAACATAGCTGATATAATTGTTATTTCTCAGAAAGCAGAATCACCGTTAATAGTTCAGCTCATGATTTAAGGGAAGCAAAACAGCCAATTAAGAGATAATTAGTCCTCAATGATGCATAGTTTTAATCGGTGTGTAATTTGAATGTCTGAGATAAGAACTCCTGTAACTGATTTGCCAGTTGCATCGGGTTTTCTTTTCTAGACAGGCCCGGACACAATCTGCTGGTAGATGTATAATACATTAGAGATTTATAGATATGGTATTTGGTAATAAAAATAATCTCTCTGTTATGTTTAGCAAGTAGATACTGAGATTTTTTTTCTGTAATTTCAATTTCTCTTATCTTCTTGAGTAAATGATAGTTAGAACATTCAGAATGAAATAGCAAAATATCATTTAAGGTAGCTTTTAATATTTACTTTTGATTCACTGTAGGAGAAGAAATCATGAGATTTTGCAAAGGAACTTATGACAGGGTGTAGATATGTGTTTTTAAATAATAAGGAGAAAAGAACACTTTAAGGTTCTCCCTGAAAAAATCATCTGTTGTTGAACTGTAGAAGCCTATAAAGGCTGTGCACAGTGGCTCTCACACAGAATAATTTCTTAGTAAATATTTGGCTCATAGGGAATAAGAATAGCAGTAGGAAGATTTGCGTCCTATTTATCATGACTGTTGTTTCTAGAAACCTTAGTTGCCCTGCCTAACCAGGATTTTATAGGTGTGAACAGATTACTGTATTTTATATTTTTCTTTAAGTTTCAATTTGTGCCTAACTGGACTGAGTTACATTTTTTCAGTATTCCTAAATGAACAAAATTTCAGCAGCCAAAGTCAACTTAAAAATTCCAGTGTAAGATTTCTATGAACTAGACTTCTTTGGGAACTCCACATCTGCTCAGTCTTGTGATATGATGATCCTGATCTTGATGCTGTCTAACTAATGCTAATATGGTTTGAAATGAACTAACCAGTGTGTTAAGATGTGAGAAAGTCAAGTCCACAAATGTCAAATGCTCTGTAGCATTCAAAGATTAGTACAATGTTGGGCAGAATCACGAATCTTCTATAGTGAGAAGACTGAAAGGCAGATAGTGGGGAGGGGCTGTGCTCTGTCACAGGTTACAGTGTGAATGCTCACTTCTTTAGACTCTGCAAAAAAGGTGTTATTTTTGTGATTCTGTTTATTTTCAGGACCTGCTGCTTATTAGTTCTCATTTTAAAATGTTGTGAGGACTCTCAATTTATGTTAACGATGTCATTTTTATAATCTCTCCTGAATTATGTGTTATCAGGGAGCTATATTGTGAAGAAACAAATAAAATGCCAACTTGGTTTGTATTAGATAAACTTTTTCTGTGCCCTCAGAGAGGCAATGCAAATAACTCTATTAGGCACAGATAGCCTCCAGGAAATTATATTAAACAAGGGAGTGGAGAGCTTTCAGGTCATCTGTTCCCTTTATTTCTTTTTTCTTTTTCCTTTTGAAGTCTCACTGTAAGTACATTAGTTACTTGTCATTACTTTTTCATGTAAGCATTTGATTTCATTGCTACCTTGGTGTTATATCTCATAGATGATAAATCCAGAAGGGGTTGCTATGATCGTATAATTTGAAATGAGACATAAACCAAAGCATAGGCTTTCCCAAATTAATTGCTGTTTGAATTAGGCCATATATTTAGGAAAAAAAAAAAATATATAAAGATGCAGTCTTGGCTTTGGTGTTCCTAGAAAGAGGATATGTGCTAGATACCTACTGAGTAGTTCTGTCTGTTAATCACTGCACTGCTTGAAAACATATTTTTCATTGTAAGTGTGTCTTTTTATGCACCACCTTGAAATATAGTTTCATGCTAGAGAGAAGAGCTTGTGCTGTTGTAAATATTTATCATGTACTCCATCAACATTTCTCCAGTATTTCTCCAGTCTTACTGTTGTTCTTGTGGCTTTTCTCTTAACCTTCAGTACCCTCTGGGATTTAGGGATGTTAGAACTGGATATAGTTTTCCAAGCATGATTACATCTGTTTCAGATACAGAGGTAATTATGTTCTAGAGGGGACATCTTCAGCATTTCCATGGGCTATACAATGATGCTGGAGAAACCAAAGCAACCTCAGCACCTCCTTTTCTTCACTGTCTTCTTGTGACTCCTCTCCAGCCTTTTCCCAATGTTAAGTATTTTCATCCATATTGTCAGGATTACTGCAGTCCTTTCATCATGGCTTTTATTTATCTGCCATTTTCCTGTCTGTTTCTCTGTGTCACTGAGTACAGAATAGTGTTGTTATGAATGATCTTCTTTATTTCTTGACTCCACATTTGCAGTTCCAAAGACAGTTTTTTATTACTTTCACCTTTCACCTGTTCTGTTGTGGAGATGGCATGGTTAAAGTGACCTATGATCTTCACTCCCTCAGTATACCATAGTGAAACTTAATGATGATGTTTTCTTTCCAGTTACTGCCAAAAGCTTTAACTAACAGTAGAAAATGTAGATATAAGAGTTTCACAGTGCTTTGCATTAGAAATGTGTTTGTACAAATTTGAATCACTATTTGCAATTACATTTCACATTATTTAATTGAATTCATGCTGTATTGAAATCATGTACTCTGGTTTCTCAAAGTATGGCTGTTGCCAGAAGAATTAATAAATCATTTGGATTTACAAACAGGAAAACTATCCAGAAGGAGCAGAAGTTCTGTTAGTTTTGTGTTTGCATGCCTGTTGGTGGGAATGAGTCAGGAAATTGTCTGTGTGGGTATGAACTGGGGAGTAGTGGTTGCCTCTGAAAATGTGTAGGATGTACTTAGTACAAAATACTTGTTTTGGGCACATACGTTCTATGGTTAATAAAATGTATTTTTAGATTAAAACGCTCTATAAATTTTACTGTTCTGTTCCCACGCTACTATTTATTCTGCTTGCACTTTACGTTTCCTCCAGCATTTCATTCTGTTATCCCCTGATGACCTGACACAGAACTGGGGAATGTAAATCTTCTGACTTCCTTTTCCTCTGATTGACTTACATTCTTCTTTTAATTTTTTTAATCTTTGTTTCACAATGGTCTCATTTTACTTTCTTAGCTTTTCCTTTTATTATTATTCTTCACCGTGACAAGAAAAGTACTCTAGACTGACATTGTTACAGATTGCAGTCTTGTTAAAATTGCCATATTAACTAGCAGTCCATGTAGCAAAAACCATTCAAGCTGTCAGATATTGTCAAATGAGTGAGATAAAAGCTGTTTGTATGTATATAGAATCATCATTTCTACTTTGTCTTCTAATACTATTTTTTGGAAATTTTGAATTGTTTTCATTTAAGGTAATTTTATTTTCTTTCAGCAGTAGTGTCTGAGAAATTGTCTGCTGCATACATGGAGTTATACAGTTTTCACTGATAAAGTTTTTGCATTAATAAACTTTAACTGAAATGTTTCAAATCAAGTATCTTCATCATAGAACACAGAATTCGCTTACAGTGGCTTTAAAATTTCTGAATCTGAGAAACAGAATACTTGATACTGGGGGAATCTCCAGAGGTCTCTGGTTCAACTACTCACTCAGGGCAGGATCAACATCAAAATTAGATCAGATTGTTCAGATCACTGACAAATGGCCTTTTATTCAGAATTTCTCATGATGCAGTTTGTCCACTGCATCTAATTCTTTTTCTTTGCAACTTTGAAAAGAGTCTGACTCTACAACCTACCTGTTATATAGCTGGAGACAGCAGTAAGTTTCCTTCTTTGACCTCTCATGTGACATGTGAAGTTAATGTCTTTATTATTGTGTGAGCTCAGTGAATTTGCAAAATACCTTAAGATGAAACTCAGGAGTGCAATTCTGCTTCGACCCAAATTCCCTCCAACCCCCTAAATTTCAAAATAATGAAAATGGCCACAGATCTTGAGATTATTATTTGAATTAATAAGACACCTAATATTAGTGCAAGATGGATTATTTTGGTATTTATCCACCTGCTTGGTCTCTTGAGCTCCATATTTAAATCCACCTTCTTGGAGAGAAAAACCCTTGTTTAAATTGTGCCTGTAGGGATGAATTAGCAAATGATAGACCACATGGTTCTCTCTGAAGAAGGACACAGTCTTGCAACTTTTACCAATTTTGCAGCCAATTTTTGGTTGCAAGCCACATGCATTGTACATAGATTAACACATGAAGTGCCATATCGGTTTATTTTTATTTTTCAATTGTTATCTTTCCTCTGAAGGCTTAAACTGTTGTTTTTGTTGTTGTTTCATATGATCATGTAAATGTACATTTCTGGATTGAAAAGTTTAAGATTGCTGGTGTTCACAAAGAACAAGTATGAACTGCATTTCTTCTGTAGAAGCAAAAGGGGCAAATAGTATAAAGAAGAGTTGAAACGTTAGTTTTTTTTCTTGTTACTGTTGCACTTCGCAGAGTTGGTGGAGACATGGCAATGGAAGAAGTGTTTGTAACGTGTGTATTAAAATGGTGCAAATTGAACTTTTCAGTTCTGTTTTCACTTTGAGGATATACTCTTTCTTCGCTCCTTAATAGGAGCATGGTGTAACAGTGTAACCGAATCGCTGCATCCATGACAAAGTGAAGGTATTCAGTGGCATTCTTTAAAGTGTGAACATAACAGATATGTTTTCTGCCCGGAGGAACAGCACTTTTGTGGTTAAGTACTATGTGCATTGGTACTAATAGATTTTTTCCTTAGCTCTTACTTTCTCTTTATGAGTTAGAAAGGGGGAAAAGTTATTTGATTCATATAATACCTGTATTAAATACTGTAAGCTAGTAACACTTTTTTTCTTGTAGAATGATTACACTGATTTTTTCTTTTACTAAACTAATAACACTTCATTTATATTCTATGGGCATGAACTGCAGAACTTCATTTGTTTTGAAAATCCTTTTGAAAGCTGTGTTCATCTGTGGTAAGTCTACTGGTGGTAAAAAAAATCAATTGCAGCTGTATTATTTGCAAAGTAATCAATTCACTTCTCCATTCTAACTAGAAGAAGCATCCTGAAGAGCTGGAAAAATTGCACTAATCTGGTGTGCTTGGATCTTATCTTTGTTTCATTGTAAAGACATACTCATCTCTTTTCATCTACTGGCTTTAAATTTTATTTAGAACCCATACAAACAAGGGCTACTTGAAAACTTGGATATAAATCACTCTACTATTTTTTTACAGTCATTTTGTTTTATCTGGTCTTATTTTACCTCTTCTCATATTTAAATGATATATTCATCTTCTGTGTTAATTACTGTGACCCTAACAATGTCACAATGTATTTAAGCATAGAAGGGATACATACAGAAAATTTTCAGTCCTTGGGTTTTATGCATACTAACCATTATTCTAGCCAAGATTTAATTCCGCTATTGGTATTTTCATTAGTATATTTTAACCTTTTTATTTTTTTCTTCCCCCAACTGCAATGTGTATATGGTTTACAAGAAGCATAGAGGTATAAATGTTGTGAGCTGAGCTCCAAGTTTTGCAAATAAATGGGGTACATCCACATCATATTGTTAGTGGCCTTTCTGACGTATTAGTAATGTAGGCTAAAGTCTAACAGAAAACTTTTCTGTTGTCAAGGTCAGGTTACCCAATATTACAGGCAAATGTGTTTTTGTTATAAAAAATACATTTCTTTACTATCTGAACCCTGTATATTCTCAGAAAGTTCCTTCATTTCAAACACAAGTGTAGCCATTTTTTCAGTACATATTTGTTAATGTGCATCCACTTCTGTGGCTTCAGTAGTTCTTTGTTATTCCTGTTTTTTTTTGTTTGTTTTTTTTTTTTGTGTTTTTTTTTTTGTTTTTTTAACCACTTTTTGTATATTTATACATAGCAATCATATTCCCTATCAGCCTTTGAATTTCCTTGCTAAGCAAGCTCTACTCTTTGCCTTTTGTAAGATTCATGTTCTGTTCACCTCCTGGCCAAACTGGTGGTTCTTCACCTTCAGTATGAATCAATCTTTGAATAGAGTGACAGTGAACATACAGTTATTACTCTGTCAAGACACTGTTTTGCAGTTAGAAGAATAAATTGCACACTACTACGGTAATCTGTGAAATTTCTGTTACTCCATTATGTGCTTCGTGTTCCATTTGTGCTTTATTATTCTTTTTAGAGCGTGTTGACAAAGTTTGAGTAAGTTTCTTCTTTACTGGTGATTATTCCATGCAATTAAAGCAAAAAAAAAATAAAAAAAAAAAAAATAGAATTTGCCACACAATTTTATTTGAAGTGATACTCTGCAGTGATGGGCTTTAATCTCTTTAAGCAATCATTGAAGTTGAGTTTATGTCATTGCAGTGGTTGGAGTCTTTATCATCCTAGCACCAAGGTGAATTTATACTTTTGAATTTACTAATGCGCAATCAGATTATTACTGCAGTTTCATTCACAGTCATAAACTACATTGTACTATGACATTAAGCCATCACTTTCTATTCATGTCCATTTACATGCTTTCTCTGTTAGTATGTGTACTGCATTACTGGGGCTGCACTGTCTGGATAATGTGCTTCATATGTGAATTTTTATTCTGTGGAATACTCTACTGCTTAAATACTTGTTCATACTTTTAAAACCAAGTTTCATGATATTTAAATGTGAACTTTTGTTTGACCTCAGTCAGTATTGTAAAGTCAATCAAATTACAAAGGAAATATATTTTCTTTTCATTTCGATATTTTCAATTTAAATTTACAAATATACAAGATACAATACTGACAATGCATTTTACCTTTAATACTGTGTCAGGTGTGCTAAGGTTAATTGTGTTTTCCATCTCTAGGAACTTACTTATAAATGCTATGTCAAGTCCTAACATTTCTGGAGTTTAAAGTTCGATTTTTGTTAACAATGTGTTACTAATAAGCCTTTTAAATCTTACAGTATACAAAAAGTAAATTGTTATTTAAATGATCATGCTAAGTAATGTTATACTTTTAAAATTTTATTGCTAATCTGACAAGTCTTCTGCTAATACTGTTCAAAAAAAAAAAAATCAGGATACAAATGGAACACAATGAAATTCATACAAAGACATTAACGAGATATAGTTCCCTTGAAAAACATTGTTTTAAGTGAAAGATGTAAACCAGTCCTTTTACACTACTTGGCTCTTTCAGGTTTCAGCATGAGAGTTCAGAGGATAGTAAAAAGTGCAGGGCTATGAAGAAAATGACTTGACATGCTGAAGTATTTTCACTTGTTAATCATGTAAAGGAAAGATTTAAAGAATAATGTTGCAGCCAAGCAGCAAAAATTTTTGACTGAAGGAAATAAGTGGAGAGAGCTCTAGAGGAAGAAATGAGACTATATATCACTAAGTGATATTTGTTAGACATATTAAACTAAAAGTTGGCACGGGAATTTTCTGAAATTTAGGAAATCAGTGTTTTTTTAAAAAAGATTTGTAACTATCTCTCTGGGAAGGTTTGATTATTTGCAAAAGAAAGTATGTGCCACCTGCTGTACTTGCTATGCTTTTATGATGGTTTGAGATATCATTTTCCTTTTTTCAGTATTCCTTGGTGATTTTGTTTCCATTTTTGCTGTGAATATTTTTATAGCAAAAGTAAGATGACTCCATTGGTGTGTAACCATTGTGAGATTCTTCATTTATAGTTCTTTGGAATGATAGAGAGAAAACAGTAACGTGGAGGAGGAGTGTTTATGCTTTTTAAGCTGTTAAGGACCAATAACAATAAAAATAAAATTAAATTTTGACATAATTAAACAGTAATTACTAGAAAGAAGTTAATTGTCTTTGAGAAAGAAGGATTGAATTGGTCCATTTTTCAGCTTTGCAAGTATGAATATTTTAAAAACAATTGAAATTGATCATTTACCTATTGACTCGTCTTTCATTGCCAATTCATTGACACATACAGCGCTTTGTTCCTCAAGGAGCGATGATACAATTGGTTTAGTACATGCTCTTTAATTGAATTACCCTGCTGCTCAGGGAATGGATAAATTGCTACAACCTTCTGTTCTCAGAGTTGTTGGAGTTCTTTTGGAGATTTTTTTTTTTTTTTCTTTTGTATGTTTTGTTTTAGGAATTAAAAGAGGTTTGGTAAAATAGCGTTCAGCATTGGCTAAAGGCATCATAGAGCTTGTTTTGAACTATGTCATTGCTGTCTTCGTTCTGTGATATATTTTAGGAACTTTAGGTCAATGTTTACTGTTATTTGTGGTTTAATCATGTAGATATAGTTTTGAAATGCCAGTACTGCTAGATTTGAATTGAGAGTTATGAGTTTTCAATAACACTTGTTTGTTTTTTACCTGAACACTTTTTTGAATATTTTTCTTGACTTCATAAGGTGAATATTAATACTGTTTTTGTGAAGATTATTTGACTTAGAACCACTGGGAATAACTTTTCGTTATTAATCACGTTAACTGGGTTCTTAAAGCGATTATTTAATCACACAAATCAAAGAATCATAGAATGCTTTGTTTTAGAAAGGATCATTAAAGATTGTTTCAGCTCCCCTACCTCCTTGACAGACTGCAGAAAGAAAGGCACATCGTTATGCCATAGGTGGGAAGTTTGTGAGTATGACTGAGATGTAATTTAAATGAGATTAAATGTGTCATTATTTTTGTCCACGTTTGACATTAATAATATCTATAATTTATTTAGATATTGCACTGAAAATGCAATTTTTTGAAACTGTGTCGAATGTTTTCATGACCTTTAGAAGATGAGTTTACTGTGTATTTCCCCATAATTATGTCTTTTTTTGCTGTTGTTTATTTCATTTTTTATTTTTTTTTAACACTTATACTGCCTTTGTGCTTTTATAAGGCCCCAAACATTTTAGTGTCAACTGCAGAATATCCTACTGCAGCAAGAGATAACATTTGATTAACACCTGACCACAGATAACTGTGTCCATCAGGATATATAGAAGCTTAGTTAAACCTTTTCCTATCCTTAAAGGTTCCAGAAGATGTTCAGCAAATGGGTAGTAATCAGATAAGCATAAATTTTATTTACCCTTCTATCAGTGAAATAAAATAAATCATAGCCCAGTAGTTACAGAATCAAGATTGCTACCAGGACATTGAGGCAAGACTCCATTAACTTGAGGTAGTTTGCATTACTCCTGTAAAAGATGAATTGCCATTTATTTTTGCTGGCTACATTAGTTCCTCAGAGTTTTTATTTTTCTCTTTTTTCATAACATAATATTGAAGCTTAGCACTTAGTTTAACAACTTAGTCACTGTGGGAAAATCAGACGTTTCATATGGATTTGAATATTGTGGATTGGATTAGTTGAGATCATGCTTTGAGCCTAGGCACTGTAAAAGAATTGGAGGATACAAGATTATGGTAAATAATAATACAGAGCAACTCTACCTGTGATTGAGGATCTGCTAGGTAATGAGTTGTTTTCTGTGAATCAAAGCATCCTTTTGATCATCATGTTTTTGTGTGTGGTTCCAGATTAGTTCCAGGTGATAACTATAAGTTTATCCTATGCTTTTCTCATGAAGGTGAACATCCATCTCTTATTTACATGAGTAAAGGATACTTAATCAATCTATCAAATGTTACTCAGCCAAAATGAATAAATAAATAAATGTGTTTAAATTTTAATCAACTCTTCCTATGGTTTCTTCCCCTTAACCTTTGAGGAGCTATTTTAATGTCCACCTTTAAATTTATAATGGAACACCTTTATTTTATGAAATATGGAATGCAAGCCTTCTAATTCAACTTTGGAAACATGTTTGTATTAATTAAGCTCATTTTTTGGTAGAAAATTTAACTCTAGATTTTACAGTGGTTTTCTTTTGCCAGTGTTAGGGTAATTTTTTTATGTATTTAAGGTACCTTCTGTTCAGCCCCCTATATAACTCAGTATTCGTGTTTCAATGAAAACAGATTCTTCCCGTGGTTAAGGGCAGTGATAAATAGTCTGATTATTGCATGCGGATTGTTCACAAATTGCTTTATGTATGAACTCCTTAGCTTTGCTTTGTTATCAGCCAAACAAGATATATTATCTTCTATAAAGAATGAGTGTAGTTAGTAGAAAAAATGATATAACAGTATTGGTCCTTTTTTATTCTCAGAAAAAATAAGATGGGAAATGTTTGTTCAGTTAGGAAAAGCTAAGCTGAATGGATTATGGATTGTATAGGACATTATGAGGCACTTGCTGAAGATACTTTTACTCTGACCTTGTCTGAGACATCACTGCCAGAAAAATTAGATTCACGTGACATTAAGATGTAGTTTCAGGTTTAAAGGTATTTTTCCCTCATTGCACTCACAGCCATAAGAATTTGCTGCAAAGCAGCATCAATTTGCCACAGGAAGTATTCACTGATCCTTCTCTTACTCAAAATAAATTTTATTTAGTCATAAAATAGATTTTAACTCTGAGCCTGAAACTGATTTTTCACAAGTACTGCATCAATATTCAAATAAACTTGTTCAACAATATTTGCTCAGTCTGATTTAATACCTTTCCCTTGTCTGTTCAGTTGGACTTGAAATAATGTATGTCAGTGGGGAACTCCTGATTTTATGGAAGAAGAAACTAAACTGAGAGAAGAAACTGAGTAGACAAAACAGATATTTAAAGTTGAATGTGACCTGTTGGTTGTGTTTCCCTGGTGCCTTTTGCTTTTCTCTGATATGTGTATATGCATATATAGTATATATTATTGTATATATAATATATATTATTGTGTGTGTGTGTATATATATATGCATTTTTATACATTAACAGTATACATTTATATACATATATACACACACGTATCTATTTATTGATGTAATTCTTCCATGCTACTTCCATAAACAAATCAGAGTGATTCCAATGTCAGAACCGTATATTGTAAGAATGCTGTTAGTACTTAGATTGAATTGAAAGCTGTCCATTGGGCTATTAATTACAGTACATCAACTGTGTAATAAAATTTTGTGTTTTAATGCATTTATCTGGATGATTGGACAAAGCACACCCTCAGCAAGTTTGCTAATGTCAGAAAGCTGGAAGTAGTAGTTGGTACATCCAGAGTGACCTGGACAGGCTGGAGGAATGGGCCAACAGGAACCTCCTGAAGTTCATCAAGGGAAAGAAGAACAATTCCAGGCACTAGAAAGCATCTTATCAGAGAAGGATCTGGGGATACTGGTAAATACTAAATTAAACATGAGCCAGTAATCTGCCCTTCAGCAAAGAGGGCTAATGGTGTCCTGGGATGCATTAGGCAAAGTTTTTCCAACAGGTTAGGGGATCCCCTCAGTTCAGCACTAGTGAGGTTGCTTCTATGTTATGTGAAAATATGTTAGATTTAGCTTTTCATAACTTAGCTTTTACCGTCATTCATTTGCCTTGAAGTTAAGACCAGTTAAGTGCAATATCGTGGAGATAAGAAGCTGACAATTTGGCACGTCAGTAATATTTTTCTGTTTTTTCATTGTACTTTCACTCTGTAGTATTAGAAGATCTCAAAAGCAAATGATCATAGACCTCTGTAAGGTCACTGTGAATAACATCCTGGAGATCTCAGAGCTCAAGCATTTTCTCACTGTCCAGAGCGAGGGCTGATATCACGGATTTGGCAGGAACAAGAGTCTCTTTCACTGAATATGGATAACCAGGAAGCACCTCTGGCAAGCGTTAAGCCTGGGGGAGCCTGTCTGATCCCAAGAGGGCTGTTTCAGTGACAAACATCAGAAGTTTTCTCCTAAAAATCCTTGTTGTCTATTTCTGATGAGTCACAGCTGAGTGTTTCCTGTTCATTTTCTTCCAGCCATCATGAGAAAGCAGGCTGGGCTGCACAAAAAATCAGTCAAAAATAATTTAATCAATTCTGAATAAGAAGTTGTAGCCTGTGAATATATCAATAGGAAATGTTGATTAATGAAAAATAGCAAATAGGCTATATATTATGATGATAGATATGGATATATTTAGTTGTATTAGAGTTGCAGGGTCTGGTATCTAAGATGCAAGTTGTGTTGTATTAATGTATTGAAGCAGATTATCTATGAAAAATCTGGGCTGTTTTAATAATTGTAAAGTAAATTCATAAAAATTGGGTAATTGGTCACTATTCTGAATCTACACAATATTATCATGTTTTTGCAGGATGGGGAGTGCAACATTTTATTTTATTTTTGGGACTTTTGAAGAGAATTGTTCAGGGGTGAAAAAATTGGCTTATTTATTAAATTGGGTCAACTAAAAGAATAGGTAGTAAAACTATGTACTGAGCATACATTGCAGTCCACTGTATGCAAAATTTGTGATGGTGTTTGGCAAAGGATTGGGATTCAGAAGGTTCTCTTGATTACTTATTGTGATAGATTGTGATTTCTATGTTGTGATATCTGTTTCACTGTATTTGATGCAGAAAATAACACAGCTGTGAGATACAATATTTCTTATTTCTTGAAGTTCTAAGAAAAAGGAAGTAATGTTTGTCAGGCTTTAGACAATAAAGCTTCCATGAAGAAGGCAAACATCATGGCTGTAGCTGTGCATGGAAGTACTAAAGGACGTTAATTTCAGAGGAACAACAGAATTTTTGCTGTTAATTTTATGGGGTTAAGATATTCAGCTACAGATTTTAAATGTTAGTAGGCTGCGTTTTTTAAAGAGCTGTAGTTATGGTTCTTCTTTCATAGGGATAAGCCCATGTCACGTGGCTGTTGTATAAAATAATAGAAGTATATTAGTAGCTTGATTTCTCTGCGGAGAATGATTTATTTATTTATTTTTCTGCATGGTAGGAAAACATGTTTCTGAAGTAACTGGAGTGGATTACAGACTTGATTTTAATACCATTTGTATTTATGGTTCCTGATACTTTTCAATTCTGTCTTTGAAAGAACAAAAATAAAATTTAAAAAAAAAAAAAAAAAAGCTGCTGTAGCTTAAGCAGCGGTGACTTAAACTTAAGTGCTTTGTATTCTTATGCAATAGGCTACTAATCAACATTTATATATAACAGCTTAAATTGAATTAAATTAGATTGAAACTAAATTACTAGGTCCTGAGTAAATTGGATTTGGTAATTTACTATTAAGTCAATCTGCAACTGATGTCATAATTTAGATTTGCTTCTTTTGTGAGAATGATGCCAAGAATTGTTGGAACTCATTGACTCTCAAGCACTCTAAGAGTAAGAGATGTGTTATAGTTTGGGAAACAGACGAGATTCAAGGTGTACAAGAAATGTTGCAGATGCTGCACTTAGCATTATTTATAAATGCTGTTTTTAAGTGCATTGACATGCAAATGTCTTTTGAATGTTAAAATTTTTTTTAGCTTTTCCTGTTTATAGTTTATCAACCTAATTTCTAACAGCTGGATTATTTACAGAATACATGGGAAGTATATGTATTTTTTGCATTTCAGTTATCAGTCTTCAAAGTAAATTTCAATTCATATTGATTCTTAGGAGATAATTTTGACACAATATCTCATTCAGATCTAAATCAGCACAGTGTTTCATTTCATATATATCTTGCTTGCATAAATGCACTCTAGTTATGAAATTTCTTACGTACTTAGGGAAATTTCATAATGTGTCATATTACTGTGAGTTGTTCTTCTCAGCTGGAACAACAGCCTTGGGCGTGAAGCCACATAGTTGGGCAAAATAATGGCATAATTATATAGCTTGATAATGGCACTATTAGCAGAAGGTATTATCGTATCACCTTTTTATAGATGCTTATATTTTAAACCGAGCTCTATTATATGAGACATAAGTGCAGCACTGGAACAGACTAAAAAAACCAATAATAAAAGTGTGAATTTCTCCTACAACAAGTTTAATATTAGCACTTATGTGGCTATTATCTTTATTCTGTAGAAAACAGTGAGATTCTCCTTTAGAAATGTAACTGAAATATATATAACTCAACAGTATTATATCTGAAACAGAGACTGAGGTGTTAATGTGTTTCTTGACCCATGCAGGGTGACTCTTACACACAAACAGAGGATGAAAGGTCTTGGCCAGTCTGATCCAGTTTCTCACTGACAGTCTCTTAAAGCTGAGGATGCTTTGGAGATTTTAGAGACCTCAGCTTCAAAAAGTTAGTTTTGACTGTTCTGGAATTCAAGTTTTTAGCTCTAGCCTAAGTTTCCAAGTGCTGATCTGCTTAGAATCATCAGGCTTTGCCTCTGGTAGCGTATCTCGAAATACAATTCAAATGTTGAAAACTCCCCTAGATAGTCAATTTCTGCATAACTGGCAAACTCACAGAAGTATAAATTTCTGTATTTCTATTATTTAATGGATCAGTGTGTCACTATGGATAAACCACAAGTATTGAAATCTATGGGCAAAAAAAAACATGCCACCAATCTGGATTCCTCAACACTATCAAAGTTTTAATAAGAGGTTGTTTTTATTTTTTTAACATTTTAAAGTTTTCTGCCTTTATACAGAACCTTCTGCTGGCTATCATCTGCCAGCAGATGGAGTGTGATGTACTATACTATTGAAATCCCTTTGAATAAGATTTATGGTGATTTTGCTCTGTTTTATCTCCACCAAAGAGTAAGACCAATTGTTGCTTAAATATTTGTTTTTGAATTTTGGGAAGCAGTTTAGAGTTTTATTTTAAACTCACACTTTAAGATAAATTAAGTTTTAAATGTTATGGAAAATGATTAAGGCATTGTGTTGAGTTGAGAGAGTTAATTTTCCTTTTAGATTATTCAGAATTTTTACCTTCCAAAATGTAACAGATATATCAAATGGAACATTCGTATAATGACTTAGTCAAGGAATCATAGAATGGCTTGGGTTGAAAAGGGCTATAATGATCATCTTCTTTAACCCCCTGTGCTATGTGCAGGGTCGCCAACCATGAGACCAGGCTGCCCAGAGCCACATCCAGCCTGGCCTTGAATGCTGCTAGGGATGGGGCGTCCACAGCCTCCTTGGGTAGTCTGTTCCAGATGTTCAGTAAAGGAAGAGTTAACCTGAAATTGCACTTGAGTTCTAATATCTTTGATTCCTGTCAGAATCTTAAATTATAGTACAGTGAAGACAGATATTGAAGAGTGAATAAAATTTATAGATAGAATTTTAGTAGTTAAGAAGCAAAGGAAAAATAAGCATAAATTCTTCCTCTGGTATGGAGAAGGCATCAGAAATTTTATGTTACAGATGATTCACTATTGAGATGTGTTTGTAGAATCAATTCAAATTAGAAAGTACTTTTAAAGGTAATCTGTTTGTACTCCCCTACAATGAACAGGAAGATCTGCAGCTTGATCATGGGCTCAGAGCTGTGTCCAGCCTGATGTTGAGTGTCTCCCAGGACAAGGCATCCTCCAAGACTCCACAAATTTGAGCAACCTTTGTCAATGCTTCAGTACTCTAATTGTAAAAAAAAAAAAAACTTCTGATAATCAATCTAAATCTCCCCACTTCTAGATTGGAACCATTTTCCCTTGTCCTGTCACAACAGGCCCCACTAAAGAGCCTGTTTCCCCTTCTGGCCAGTGATCATTTCACACAAAGAGATTGGATTGCTTAGGAGTTCTTATTTCTCATGCTCATTCTCAGCAATGAAACATATTTGTAGATGATTTACCTCATAGACCATTCAGTGTTGAAGGTGTGTGACACATTTTCCTCAGAAAATGAAATTCTAGATCTTATCTGAAGATATTTGTGCTTTCTGTATGCTGATATGCTATATACAGATTTCCCTTTGATTTTAATCAAACCATAATTCACAAATATTACTTCTTTGAAAGGAGGATAGATCTTTGTATGTACGTACAGATGAAGGCTCTCAACATAAAGCAGGATTATCTCTTCTTTTTCTGTAGTCATCCTTTTTTATTACTTTAACTGGTCCATTCTCTATACTATTTTTTTTTTCTTTCAATATTTGGACTGATGAAGAACAATTTCAAATTCTGTTGATGATTAAATTAAGGATCCTGTTTCTAGAACAGATGCATTTTAGCTAAGTCAGGTACAGTACAAATGCAAACATGAAGGGATTTTTTGTTCTCCTTGCTACATTAAACTTTTAAGTTTGATTGATTGAAGGTAAGAACTCCAAAGCACCAGGGATTAGTTGTGCTATCAGATGGCTTAAAATTTCATTGTTGGTGGCTGCCATTGCATTTTACCTTAAATCCCTTTTTTGGATTCAAATGTAGTACCTTAATAAGGTTATGGCTACAATAAGCTTTTATAAATAGATTTTCTGTTACATCCAGTTGTAGTGCTATTGATATCTGGGACATTTCAAGCAACCTGGGTTTATATATGAAGTAACGTATATTAATCTATATTATTTTTCATTGGTATTCTGTATTGAATTTTGTAGCTATTGAGTTTCTAAATGAAGTGCAAAGAATTTTAATACCATTCTTAACATTTCATGCATCTGAAGAATTAGGACATAGAAAGTAGACTTACCGCAGCAATCTCAGGTCTCACCACTTATTTTTATTGCTATCACACAAACAATAGAATGATTTAGATTGGATGGGATATCTGGAGGTCATCTTGTCCAACCTTTTGTTCAAGCAGTCGGCTAGAACAGGTTGACCAAGATGATGTTCAGATGGATTTTGAGAATCTCGAAATATATCTATAAGCTTATAGATATAAATCTTTGTTTCTTGTTTCTTCCCTCTTTCTTCTCTCTTCTTTCTTTTCTCTTTTCTTTTCTCTCTCTTCTTCTTTTTTTAATTGCTAAGGAGGTTTATTCCTGTGCAAAGTCTTATTTTGCATGTCAGCACATGTAGCTTGTGTTTGGGTTAGAACATGAGCCTTGAGTTTTCTGTAATAGTAAACTATCCATCATAACAAGATGATTTTCACTGTGGGACACAAAACCTGATCACCCTGTTTAGTTCTCCGTAGTCATAGAGAACCTTTTCAATGTTCTGCAAGTTCAGATGCTCTAGTTTTTCCTCATGAAAGATTAGACCTGCCTGCACATTCTCACAATTCATGTACAGGACATGTTTAATATTCAATTATTGCATGCAGCAGTTAGAAATGTTACAAATAACTTGCAATTTAATAAGTAGCTAATATAGCTAATAAAGGAAAAGGATAAATACATAAAATAATTTAAAAAGAAGCTTGTATGTAGTAAACAAATATTAGGCCTCAGTATTAATGTATTGAAAAAAAAAAAAAATAATGTTTTCTTTATGTATACTCATTTCTCAGTGAAAAGCCTGAGAAAATTTTCATTTGGGCAAAAAGATGTGATTGAATCAAATGATCTTGTGGATTTCTGTAAGCTTTGGGGAAAAAAATCATAGTACCTTCTCTTTGAGTGTAGTCAATACATTTAGTTGAAGATATGTTAGAGACTGCTTCTGCAGTATTCTTATCCTACAAAGTGCACTGAAATCCTTCCTGGAATACTCTGAGGATCTCTGTTACATATGGCTTCTGTCAAGAAAAAATACCTTCAAAATCTGAGTGTGAGGAAGTTCATTCTGTAGGGATTAAACATTATGATTTTAATTTATTTTTCATCACTTGGCTATGCTTGAAGCCAAATAGTTAGAATTATATTTAAAGGTATTCATCTCTTTGGGATTGTTAATATTTGTTCTTTCATACTCTGCTCAAAACTACCCTCACGAAAGCATGCTCAGTCTTATACAGTAGCTGAGCTTGTCAGATACAATGATTTTGTGGGAAAGTTTCTGAGAATGTATTTTCTTTTTTATAGAACTTTTGAGGAAAACATTTAAGAGTCAAAGCAAGTTTGTTGTTGTTGTTTGGTTGTTTTTAAGCTATAACTTTTCCCATGTTTTCTCATTTTACAAAAGTAATTTTTCCCTGTAAAGGCTGTTGTACTCGAAAGCTTTATATTTATATATAATTTTGGCCAGCTCAGCCAATAAAAACCTTCTCAAAGCTAATGGGAGTAAGAAGAAACTTCAAATTTTCTAGGTCTCTGGAGATGCCTGGTGCTGGAACCTGAAAATTTGTCCTGGTTCTATCTGAAATTAATGCTAATTATTGCTTTATTAATATATATATATTTTTCATTTGTGATGTCTGATAATGCATACACTTGTGTTGTCTTTTCTTCCATTATATTTAAGACCATCTTTCTACACTCTTTTTTAAAGTCTTGTAGGAAGTGTATTTTTAAGACCCTTAGCCTCCTATGAAGTGTGATTAAAATCAGCCTGTGAGTCCAAAGCTGTTTATGCAGGACAGGCAGAGCTGCATTTTGCTGCTTTGATTCTTAGGAAAGAAAAAGGATTTCTTAGAAACTGCCATACTGGATTTTTGAAACATGTCCCTAGCTAAAAGAGAGAAAGAATTTCACTGAAGCACAAATATAGGCTGGAAGATACCCAAACTTCTATTGAGTTACTCTTCCAAGTAGGTTTCTTACTCATTGCGTAACTCCCCTGCCATACAGATTTGGAGCAGCAAATGGGATGGTTCAGAATTCCAAAGTATGCATTACTTATATACATATTTTGTTCAGAAGATGTTACTCATCATTTTGAAATCAAATTCTGCTCCACACATGCCCTTTCTGCATTTAAATTTATTTAAATAAGACAAATCAAGGTAGCACATTCTAATGACTCTCCTGTAAGTTAGTATGAAGTATTCAGTATAAGAAAAGATATGATCTATGTTCAGGTCAGTGTTATAAAGAGACCTTGAAAAAGGTCCTTTCTTCTTTGAAAGCATAAGGCACCCTAATGGAAAAAGCACTGTTTATTTTATTTGAATTTGGATTTTGTTAAACCTGTTCAGCTACTGAATAGTTAATGTTAATTTGCAATTACCTAATTAGACAGAGCTTTGGGAAAATGTACTTGAAAAGATTTTTAAAAGGAAGTAAAAAAAGTACCTGCAGTGTTGCCAATGCTGAACTTTTTTTCTGCTTAATGACTGAGGCCTTTACAAAGTGTTTTACAGTTTGCCCACAAGGTGGGGGTGACCCATGCCGAACTGTGCAAAAAGCCTTCAAGATTGTATTTCTAGCTGATATGTATCTATGTCTCATATATTACAGACTTATTTTGGCATTTCAGCAATGGGGCTTTCATTACAAAGCTCATGGTTTCACAGAAATAACCTTTGACAGAAACTTAAGAGAATGGTACATCTATTAACCATGTGCTAGCATGGAGGCTCATAGTCTCACGGCCTTACAGCATAATCTCTTGGAAAAACAATTTCAGTTCAGCAGGTTCCATTTTTCTCCTTGTTTTACATCCTTCTGAGTCTGCTTGAAAGCTAGTTACCCATCAGCCTTTTTGTAGCTACTTATTGCAAGTTTTTAAGAAATATGACATCAAAGATTTCCACTTAATAGCATGATAATTTTCCCCTGCATCTTTTTTTGAATACTTTGCTGGATATGACAGTGTATCACTTGGTGATGTAATCAATGACATATCAGCCTGACTCTACAGAATATATTAGAAAGTTGAGTAAAATGTAAGCTGTCAGTTGTCTGTTTGTTTGTTTTTTCATATTCATTACAGCTTGCAATACAATAAGAGTTTCAAATGAGGGATAAAAAATAATGAAAGGGAGTAAAATTAACATGACAAAATTGGATCACAATGTGTTCTCTTAATCCTCACCATTTAATTTTCATTTTATCTTGTGAAAGTCTCAGTTGTCACTTCCCAGATTTTGATCACGTCTTCAAGGGGGAGAATATTAAATTCACTTCACACTTTATGTGTTATATACATATTTTGTCTAGTAGGCTGAGGGTATTTTTTAAGTCAGTTAACCACTCCTCTTGTATTTGAAGTCATTCACATTTTCCCATTGGTGGGAACAGTTGTCCTTTCAGCCACAGGTATATTAGAGCAGTCTTGTTCTTGTATAGATACGTGGACACCATCTCTCACATATGAAGAAAAGAACAAAACAACAGAACCAAACACAACAGCTGAACACTTTTGCTTCCACAGGGTATATGTACAACACAGGAAGCTTAATCGGTCTTATTTTTACACCATAAATTGTTATGTGGGATATTCTAAATTATATAAATTAACATGTGACCTCTTTTTATCTTTGCTCTCATGTACACAAATGTAATTGACTCCCATGTACCTCAGTTTTTCTGACTACAGAGGTGGATCTTCACTAAGAAATGGAAATAATGATAAAGCTAGTGGTCTTTTCCCCCGTATACAGTTGATGAGATTTCTGGATCTTCATTTGTCATGATTTGACTATTATGATTTAAAAAATAGTTCACTTGGATACTCTTAGTCTTCAGAAGGCTTTCATGCATGAGGCACCTAACAACTTTTGTCTAGTTAGTCTCGTGAGGGGCAGGACTAAGCATTTCAATTTCATGTCTTAGAATTCCATTCTGAAATCCTGGCTTTTTGGAGGTCAAAATGAAGTAATTTACTACTAGTGTTGCTTTAGTTGCCTCTGAAGGTGAAAAAAATCACAACCCCCCCAAAAAAACCAGACCTATTTCTAATTCTAGGTGTATTCTATGATAGTTCTAATTTTAATTTTAGCTGCTGGAAAATAGCCTTATTTCAGAGGTTTAATTATATCAAATATGTTCACAATGACTTCTACTCTTGTTGTAATAGCGTTATTTACATCTTGAAATTAAAGCCTCCCTTTCATGGCCTTATCTGTAGGTAAAAAGAGGAACTGAAGGATGGATGAATGAATTTCTCTGCTAAATGGGAATGCTTCTTTTTGGATGTTTTACACATTAGAGACGGGAATCAACAAGGACCATGGAAAAGATCAGAAAATGTAATTTCTACAAAGTGGTATTATATACATAAATCTTCTGAAAGACAGCTACGTTTGGGATATTGTAGGCTGTAGACTTTTGTGTAATCCATTACCCATGCTGATATAAACCTTTGATTTGTGGGTTAAAACCTGAGGCTGAGTAACCTCATAAATATGTTAATCCAGAGTAATCAAGAAAAGTGCTACTGCAAATACAAAATTTTTATTCCACAGTTCCAACAGCTTTATAGCATGCTTTTCATTTATAACAATAAACTTTGGGACATTATTCTTTTCACGTTTAAGAAAGTGCTTTGCCCTTTTCTTCACATATCACCAATGAGTGTTACATGCCTTATTTTGAGCAACATGATCTTTATGCCAAATTCAGTGTGGGTTTTGCATTTTTTAACTAAGAATTTGATTTCTAAAATGAACAGAAATTACAAAAATCTAATAATTTGGCTTATATAGCCATATTTTTTTTTATTATAATTTTTATTAGCTTTAAGACCAACCAGTGGGTTAACCAGTAGATTGTCTGACCAAACGAGATCAGTTCTATACTTACAAATAGAAATGTGTCAATTTATCAATACATTATCTTCTTTAGCAGCAAATTTTCACTGTGACATTTATTTCTACAAGTGCATGTGAGCATGAACATATGTATAAAATGGCACAGTGATCATACAAAGTTCTGCAGTTATTCAAATGGCTCAGTGTAGATATCTTTTAGGAAAGGTGAAAAAATGTCTTCTGTGAAGAAAAGTAAATATACTTTTCATGTTTATAAACTTTAGAATGTGAGAATTCTGCTTGTCTTTGGGGATATAATTAATGTGTACTAATAAATCTCCACTGAATGCCATTTGTAGAAAGAGTGATATTGGAAACTCAATCTTTTCAAGAAACAAACAGCATTTTCCTACAGTTTGTATTTCATTTCTCACATACTGCAATGCTAATATTTACTTGGCTTGTTTTGAGTAGTCCCATCTTTAATCCATGGATAATATTGAAAACTGAGTTGCTAGTGAGTTTTGCAATCTTATATTTCTTATTTTACTTTTTATTATAAAATCAAGGTTTACAATTTGGTGAGCTGAAACTTGTACAATCAGCTAGTTCATTCTCCATAAAATAAGACTTCATTTGTACATCTTGTAGAAATGAGACTGCTATTAACCTCTTTAAAAGTAGGAGGTAATTCAGTGCTTATTTTGACTTAAAACTCAGATAATTTTAAAATATATCTGTTGTGGTACAGCTGTTTAGATTTCATTGCGGGATAACAGTAAAAGTGAAATCCTGTCATTCGTTATGTTTTCTAATTTCGTCTGATTTCTCTGCATTTTATTTTGAATAATCTGAGTAAACAAATTATATATTGATAAATAATAAGAGGTCTATTATTCTAAGCCATCAAGAAAGCTCTGTAAATTGAACTCATTTGAATGGTGTGCCTTTTAGTAGAGCCAATACAAAGTTATTAACTGCCTACAAGATTAGTGAAATAGAATGTTTTGGTGCTTGTGTGTCGTTCCACAACATCCAGTGCCGCTAGCTTAGATTGGAAGAACAGGACATATGGATTTAACAGTTGTCTGCAGTCGTATCCTGAAGCTGTCAGTTTTCTCCTGTAGGCTGTAAGGATTGTTGTTGTGGGGATTTAAGTTGTATTTCAAGCAGAGGCACATTGTAATAGACACATGAATGACTGCCTAAGTGTGGCATTTCGTGAGATATTTTCTTTTCCACAGAATTATCTTTCCCCCTTAATTTGCATGCATTTTCCACAGGTTGCCTCTGCTGAGTTTGTAAGCTTTTCCATTTATAAAAGACAACTTGATTCTGCGTCAACTTCTGTGGATTGTATAAACAAAGGAACATGATAAATTCTTATGGAGTTCTGGGTACTCACGTGCTGTATGCTGGAACAGTGCTGAGGTGCACACACTGCCACAGGATTCTCCTCCTCAAGGGTGGGTGAATAGGAGATATGGGGTGACTGTGGTGCAGGTGAAGAGGCTTGGTAGGCATTTGATTTAGTTGCCCTTAGATAAACTGTTGCCCTGATTTGGCCAGCTAAGAAGCAGTGGTTTGGTGGCATTTCTGTGCCCTGTATGATCAGCCTGTGCTGCAGTGGCTGAGATCTTATGACTGGTGTGTACTAGTGTGTTGGCAGACAGCATTACAAGGCTAACTATTCCCTGCCACTGTAGGTTTGACTCCATGATTCTGACTTCATCATCCAGAAAGCTTTTGTCTGATCATTTACACAAATTCTTCAAAGCATATATTTTCAAATTACCTTCCAGTCTCATGAGTAAGTACAGAACTCTGACTTAAAAATTGGTAGCCAGTTGGTATGTTCTCAGACATAAGGGCTCAAAAAAAATTCCAAATCTCTTCATTAACTCCCTACCTAGCCACCATTTGGCGCAGTAATACGACAGGAGTGTGCTGGCATTACTATCTTTTGTAGGTTCTTTTCATAAGAGGAAAGATAGCACTTCAGTTTTGCTTTATTAAATTAATATTACTATTTTTAATGCAATATTTTATCAAATAATTTTTCCTCAGAAATGTACCACTTTTTGAGGAATGAATTTAATCTGTATGGGCAACTGGCTTGTGTAGAAAAGTCAAGCACATGTAAACTTGGGGATTTTATATGTTTATTTTTTGAATGACTAAATATAATTAAGAGTTTTCACTTATTATGGTACTCTAGAGCAATTCTAGTCTATAATTTGTTAGAATCTAATTATTTATATTGGCCAAAATCATCACTGTGTTCATTCAGTTTTGCTTGAAGATTCCTTTACTCCACTCTCTCTAATTCCATATTTAATTAATTTTCCTTTTAAACAAGTCTAGGCTTTAAAAAAAAAAAGTAAAAAAAAAAAAAAAAAAAAAGTTCTGATGAAGTTGTCTAGAAACTTTGCAGTCTCACTCAGTTTGTGGAGAATTCAATCCTGCAAAGATTTTTATGTCTAAAATCACTTTCTGGTGGTGTGGGTATTAGAGATGTCAGTGACTTTCTTTACTATTTAATTTTGAGACCTGTCACTTCTCCTTTGTCCGTGCCTTTTAATTTTCTTTCAGTTTCTCATTGACTTTAATACTCAATGATTCAATTTCTCAATAATGGCTATATTAGTCATTTTAAAGTTATTTTTTACATACTGACTAAAACAATAAATTAAATAAAATAAATTAGATAGCAGTTCCCCTCTCCCAGTTTTTCCCCTTCACTAATTCCAGGTTATTAACTGAGGTTTTCACTGTGTGGTATGCATTTGAACATGTGTGTACATGTGCACATGATTAAAGATAACAGTAAAATAACAGTGTGTGCATATTGATTTTAATAGGCAAAGTACAAGTTAGGAAAAAAATCCAACAGTAAAAACCTACTTTAAGAATGTCATTCTCACTTGAATACAAACCTAGATTGTCTTTCAACCTCTCATCATTCTGAGTAGTGGAAATAATACCCTGTAATTATTACATTATTAGAGAAAGAAAGGGGTGGATATTTGGTTAATCTGATGTATGCCACTGTGAGAGACAGGACTTCAGCATGCAGAACTAATCTCCAGGAGCTGCTTATCAAATCTTGATATGAAGGCTGTGATTTTGAGTCTGATTTTCTTGAAGTTATCTTTCATTCTCTGTGTTATCAATATAAAAGTTTTACTACTATTAATTCTTGTGAACTGAGAGGACTATTGAAATTGGACTAAATTCTTTACGCAGCAGAAAGCAGTAGGATTCTGCCAGAAGGCACTTAGCTCCATACTGCTTCTCTGATCACTTCATCCCAGCAAGAGGGAATATTTCTTTTCTTTCTATTTTAGCATTGGACTGTTTTGAAGAAATAGCCAACCAGAAACTCTGTAAGAGTTTTTATCTCACCTGACATTACTTATATCCTAAGTCTGACATAAGATCATAGTCACAGACTCCCCATGTTGTTAGTAGAAAGAAAGGGCAGCTCTGTAGGGTAATTTGTCCCACATTATGTTGGTCCATCTATTTTGGACTTGCTCATCAATCCTAAACCTTCCTGTCTCCATTGATTCCTATAGATGAGCTGGATAATTTTCACTAGATTCAAATTCCCTATGTCAAAATTCAGAGTTGTTTCTTTCAAACTGTATTTTCTATTTTTAGGAAAGGCAGTATATATTATGAATGTGTCGATCTTTCACCTCCACATGGAAGTGTTTGATGTCTTCCTAAATTAAACTGATGTAACTCAGATTCACTGGTGGCAAATCTATGCTTTTCTTGCTGTATTCTTTTGGATATTTTTTTTTTTCTAGAGGAAAAGAACAAAACATAGTTAGATACTACAGGATAATGTTTTTACAAGTGGTCTATAGTTTTCCCTTTGGCTTTCTTTTGCTAGATTGGTTTCCTATGAATTGCAGACACAGACTCTTTTTCATACTAAAATACAAAATTCTATGTCCAGGCTTACTGTTTCCATATAAAAGATGTCCCCAAGTTAGACTTTTAAAATTGTCTCATTTTTATGGTGGAACAGATCTTGACCTATTGTTCTGTTGAAGTATTATTTCTGTATGGCAAGTAAAAATAGCCAAGGTGAAATGACATGAAGGAGCAGGGGAAAAAAAAATCTACTCCTTCAGATACTAACCTTTGGAGCCTGGAAAAATCCCTGTGTTCAAAAGTTTTTCCTGCTTTAGCAGATATCTTATATATTATTATCCAGGTTAAAGTGTATTTCCCATATTGTGTAAGTAGTAGTATTGTGTAAGATTTATAAAGATTTAGAAATAGCACCCAGTGAAATGTTTCTTGTAATACATCCTTCTATACAGTGCTCTCTGAAATAGTCATCCAGTTAAAAATCTGTGTAGAAATATTGGTAGAGAAAACATCTACTAATATTTCTAAAGTTAAAATGGCAAGGTGAGGCTTGGATATATAAGTTGGATTCTTTTCATAAGCCAGCTGGGTAACTAGAAGAGTTAGACGTTCAGATACACGAGTCCTTCATGTCTCATACAGAAGCTCTAGACTTCAAAGCTAAATCCAAGTTGAAAGCAATTGCTCAGAGTTTAATTATAGAGAATTTTTCATAAAATAGTTTCAGTAGCTCTTACTTCTTGATACTGATCCTCACAACTCCTTCACAAAATGAAACTTGAGACTAGGATGCAAGAAGGTTTGGATTCTGAAGTACCAGTTTTAGGCATGTAATAATTGCACACACCTTTTCATGTTTCACTGGTTATAAACTCTCCATCTCTCTTTTTCTTTCACGACTTCCCGACCTTATCAACTCTTTCTCTTCTCTTATCCATCCCTTCTCTTCCACCCAAAAATTGCATTATGTGATCTAATGTACACAATTAAGTTGAGCAATCTTCCTAACCTCTACTTTGCTTTCAAGTTACCTATACTGTGCTACTAAAAGAACTTGCATACTCAAGAACTTGACTCATTATTATCTTGTGAAAAATATATTGATGCATATAGCTTTGTCTTACTATGTGTAGATAATCATAGCTGGAGCTTCATTACAATTAGAATGTCTTGAACTACTCAGGAAAAAAATTGTAAATTCCTTGTAAATTCCTTAAGTTTGAAATCCACTAATTGTAAGACATCTTTTATTTTTTGTGGAGCTAAATCTCTGTAATAATTCTCTTAACATAGAAAGAAAGAAGGAAAAAAAGGAAAGTTCAGAAAATGTCTAGGGTTGGTTGTTTTGTTTTGTTTTGTTTTTTCTTTTTGCTTTCTGTTTTTTGGGGTTTTTTGAAACATTTGTTTCAATTCACACTTGAACACAACCTCTTAACTTAACTAAATCTATTTGTTCTCTTGCTGGCCTAAAACTCTGTCCTTTACTGCTATGAATGTTCACAGGCTGTGAAGGGGAATCCAAATTAATTGGTATAATTGTTAGTCATCATCAGATCTCAGATGCCTGAAGACATCTAAAAAGCCACACATGACCAGGCCAGGAAAAGAGTTAGATCACTTTGTGCAATTCAAAGAATACAGAAGGTTATGTATAGTATCAGTTTGGTATTTACACGTTATGAAATGCTGAATAACTCAGGGACTTAGGGATATTTGCAGATATGACTTCAATATTAAGTGCGGTCCTTAACATCTGTGATAAGTAATTATAATAACAATTATGGGCTCTATTCCATGCAAGTGTGGGTATGTGACTGTGTGTATATGGTGTCTTAAAGATAATTATTAAATCTTCATAAGAAATTACAGTGAAGGGCTGGACTAATGCATGTTCATGTGAGGTAGTAGAAGTGGTGCCAAAAGAATATTTGTTGCCTTGTCTTTAATTTGCTTTGAAATACTTTTCTTTATTAAGCACAAGATTAATCTGTTTTTCTTTTAAAATTAACATTCATTTTTATATTATGCAATTAAAATATTTTAAATGTATTAATTTTAAGTAAAAAAAAAAAAAAGCTTTTTTTTTTTCATTTCTGAAAACACATTTTAGTATTTTAATTAAAATGGAAAATGGTGATAGTTGAAAAATAGTTAACTATAAAGAAGATGGTTTACATCAACATGATTTGTTAGTACTGTCTGTGTTGTTTTCAATTTTTATAACAAGCAAGAGTTACAAGGGTAATTTCTATTAGCATTGCTTCAATAGAAAGACTATATTTCATTGTGCATATTTTGATTCTGACAAAGACATGGGAGTTAGTTACTCATCTCACTTTATGGCGAATGCAGGTGTGTGCACACCAAACTGCAATTACTGTTGAAGCTGATCATCCGTGGAGCCATAAAGCCCCAGCCTAAAAAGAAAATGGCTCTGAAAATGTTGTAATTTACTTCTATTTTATTTGCAGATTGCCTTCTCACAGCACAATACTATCATGGATCTGGTGCAGTTCTTTGTCACCTTCTTCAGGTAAATTGCTTTTTCTGTTTTCTGACTGAAATTGCACTGATTCTGTTCCATCAAACAAACACCTTTCCAAGCTCTTTAATCTCAAGAAATGCACTGACTAATTTGCACTGATGGAGAATCAAGGGCATGAAACTGCATGGG
Organism: Excalfactoria chinensis; assembly: GCF_039878825.1. Taxonomy (NCBI): domain Eukaryota; kingdom Metazoa; phylum Chordata; class Aves; order Galliformes; family Phasianidae; genus Excalfactoria; species Excalfactoria chinensis. Next base: position 31,204,441 of record NC_092830.1, read on the forward strand.
CTGGGACTGTTGGCATTGTTCATATACTCAGTGGTGCAGTGTTCACACACATCTGGCCTATCTTTATGAAGTAGTTCAAATCACAGTGATTAAGAGAAGCCAGCTTTATTTGACTCCAGTAATGTGTGTGTGTGATTTTTTGAGACCTGTTTTACTGAATAATTAAAAATGATGGTTCTGTTCAATGTTTATGAAAGTTGCATTTTAATAAAAGGCCCTAAATCACTGTTAATGCCTTCATGAGTTGGAGGTGAATTGTGGAAGTCACAAAGTAATGATGGAGCACTAGTTGTGGCAGCAGTGCAGGAACTGGCTTCATCTGCAGCTGAACAGCTATTCTGGGATCTGAACAAAACTCGACTGAAACTTCTTATAGGTTGAATGTATTCCTCAGTAACCACAGTGTGTATGTAAAATGCAGAGACTGACAGTCCACTGTGTTCATCAAGCTTGTGATGCTGAAGAGTGCTCTGGTGTCTGTAGATGCAGGCAACATGTCTACGAGCATTCAAGCTCTCCTATATATCCAAGAGGTAGAGTAGAAATAAAAAAGCTTGTATCAGAGTCACACTTTGCAAAGTAGATCTGGGAAAGGATGGAAAATATCTAGGGAGCTTGAGCTGCTGCAAATGGGTGCCATAATGACATAAAAAGTTAGTAGCACTGTGTTCCCAATTTAACTAATTCTGCCTGGGAGATGAGCCTGGATGTGCAGTTTGGCTAACTGGCTCTTTTCTTTATTTCATGAGTATTTATTTGGTTGTTTTTTGTCTGTAGTTTTTTTTCTTCTGCGGTTAGAATGAAAGATTTCCATTGTAGACACCACTACATATTCCAGTAAATTTTAAACTGGATGTTCTTTTCCCAGGAACAGTAGTCTTAACTACCTGCAGAATATTTATGATATAAACATTTACCAAGGACTAGCAATTAGCAATTAATTGTTTCTTGTTCTTGTTATTTGTTTGCTTGTTTGTTTTCACACTAATGTATAGAGTTATACTAAGGGAAGCTATAACACTGTTGTTTACAGTGGTTGAGCCTTCGTACTAAAATTCTGCTTCAAGAATTTTCAGCCTAGCAATACAGTATATGTAGACATATGTGTGTATATATATATTTTTTTTTTAACTGGATAGTTAAATGGAGTATGTTAAAATACTGACAAATTATGTTGGTAATATTAATACCTACAACACACTGAGCAGGATTATTGAAACAGCAAATGACTGTGTGTAAACACAGTTCTAATGTGCTTGATTAAAAAAAAAAAAAAAAAAAAGAGCTTTAACCATCCTCACTAAACAAACATTTATCAAGGACTTTCTTCCATCTATTACTATTATGTTGTATTTCTGAGCACATAACCCTATTCACATTGGCTGCCTAGGTAAACCAGGAAGTAGGTTTATGTGATAATGACCTTTTTAACAATCATTCATAAGTAGAGCTTAAAACTCCTCCTTTATAGGGTGAGGGTTCCAAAGTAAAAGAAGATTAAATATGTGTATGCGTTTTATTCCTCCAGTCAAAAACATCAAAATAAGGAGAATTTTTTGAATTTTCAATATGTATGAACAATATAAAAAGTATTATTTTTATAAGGAATTTATTTTAAACTAAAAGTGGGAATGGAAATAAATTTAATTTTTCTTTTTATACTGGGATGTATCATTGTACCTACGGTCTTAGTGACCTCTTCTCTAAAAGCAGAATTGCAATCAGATATCTAAGAGCAGCACATTCATAATAGGCCTATAGAGACTGTAGCATTTGTGTTGCTCTAGTCAATGCTTTTTAGCTTATACTGTGAAGAATTTTAGCTGTTGCACCATTTGAGAAGTTAGATTTGTTTCCACCTGCTTTGAAGCAGTAAAAATCTCATTAGAAAATTTCACAGGCAGTGTGTGGGAATGATCTCCTTTCTTATATTGAAGAAATTCCATCCCCACTGTTATAGAAAGTCAATTCCAATATTACATTGAATAATAAACATTCAGTAACCTAAAATCTGTTATTTTCAAATACATTACAAATACAGTTGGAAGGTCCCTTCCAACTCGCACGATACTGTGATACTGTGTAAATTATGATCTAGTTTTCAATGTTCGCAAATCTCTATGTCTTTAGATTTTAAATCTTTAGATCTTCAGAGTGTCTTTAACTTCTGAAAATGTTATTTTGTCTTTAATTTCTTTGTACGTATAAAACTTATAATGGCCAATATTTGTTAATTTTAATGATATATTTTTTCCTCAGTTAATTCAGAATTGAAAGCCCAGACATTCCTGAATTCTAAAGCTGCTCTGAGTGAGATGGTAATTAAAAATTTAACGCAGTGCTCATCCATTTCTTGGAAACTTTTTTCGTATCAAGAATCTGAGAAGTGTTGTAAAAAATTAATTTCTTTTTCACATAATGCTGCAAGTAGGAAATTAATACAGATCAAGTTTAGTTATTCGTATTGTTGTGATAGGCAATGATATTCATCTGCTACAGTCATTACTATTTTCATATGACATATTTCAAATACAAAATATCAACCACTAATTAATTAATCAGGCTTTTCTCTGAGTATGCATCTTCTTTATGCTCTCAGAATAGTTCCTTCCTTTGTCTCCGATTCAACTCTTGGGTTGGAGCTGCCAGCTGATACTCGCATTTTAGTTGTATTCAGATTATCCCTGCTTACTATTATGGATTAGCAAACATAGGTTGTTTACTAATCAGTGGAGTGTTATTAAGAAATATGGAACCAAGATTTCCTTGCATGTTTATTAGATATTCTGTGAAAGCTATGGCCACTTGAGATCAGGTATATGTTGTTGACAGATCTTTCTGTGCACTTTAGAAATGAGAGAGAGCAGCATTCAAAATAAGCCTTTTTCTATGATATGATGAAGTCTTGTAGCGATACAGCTATAACTGAGGAGCCAGATGTATCATGCCCTTCTGTATGACTGTTTGTAACAACCCAAGGCAGTTCTTTTTATTAAGTTTCACTCAGCTGGACTGGATGGATGCACTAACACTGATTATGTAAAATTTCCTGAGAACTTCTATACCCAAATGGGCCATTCTTGGTTATAATTTCCAATAGGTGGATTCGTTCTCTTTACTAGCATGCTGTAGTGAGTTGTGGTTTTGTTTTAATTAAAAGTTAGGATGATAGATTAATTCTGGATATAGCATGCTTAGTTTCATGAGGTTGCCATGAAAACAAAGCGCAGTCTTTACATCACATCCACCATGGCTGGATTCTCTGAAAATGCAGAAGTCTTATAAATCAGAATTAGAATATCTTCTGGTAACATGAAAATCAAGTTATCTTAACAAAAATGGATTTTTTATTTGAGGCTAGAATAAAATTGATTTTTACTTAGTGATGCATTAAACATTTACTTAGAAACTAAAAGTCTTGCTTCCACTGGGACAAACAGTTCTGTACTGCAGTGGCCAATTTAAGTTCTTGTTGAACATGTTCGATTTTGAACTGTGGAATGTAGCTGTATTTTCTGTTATGTGCATCACCAGGAAGCTTTGTTATCACTGTAGAGTTATCTGATGTATTCATATTTCCTGAGGAAGCGGCCTCTTGTTATTAGCCTGCAGGCAAAAGAGATTCCCCAGTACCACTGAATTGGTTGCTTGCTCGACAAAACATCAGATGAGTTATTTAATTCCCCAGTGAATAGAACTGTTTTCCATTACTTTATTCTTATTTTGCTTCTTTGTTTATCATCCTTTTCAGTCAGTTGGAAGTTCATGTAAATATGCTAGAGTTTGCAGTGTTTTTATTTTGTCATATTGTGTTCCTCAAAGTACAAAATATTTGTTCAGCTTTAAATCTGGAGGTGGCCTATGCACTTTCTTGATATGTAGTGGATTTGAGGTTTGCCTTCCTTCACTTACATGTATGAAAATTTCCCTTTTCTGTCCTGATGTATGTGTCAAGCACAGTGTAGGTTCGCCGTTTGTTGTTCCTGGTGAAGTGCTGAATCCTAAGTTCTGCTCAGTTCAAAGGATCTAGAAATACATTCTGTAATTGATTAGCTGCAGGAGGAATCAAAAATAGATTTAAAATTCTACCCTTTGTGAGTTGCATTTTTCTCCTGTGACTGAATGAAATATTAAGTGCTGATCACAGTTGAATTTGATGAAGGGTATGAAGGAAGTATTGTCTAGGATGGAACAGATATATATATATTTATGTATATATATGTGTGTGTGTGTGTATATATATCTGTTCCATGATATATGGAACTTTATGTATAAAGTTATGAGATAGGATGTTTCATATATATATCCTATCTCATAACTTTATACATAATGTTCCATGTCTCATATGATGTGTTCATTTTTATTCCCTGGCCGTACGATCTTGAATTTAGTTGCAACATCATATTAGCGTCCAAATTATGTTTGGTTGGTGGTAACAGGAATTGAAAGATTTGTTTTTTTCTAATAAATAAATAAATAAATAATAAATAAATAAAAGAAAATGTTAATCCTGAATAGTGCTGTTCAGTGTGTACAGTGCTAAGGTCTAGCAGTCAAAAAAAAAAACATTTTTGCTATTCTATAATCTAAATGGAAGCAAAGCTGCTGCTTATATAGTAGTGTTCATACCGATGATCTCTAAAGATGGCACCTATAAGATACTTTCTGCAGGTGTTTTGGGATGTATGCACTTTGTTTTGACGACTGAGTCAAGTGTTCACCCATTGCATTATGAGTGTGTCTAGTTGAAGTAGTAGTGAGAAACATTATTGAAGGCTTTCTTGAAATCCAGAAAGATTACATCAACTGGCTTCACTTGGTCAACTGGGTGGTCAAATAAGGAGTGAGACTCAATGATCCTTACTGGTCCCTTGGGGAATTCTATGATTCTAAATAATTAAAGAAAATGGAAAATAAAAAGTAGAGGTTTTTCTTCAAGCAATAATGTCATTGTCCACTTCTAAAGCACTCTGCCAGTTTGTCTTTGCAAATTCAGTCAGTATGGCTTGCTGTTAAATGAGTGACACTGAAGAAATGAGACATCTGCTTAGGGCAGTGGAGGAGTACTGAGAGTCCTTGTGTTCAGTTCTAGTAAAACACAGAGGGGAAAGATAGCACTAGACTAGATGTAATGGTGTTATTTACATAGTTCTTAAAATATTAAATCTAATTATTATTTTTGAAAGGAGAAATCTGAATTCAAAAGGCATTTATGGAACAGGCTTCTTAATTGGAATATTAATAAAATAATATCCCAGTGAAATTTTCATGTAACAAATGGAACATTTGGTGCAGAAGATGTTGTTATAAAAATAAGTGTGTGCGTGTATATTTGGGAGTTGGGCTGTGTGTTAAAAAGATGCAAGAGTATGGCAGTTATGCAGTGGACTCCAAAAGCTGCACTAAACAATTGAAAGAACAGTAGAATTTCATTAAGAGGCAGTTATATCATTTGTTTATACATTAAAACTGGGATTTAGTCTGTATCTATGGCTTAATTATATTCTTTATAATATTTAAGCTCTTTGCAGTTTCAAAGTTAATTTCCTGCTCTTATGTATCTTGAATCATTTCAGCCAAACTTCTGAATATCAAATCCAAGCACACTATAGTTTTGAGTTCTTAATATATTATGACTAGAAAACAATGATGATGGTTCTTTGCTCTAGAAATCAGAGAATCCTTATAATGTCTTCAGAAAAACTTCTTTATAAGGAGGATTTTAATAGGGAGTGTTGTGACTTTAGACTTTCAGGTTCAAAAGTATTTGCTTCTCTGGAAAAGGAAGTAGAAATAGCATATAATGAAGGGAAAAGTCATTCAGCAAAGTACTAAACATTTTAATTATATTTGCTTTTAGTATGCTAAACAATGCTGCCATTAAACAGCCATGACCTGGTGGCTCTCTAGTTACATATTTCTATGATTTAATGTCAAAGTATAAAAGCCAGGCAAGAGAAACAGCATAGAGAAAGAAAAGAATGAGGGGAAAGCATTAAGGATTATGTTGAAACAGTGTGAGTCTTTTGATCTGTGAGGCTGCTGAAATGTGGCCTTAGTTTGAAATATATTAGTTTGCACTAATAGGGCATAATTAAAATATTAAAATGAGGTGGAGTATCATTCCTTAACTTAAAAATGTGGATAATTATTATAAATGAGCAAAATCAAAAGCTGAAGTGAAAACTCATCTATTTTTAAGTATAAACAATATATTTCATTATATATTCTTTGTGAAAGTTACTGTAGAAAATATTAAATTCTGTATTTCATAATGTGTCTGGAAGTTTAATGGAAATAGATTTTACTTTTTCCCATTTTTGATCTTTGTGTGTATAAATATGCATAACAGGAAAAATATGGAGTATTTTACTCATGAAGAGCAAGCTCATAAAATTATATGAAATATGGAAGTCTTTTACATGAGTAAAAGAAACATAATCACACTTTATGGATGTGATGTTCTATTTATACTATGGAGATTAATTTCAGTTCATGTTAGATTAAACCTCTTTAATTATAAATCTTTATTTGCTGCTTCGAAGAGGTGAAAGAAGGAACTGCTGAGAGTTGAACTTCACATCTAAAACTTCATTGCAAAATATATTACAGTCCTTTTAAATTGTTCACTTCTGTTTGATTTTGTATTGGCAGAATGAAATGTGGATGTTAGTCTTCCAAGTAGCATCCTGATTTACACTATAGTCATTTTCCTTTTTAGTTGTAAATAAAGGCTGTTCACATAATTGACCAGCCATTCACATTTTATTGCAGTAGCTTCTGCTATGGCCACTGGTGTGTTTAATATGAAAAGGCAGTTTTGTGTGTGTGTGTGTGTGTTTGTGTATAGATTTAAAAACCATTTATGCATGTTAAAAAAAAAAAAAAAAAAAAGCCATATAAATATGGATTGCTCCAAAAGTAATGCCTCCTTTTTATCTACTTGGATACTACCAGAGATACAAAGAACGCAATAACACTATTTGATGATAGGGCAAATTCTCAGCTACAAAACTCTTTTTTTTTCCCGACATATTCACCAACCATTCGTTATTCGTTATACGTTTTCACCAGCAGTGAACAAGAGCCTGCATGCCTCACTCATAAGCATCCATATGCCCATCTAGACTGTGGTTTGTCTTTCACATCACTGTCACCACTGCTGAAATGCACCACCCACCCTTCACCATGCTCATAGCCATTCAGTGGATATATTCAGGAAGTGTTGATGGTTGTCTGTGGGTGCCATTTTTATCCCGCTTTAAGCAATTAGTTGATGGACTTTTGCTTCATCCATACTTCCATGTCATAATCTATTTTGTCAGACTGTGCCTCTGTTGCTGTCTGTCACACAGTTATAAAATGAAATGGTATACTGGTTGAAGGTTCAGCTTTTACTGCTATCCCACTAACGCCACCTCTGACACTATGGGCCTACTTAATAAAATAGGAGGCAATACGTTTGAAGCAGCCATCACAAAGTATGTATGTAAGTGTGTACTTATAATTGGCTAACTATTTAATAATTATTTAAATAAATAAAGGACAAAAAAAAAAAAAATCCTAAATACTTAATTTTTTTTACTATAAGTAAAAACACCCTCCAGAGATGCACTTCTTTCTTATTTACCATCAATATGAAATGTTACATTTCACTGCAATGCAAATTTCAACAAACCTCTGCTTTGTTGGGTTGCGCTCATGTCTGGGAAGATGAAAGATTGATTTTTTTTCTTTTACACTCGTTGTATATTAGGATCTAGTTTATAGGAGGGTGTGGTAGCTGTCCTTACAAAGTAGGTAATATGTATTATAGTGATGTTTCATTGATGCTGCTTACTTTAACTAATGTAAAATTAATCCAAAAAGCAGTTGATGCCATAAGTATTTCAAGCTCTGTATTGTCAGTTTTATACTCTGTAGTTAAAGTCCAAGGCTTTATTAACAACAATATCAAAGTTTTAGTTTATTGTTTTACTTAATTTTGTTCGTCCTTAGTAAATTTTGGTTACATTTTCAGCATTCTGTTTAAATGCACTTCACTAGATGTTTCTTATAGTATGTTTTTACAACACGCTGCTTTTCAGGCTTCTTTAGGGCTCATTTCTTTCATGGATTTCTTTAAACTCTTTTCTAGTACTTCAAGGGTTTTATGGCACAACATATATTGGTCCTAAGGACCTGCTCTTGGTAGTTACTTAGCAGAAAGAGTATACAGATTTTTCAGTTGTTAATTTTTTCAATTGAGTAGTTTAGTGTATGTTAAGGAGCAGTGGTTACAGCTGACTCTTAGTATGCATAAGCCTTTTTTAAACGGTGAATTAAAGTGTTTCTACTGTACTCTTGTAATGTTTGTAAACCTTAATTTAAAACATTGGTCACTAATTTTATGAACTGCATCACCGTGCAGATGCTGTTGCTGGTAATCAACCACGACACAGTAAAACAAATATAATATGGTAATGTTGTACCTGGGATGACCAGCTTAACAGAAGGACATACATGTTTCTTTTTAACTGTTACTCTGTTTTTATAAGGTTGATAGTTGTGGTTAGTGCGACATGAATTTTAGAGGCAACTCAATGTAACTTTCATGAGATGCTTCAGGTTGAGACTTATTTATGGAAATGTATGGGTTTTCAGGATTGCAACCAAAAATAGCATTTTAAGCACTGTCATTTGGATGTGAAGAATTATCCATGTAATTAGCTTTAAATGAACTTGAAAGGTATTGCGTGAATTCCACTGAGAGACAAATAAATAAATACAAATTTGCATTTAAATGATATTTGGTAATACTTGAAGTTTTACTTACCATATTATATCATTTGCTTCATATCCAGATATTTTTTCACCTCTCAGTTGAGGAAGCAAAAACTAAGGGTTTAAATCTTCTGCATGGCTTTGGGATTAGAGAGGTCACAGTTGAATGAAATTTTCCTCAGTTCCTTCTGTTTAATGGAGAAAGTGCAAGGGAGAAGTTGGAGTTCTGGAACTGTTGCTGTATTACAACAGCAGGAGCAGGAAAAATCTGATTTGAAATGGGATATAGATCCAGGCTGACAGAAGAGGAAACATTCCTGCCATATTGCTGTATGTACAGCAATAAAATGTGTTTAGGTGAAGAGAGAATGATCGTACAGCTATTAGCTGATCAGTTGCTGGAAATGGCATATTTCATTACCTGTTGCAGTCAGAGATCTTGGACCAGGAAAGGAGTTCTGTTGTGTCTTGGCTCCATGGGGTCAATATTTCTTTCCATAAGCCTGCACTGTAGTTGGCTGAAAGTTACATATCCTGCTGCATCAGCATTTAAAGTTCCTTTCCTTCTCAGTCTCCACAAATATTTTGATTTGGAACTGTGACACTTCAGTCCCAGAAAATTTTATAATTGCTGATCGTTGTAATATTGCTACTTCTAACAGTGTTTGTAAAACTCTGTGATTCAGAGCAATTTAATTGTTCAAAAAATTTATACTGCTCTCATACATATCAGACTGTTAATATTATGTTTACAGTACTTCTTGCTTCAGACAATCCTGCTGAAATCTTTGGAGTGCTTGTCATGTGTATATTAGTTAACACAAGTAAGGATGGCTGAACCTAGCACATCATAATCATAAACACAATGTTCTTGTCAAGTACAATGAGAGCAATGAATTGCTGTGACAATAATTACTATTCAAATTCGTGGTTTTAGAAAAATAATTGTTCAATTATGTTTATTTTAGAACAGCGATTGCTTCATAACATCAATTAAAATGGGCTCTATTTGCCAATAAAAAGATAGTAAATAATACTTCAGAAATGCAGCATATGTGATCTCTTAGGAAACTTCTGCAATATTAATTTTATAACATTAACTGAGAAGACTTTTTCTTTGCATTAATCTACTTTAAAAGGCTTTCTGTTATTGGATTATTATTTTTTAAAGAATGCTACTATTTTTCATTCATATTTAAAACTATCGTAGTAGGTATGAATGAAAAGCTTTTAATACCATGTAGGGCGCACTGCTAAGATTAATGTTATGGTGTGAAATGTACTTTTAGTTTTTGCTTTTAGCAAAACGGGGCATGAGTTTTGTGGATCTTAAGGGATATTTAATTGTTGTCTCAGCTCAGCAAATCCAGGTAACATTGCAACGGTTGCCTTGATGACCCATCCATTTTTTGGATGTTTCCTCCTCCGTAGGAGGAGTTGTTAAAGTAAGTGTAACTGTATACGTATGGACACTCGGTGAGACTACTACACCTGAATAACTTTATGAATGCAATCATTAGGTGCTTAATCTCCATTAATAAGCAGTGTGGACAAACAGGTCATCTGTTGAGTAAAATGATTGGCATTAAAGACCTGACATCCATACTGGACACATCTTATTTTTTGGCTAGTTGTAGCATCTCTGTGAACCCAACATCTTCTTTTTCATTACATCTTGAGCTCCAAGACTGCTTGTTCTTGCACTCCAAAGCCCAACATTGGTAACAGTGAGGGGATTCATTCAAAACCCTGCTCCTAATCCACACTAAACCACTTTGATGCACAAAGTAGGATCCAGCCAAGTTTTAATTTTAATATAATTTAAATTATATTAGGTTTAGGGTATTTTTTTTTTTAAACTATTTTTTCATCCAATGTGGGAATTTATACTCAACTACTATGCAAATTGGTGGCTTAAATAAGATCATACAAACAACAATTATTCGTGCATAGATGTTTACATATATTTTTTGGACATTTTCTTTTGCATGTTAGACAAAAGAAGAATGAGAAAAGAAATAGCAAAAGATGGAACATTTTGTTTTGTTCTCTTTATCTTCCCCTTACAGTATTGGTTCTTAAAATATTTACATGACACAATTCTTTTTACATCCCTTCAAAAGTGAGTAAATTATCTCCCCTTCTATTTATCCCAGTATTTTGAATTTGTTAAAAGATGAACTATAGGTTTCATTTTAATTTTCAGATTCCAAGCAGCAACACATCTCCTAATACCCTTTAATGTCTGTACTGGTGACTTATCTTCTTGTTTTTGTTTTTTTTACTCCCTGAGTATTTCTCACTCACAGAACACACTACCATCTCACTCCTCAGCCTCTGGAATGAATTAGCACGTCTAAAAGTGATGTCTGTAAGTTTAAATTTTTACTCTGTACATCACCAAAATGGTTGTGCAGATGGTAATTATTCCAGGCTATTTTCCCTTTCTGTGTTCAAATGAATCAGTCTCCCTTTGAAGGAAGGTCATCTGTTCAGCTTAGACCCTGCTGCTAGACCGTGTTGTTCTATTGCAGACGACTTTTGGTCTCTTTCCTCTACCATGTCAGATATAAAATAATTGCATTCAGTGCATCCTTTTTGAGTTACCCTTTATTTTAATTATTTTTTATTTTCTGATATCTAATGCTATCATGATAACTTCTGATCAGACTGTAACATAAGCCACAGTGATGAAATAGTTGTTTCCAAGCATGTATTTTTTTTTTAGTGTTTCCTTATATGTGTTCCATGTTGTTTCAAGCTATGTCACTACTTACGGGTGAGTGATTTCTCTGTTTTAGAGGCAACAGAATCCTGGTAACACTTGGGTTGCTGCAGATTTAAGTGTGTATTCAGGTGATAACTGTCTTCTTAGGTAGATTTACATTCATCAGTGCAAGCAGTTGTTCGTTCTCTCTGTAGTCCAGGACAATAGTTCATAACCAATCTGCATTGCAAAGGCGTTTATCTATTTATTATTTTCATTGTAACAGCTATGATACAGAAAATACCTCATGATAGTGCCAGAGTCTAATTCAAATTGTGCTTCCAGCTACTGTTTCTTACTATGCATTTCTGCTATAGATGAATGAGACCCTTAGTATTTACTACCCATGGAAACTCATGCACTCTGTAGGCTAGTCACCTCTAGGTCTTTTTAAAAATTGAAATAATTGGGCTTATTAATGCACTCTCAGGAAAAGATTTTCTCAACCTTTGCATATTTCTTGATTATTTTATCTATTTTTCCATGTTGTCAAACTCTTTTAAAAAGAATGTGAACAATGGAATTTTTGTAAGCAGAATTTCAGTGTCTCATCCTATATGTTTTGGGAACATCTTGTATTTTGATACATTCATCTTCCAAGTGCTGCTTATTACTGTTCACCTGGTTTTCTCAGGTTGCTTTACAGCTTTTTTGTTTTAGCATATAAGCAGCTGATTTATACTGATCTGTGAATTATGCTGGGAATGGCTTTAGTCCAAGGAGAACACATTTTCTTTACTGCTGAACAGGATCCAGAACCCTTTTCTTCACAAATACATGTTAGCAGTGATTGTGCATCTTGATGAAAAAGGTGCAGTTGACCAATTGGTACTGGCACGTTGTGATTTTTCTTGTCTTCAATACAATTAAATTTCCTTATCAGTCTTTGTCATGCATAGACATCTCAGAGCTCTAAGTATCTCTCTCATCAAAACTGACTGGATCTGATACTCAGAAGCTTGCAAATCCTTTTAGAAACATCTTTTTGTGATATTGACCGTATGCTGACAACATTCAAAATGTCAGCTGGTCAATTTTTACTTCAGTTATTTTGTGTTACATTGATGTCAATTTTGCCATAGCGTTGTGCTAACTGTGGGGAAAAAGCATGTTTCTTTTAATATACTGTATTCAAATTGGCTGTACTCCTTTATACGTGCTTAATTCCACTTAGTAGTTTTGAGATGAAGTGATGGTTACTTTTGGTGGTCTTCAAGATACAGACATGCCATGGATTTATGCACTGACATCACAGTGTTTTCTGTCTTGTTTTTTAATCCTTTTTTCCATTTCTAATCTCGCCTAACATCCTATTTGCTGTTTTGACTGTCACTAAGCATTTGCTGATATGTTCAAATGATCTTCAATGATTTCAAGGCTATTTTCTTGAGTGGTAATTGCTAATTTAGAACCTATCATGTACCTGTAGCTGGATTTTTTATTTTTTTTTCCCTTCAGTTCATTGGCACTGAATTTCATTCTCTTATTCTGTTGCCAAGTCACTCAATATTGCAAGATGCTCTGCAGTCAGGTTTAATTCTTTTGTTGTTGTTGTTTTAATTTTATTGCTTTAAATAAAAAAAGACTAATCTCCACGCAGTCTGATACCAGGTTAGTTTGAGGAAAACCTATATTCTCTATCTTTCTTCCCTTCATTAACTAGAATTTTATTCTTCTTTCTGATATATAGCGTTAAAAAAAAAACAACAAAACAACAGGAAAAGATTGCACGTGAGATTAAGTAAACATCAGACACTATCAGCACTGCAATTTTCAAATTATTTATATTACTTGTGTCTTTGAAATTCTTGCTTCTGATATTGCACATAAAGTAAAAGATGTTTTGGCTGATGACAGGAAAGTTAGGTGTGTGAACCAGCTTTGTTGTTGTACAGAGTGAAGCAGGAATTTGACTGAAGTTTTAAGACAAGAACTCTTGAGTGGTTTTTGTTTTGTTTTTTTATTTGTTTGTTCCTTTGTTTTTTCCTCTAAATTAAGAGAAGCATTTGAGAAATTTATTAAACTACAAAAAAATCTTAGGAAAGAGATCCAGTTTTTGGGGATAATGAAGCAGTAGCACAGTGCAAGGCTTTCTTAGTTTCTTGTGTCCAGTTCACCATCCTTTTCAATTTCCATGAGCTTTGACTTCATCATTCTAAACAGCTGATGCTGTTTTCCTTATTTATTTCTGTATTATTAAAAAGATTGAGATAGCTTTCCCTTACTGCATATACAGCATGCTAATTTTATAGCAACATATCAGTACTCCGATGTTACATTGCTCCTAATCCTGGTGCAGTTACTAGCTAGACTGTATGGTATATAGGAGGAAAGATTATTTATAAGCAGCTGTTGGTGTAAGCTTAAAGATTTTTGTTGCAGAAGTGGATTATTGTGGAAGTCTTTGTTCTGAATATCCCTGGGCAGCCTATACAAATTCATAGTCAACTTGTGATTGCTTTCAAAAAAGACTGAATAAAAGGGGGCAGCCAAAGATATATTTTTAAAAGTGAGAGCAATGCACCAACTGAAGCGATGTGTTAAACAAAATGGAAAAAGCTCTCTAATAATCAGTTTGTTATAACAGAAAAAGTTAAAAAAGAAAAAGTCAGTAAAATTCCTTAACTGAAAGCTTTTTGTTAAGAAATACCATGTTAGTAAAATGGTGCATCAGTTAAAATGTTCTTACTGCTTTGGTTCCTATCTGTGAAGATACACCTAGAAAGGTGATTTACAGCAATATACATTAAAGCCTAAGAGATTTCAGAATTTCCGAAGGTTTTTGAACCAGAACTTGCACTCTGTCTTCTTTTACTACAGTACACTTTTCTGTCATTGCCTTTTGGGAGGATGATTCTTAGATATGCTGGACTGTTCTGATCTATGAATCAGAACCAATCAAAACTCCAGCTTTGTTTTGTTAGGGACTCCATGCCAAGAACCAATAAAAGCACAGCACTACATTTAAAATGGTTTTACAGTGAGAGAGGCAGAATATTTATTCCTGTCCATAAAAATCTCTAAGTCACAGACTTAAAATCTGCTCAAAGGAATGCTGCTGGTTGACATTGGCCATTAAGGGGAAAGTCAAACTTTGCTTTTAGGAACAGATTCTTTAACCATTTTTTTCCTTTCAGGCTAAGAAATGTTACCCCTCTTGTAACTAAGCAGACAGACTTAAATCTCATATGTAAAACAAAAATCAAACAACAAAATAAACAAAAACAAGCTGTTAATTACATAATTGAGCAGTAGTTGAGCATACTATGTCCAAAACTCCTGTATGTATGGTACTTTCTTCTTTCAGACTTAGCCTTACTCTGTCAAACTTTCTCAAGAGTGTGCAAAGAAAGAAATGGATAAAAAGAATTTAGAAAGCTAGAAAGACCTTTAAGTGAAGTAGATGCTGAGAGAAATGCTGTATTTATTTGTATTACTTTAATCATAAAGGAAAACTTGAGTCCATAGAGTCATAGAATATTGTAAATTGGAAGGAGCCTATAATAAGCATCAAGTCCAGCTGCTGACATCAAACAGAGGCCCCCCAGAATTAGATCTTTTGTCTGAGAGTGTTGTCTGAATGTTTCTTGAGCTCTGGTAAGCTTGGTGTCATGACCACTGCCCTTGAGAACCAGCTCTTGTGCTCTGGGGCAGCAACTTTTTCTAACACCCTCATCTGATGCAGTTCCCTGCCATTCCCTTGGATCCTGCCACTGCCACCTGAGTTTTGAATTTATTTTGTTCACATTATATATTTTCTTAAACATATGGTTGTACATCTGATTCTCTGTTGCTTGCAGACCAAGGAATGACTGGATGTTTTCATTTCATTGCCTTAATAGAGACATTATACTCTAGTTACTACTAACTGGTTTCTAATAGTTTCCATATTACAGACAAGTATTGAATGTCATAAGCTGTTCATCCTAGAGATGCATCTTCTAGGTCATAACTAAATCTCTGTTTAGGGGTTTTGATGTTCCTGCATGGATAATGTATTTTGTATTTATGAACATTATTTCACTGAACTTCACTAATGCAGAGACTTTTTGGTTTATTCCATGTTAGTTAAGGAATATATTCTGAAGACTTTTGGCAAAAACAGTGTTTATTTTAATAGTTGTAGGACTGTATTAATCACAGAAACAATGCACCACAGTTGTGTTCACAGGACACACCCAGATAGAACTATCTAGTTGTTTTTTTTTTAATGAAAACTATCAAAATTAAAAGATGTGCTGACTTTATGTTAGCTATCAAATTTAGAAGCTTTTTTATCAATATCCAGAAGTTCATTGGAAGGTATTGACAATCCAGTGATCTTTTTGCCAAAATTCTTTATGGACTAAATGTTACAAATACAAAATTATTGGAGCAAGAGAGAACACATGTGCCCTTGTTGGGAACTGCAGAAGTTTAAATGGCTGTGATTTGTTTTTTTTCCGCTGTGTCCTTGAAACTGCAAAGTAGTGGTGTTTCTTTGAGTGATTCACTATAGAAATACTTGATTTTATTAAACAGATCTTTTGACACCTGCAAACCTAGTTCCCGAAGCCAGTCACACTCTCTGCCTAGCTATGATTCCTTTGTACCTGGAAATAACTCAGAGTTTACAAACCAGGGATGAAGCATAAATAGATATCAATTTTCATCATAGTTAGCCCTGTTTTTCTATCTACTGAATGTGGACATGCAGTGGATGTTTGTTGAGTCAGCAGTGTGTATGTAGACTGTTATGGATGATTGTAGTGGAACTTATCCCAAACTAATGGAGACAATAAGATTTTATAGACTTAACCATAGCACTGTAGGTGTGCATCCTCTTTTGACTTTAAACATGGATGACTGTTTCCTGTCATCCTAGAAGAGTTTGGTTTTCCTCTCTTTTTGTGGGTTGTTTTTTCTTTTCCCCGAGTTTAAGTGTATTTTTATTACTCTGATACCGTAATATATAAACATTTTCAGATCATTATATTACAAATACTTTTTTTTTTCTTTTTCTTTCTTTTTTTTTCTTTTTGTAATTGCAGTTGTTTCTTATCCTTACTGCTGGTAGCTGCCGTCGTTTGGAAAATCAAACAAACCTGTTGGGCTTCTCGACGGAGAGAGGTATTAATAATTTTAAGATTATTCTCGTGTCTTATCTTCCAGAATATATTGAGAGCTTTGATGAACAATCATGTTCACACTTTCCCTGTATGCACGATTTAAGTATTCCTCTGAACTTTGTTTTCCTTTATCTTCTGCGCTGAAAATGAAGAAAATATTATTTCTTCCTCTTGTCAGAAATTACAGACATAGCAGAAGTAGATTGCAGAGAGCTGAATTTTCATTATGGTGGAGTGTACTCTCAAATAGTCTCAAAATGGCAGTTCAAAAGCATTGATGGGTTGACTGAACAAAGGGGATTGTAGTGTGTCATCTCAAACTTCTCTGGGAAGTTATCTGGCACTGTTACTTTGCTGTGTTATTATCAAAGGTCATAGAAACATATATTAGGAAACAACCCTCTCTTCAAAGTGTTTTTACTTACTTTACTTTTTTTTTTTTTTTTAATTGCTCATTGTCTTTTTATTTGTCTTTTTTAATCCTAAGCAAAATTCTGCATCTATTGACATCAGTAGCTTTTTTCTTTTTTCATAGCACGATATGTATTTTTACATTAAAAAGTATTTTATAGTGTCAAATGTCCTAGCAGTTTTGGAAGAATTGGACCAAATATTTATTATTACCTGTTCAACAAATGATTAAACTTCAATGAGATTGAATTCTGGTTATGTTAGGTGTATATGACAAGATTGAGCTTATATTCAGACACTGATTATTTTTCCCTGCAAAGCTTCCAATCTAGATGATTTTTAGAAAAAAAGTAATTGTTTCATGGCAATGTAGTCTAGATTTGAAAAGAGAAAAAAGGAAAAAAAAAAAAAAAAAGTGTGTTTATATATTTTTTTCCTTATATTCTCCTATTATAAATGTTTAAATATGTTTTCTTTGGTTGGGTTTGATTGTTGATCTGCAGTGAATTTATGTACACTTACAGTTTTCCTTCACTGAAATTGTAATGTGCTGATGCCCAGGCTTAGCTCTGAACTGGTGCTACATAGAAAGACATATGCAATAGTAGTTACTTGAATGAGGTTTGTTTTTTGTTTTTTTTTTTTTCTTAAATTGAGATGAATATTATAAATCATGTTCTGTGTCATGAGGCAACTGCTCTTCTATTTGTTATTACAGGGAAAATACAGATAAAAGTTACTTTAAATTACAGTATTCAATTCAACTTATTAATATTTCATTGAAATTTGTCTCAATACTTGTGTTATTAATAGTTCTGCGCAATTTGTTTCCCACATTTATCAGGTTGTTTTTATGGCACATTAAAGAACAAATACAAGCATATGATATTACAGATTAAGGGACTCTATTCTGATTTTTATGTTTAGTCTCATAGATTTTTAGTGTTTTTAATTTAGTCTGTAAGTTTCGTTCTATAAATAACAGATCCACGTAGAAATTTTTTTAGTGTTTTTTGTGTTATTATTGTAATATCATAACAATTATTTCTATGTCTTTATGAAAGCTCATACAAGTTGACTGATAAGTACACTGTAAATATGAATCAGCTTCTTTAGGAGAGCTAAGAAGAAAGAAATACAACTGGATTAAAATTCTCAGAGGTCCATGCTTGAGTGCTGATCCTTGCTTCTCCTTAAGTACTGCTAGAGAAACTTAGTTGTCTCTCATTCAGAAATGTTATCTGGATAATACTACTTTTAAGTCCTACTTTTAAAGCCCACCATTCTAGTCTGATGGGTTTTCCATCTATTTTAGTCCATTATTGTTAACCTCAATCTGTTTTCAGCAAGAGAAGTGGAAATTTATTGTTCATGTGTTCTGTTAGTACAAGTTTTATCAGGATGTTGAAAGTATCAAATAATTTAAGTTTTCTTAGATTTCTAGATGTAGATGAAAATTCATATCTTTTTCATGGTTGGTTTTAAAGCTTGCCTAAACTGGGTCATTTTTGGTTCTAAACTGAATGGCATCAGGCCAAAGTAAGCAAAGAGTGAGTGCCATTTTATAATGGGGGTTGTCTTCATTTTCCTGTTAGTAAAGAAATTTCATCTTCAGTTCCTTTCCTAATTGATCTTTTGAGCAGAGATTTAGATTCTACTGATCCAGTCACTGCCAAAATCTTACTAAGTAGTTCACTTGAACTATCCTATTACATGTGTTCATGTACATGTAAGACATGATATATATGTATATGCAAATAAATCTAAATAATTATGTCTTCCAAAAAACTTAAATTGATCTTTGTTAATACTGAAATTGAACTTTCCTTTCTCTGTATCTATTGGTCTTTCCATTTCACTCATTGAAATCATTTTTTCCATTGGCTGTGTACTTGAGTTTCTTGTACTTCTAAGCAGAAGAACATGAACAACCTCCTGCCTGGTATCGATTGACATCTTCCCCTACCCATCCCTCCCATGGATCAGTGACATCTAAAAAAAAAAAAAAACCAACAAATTAGGGATAGTGTTTTTAAAGAAGTAGGGTACTGGAATATTGCACAGCTGAGAGTGTTTGATCCTTGGAAGGTATAATAGTGAATTTTATCAGATTACTTCCTTAGCATTATTCTTACAGCACTATCTTTCATCAGGAACAAACTGAAGGAGTTTGGAATGTCCTTATGGGTACCAAACTCAAATTCCTACTTACAAAGCAGGAAAACATTTTTAAGCAAACCTGGAAATTCATGTCGAATTTGCAGAAGGTGGGATATATATGCTTGTCAATTAAAGTAAAGGAGTTCCTAAGAATTTTAAGCTTGAAAACAGTAAAGCATTTTTAGCACAGTCTGTACTTTCTGCATGATATATATATATATGTATATGTATATATATAAAATATATGCTCTAGGTTTTTCTCTCATCCTCTTTTTTCCTTCAAAGACACACTACCTTTCTACCAGTACCTTTCTGTGAAATTTCATTAGTTAGTTCACTGGATGAAGAGGTGAGACCTATCACTTCCTCCCCAAAATGATTTGTTAGACTTCTTGCATTCTATACTCAGAGTTCACCCAAGGGACCACACACAAAGTTTCAATCTGTCTCTGTTTTCCTTTTTCACACAGACACAAAAGTTATATTACCCAGATCTACCAATGGATAAAATTGAAGAGAATATAATTTGATGTCTCTGTATGTTTCTTATTTAAAATGTTTCTGTGGTTTTACATCAAGAATGGTTGAAGATGAATCTGTTCATGGGTCGTTGTACAGAAATCTTGACAGGTTACCTACCATTTTTGTAGTGGCTCAAATGTTTTGTCCCTTGAGCAGCTTTTTCTGAAGGGCACCACAATGTAGATGAATTTGGCATCTAAAATGATTTCTCATTAACAGCATATCAAACTTCTCTTTTGCTTGCAAAAAGTCTACATTAATGTCACTAATACAACTCATACAGATAGGATTATAAAGCACACATCTTCTAGCTGAGGTATTTTGGCAAATATTCATCTTTCGTAAGGTAAAGCAGCTGCTGATCAAATACACTGTGAACTCAGCCAGATGCTTTGGGGATTTATTGCCGTTAATCCATAGGCGTGCAATGGAAGATATAAATACAGATGTCCTATTCCTCCCCCTACACAAACACACACAAAATGCACTTATAGGCCAACACATCCTGTGCCAATATGTATATTTGTGTATGTTGGGTCAATCTATTATTTAAAATGCAATTTTATGTTTCTAAATGAAACATAAAATTTTCAAAACACTGTCGTAGTTACACAAGAGAAAGAGCTTATATATTTAAAAGCACATCTTAGAATCTTATTTGCCCATGTAATACTCTGGAACTCTCTTGAAAAACAAGAAAGTAATGCATGATTGCACATTTGTGTAAAAATGTTTGAAAGCATGGTATTATATATATATAAAGTGCTTGGCTAACTTTAAAGGTTAATGTCATTCCTTTATTGGAATTTTCATATTTATATATAGCATTTCATTATACAGTTAGCTGTGCAGCATTTTCATGTCTGAGAGAATAGCATATACAAGCATAAAAACATGGAGTTAGAGAGAATGCATGCTTTGCATGGTGTGTGGATTCTACACAACTTATTGCTTCATTTTATTAAATAAGATTGTTTGTTTTTTAAAAAAATAAACTTTCTAGCCTTAATTCTAACATCAAGGTGGTTTTATTCTTTTGAATATTCAAAGATTGTTAGAACACAAATGATGCTGAAAGAGTCCACTTCTTAACAATTTATGTAATGGCTCTAAGCTCATTTCTATGGTAACCCAGTAAAACCAGGAAAGTTTGGTTATGTTGATAGTTCTGATGAATGTGGACATTATGTGAATTCCAGCTAAAGCAGTTTTACTTTAAATTGTTAGGACACTTGCATTTTTAAATTATGCCTTTTAGAAAATACAATAATGGCATTTCATGTATTTAATGTTGCTTATGGAATGCAACATGTTTAGTTTAGGAATAATGCTGTATGTAGAATATGGTACAGAACATGAAGAAAAGGAGGCTTAGTTCTGTGTGTAGATGTCTATGGGATTATATACTTTTCATTTCAAAGTTAACCTCTCAGATCACTTTTCCTTTTTGGTATCTTCTTGTCTGTTGCTTAGCAAATATCTTACACATCTTTATGTACTTACTCATAGACTGTGAGTAATCTTTCTGAAGTCAAAGGAGCTATTCATAGGACTAGAACCTCAACTTGTTATATTGCTCATGCTCTTCTGAAATCAATAAAGCTATGACTGCTTATTTCAACTGAAGACAACTAGGTCATTTATTTTAGTCTGACTTTCTGCTTCCTTTCCTACCTAAAATTTAGGTTCTTCTCTGAATGAACCTTTCAAGTGATATGCCTAGTTAGTTGGCACTAGATCTTGTCTCATTACTATAAAACACGTCTCTAAACAGCTCATCCCACCCAGATTCTGCAGCGTTCATTCTTACACTTTGATTTTTTTGGGGGAGACTGGTTGTTTAAAGGATCCGATGAGTCAAATCTCCTTTACTGAGAGTTAATCTTCAGTTTTTTAAAACTGAGGTTATAGTAATAGTACTGTTACTTCACAAAAATAAGTATTATCTAATTAATTTCTATGCTAGTACTTCTCATCATGTTTATTCTCTTTATATTAAAATATGAAATGGTACTAGCAGCAGACTATTATGCTGGAAAGGTTTCTTTTGGGGGTGAGTTAAATAATGTTGATCTAATACAGATATCTAAAAAACTATACAGTGCTAACAGTTTTTCATGAATAACTAATTCATAAGACTTGGGTCTGAGACTGAAGGGCTCATCTGCATGGAATGAATATGCTTTAAGGTAAAAATTAGTGATATGGTTTCCTATGCAGATCTTCCCTTCCATAAGTTTCAGTTTCATCTTCGTGTCATCCTTCCAAAGAAGAACTAAGGAACAGTACTTTGTACTACACTTACTATTTCATTTTTTAGAAGTCGTATGGATGTCTCATTTTCTTATGTATCATAGTACCAAATACTTTAGTAGGATGATTTTATTTATTTATGTTTAACTTAATAATGAGAAAAATGGTGGTAGTAGAGTGTTAGATTTTGTGTTCTTTCCTGGTGACCATGCTTGGAGCAGAAACAAAGACAAATAATCAATTCAAGGATGTTTACCTGATCTATGAAAATCTGTTCCTCCTCATAGTTGCATGTGGACTTATTTTCTTAAATTAAGTACATGAGACTTTTTTTTCAACAAGCAGATGTAAAGGAAATCCTGTTGTGCTTGTAGATAAGGCAAACAGTTTTAGCTGAGATGAGGCATTTCTGACAGCTTCCTACAGATCAGTTTCTTTATCCCACAAAAATTGAGAGAGTAGATAAGATAACAGATGATAGGTTTATTACAAGGAAAACTGTGTGCTGCTTCTTAAAAAAAAAAAAAAAAAAAAAAAAAAAAGAAAAGAAAGAAAGAAAGAAAACTGTAAACTAGATAGGAGTTTTATATTATAGCTAGTATGACTGGAAGAAGAAAATTGTTTGCTCTGCTTAATGCATAATAATGGAAGTTCCTTCTTTATGTTTGCATGGTGTAGTTAGCCTGAAGGTCCTAAGAGGTGGTAATCAAAATAAATTAATTTCATTATTTATAATTCTTGTATATAGAATGAAGTTTGCATATAGTTACTAGTGATGATAGCAGCACTTTAAAATTAATAATTATGGTTTTCAGTTCAGAAGAAACTATGTTACGAGTTCAGATTTCTAAAGATTAGAATAAAATGCTGCTGTAGATGACGTGTGTGTGCATATGCTGTACTACATTAATTCCTACTATCTAACAGACCTGGTTAAATCTTACCAGTGATGAGGTTAAATTTTCAAGCTAACAGGAAGAAAAAAATAATGTTATTTAAGAGCAAGCGAGGCCTGAACAAAGTGAAGAGCTTGGCAGAGCTGAAATTGTTGTTGAGCTCTATGGTCAGAGAAGTTTCTATGGGACTAGTTGTCAACATGAGAGCATTAGGAGATTTTACAGCAAAATACCTGTCAGCAAAAAGCAGTAGACAGAGAGAGAGGCAGTCTGCAATGGGGCTCTGAGAAGAATCCAGGAGAGCTTCTTTTGAATTTCTGAGATGAAAAGTTATCTGGAGTCATTTCCACAGCATAAAGGAAACAAAGAGGGTAGCACCAAAATAGATGACTCTTTTTTTTTTTTTCTCCTAAGCAAAACAAAAGAGCAGGTGTTGAATGTTGGTCCAAAGGTCCAAAGCAGCAAGACTCTTCTGTACATTTGTATTTCCTCTGTTTGTTGTTTCTTGCTTTTTCTTTTGTTGTTGTTCTCCATTGAATCACAAACAGTGCTCTATAGGAAAGGAGCGGATTTAGGAGCAAATACCAGAAATGCTTGGAAACTTGGAAGAACTCTGCTATGAGCAGAGTGAAGAAGTTCGAAAGTTTGAATTAAGGGAAATGCAAAAGATCCTTTGGCATAAGAAACGTGAAGGAGAAAAGAAAATGGGATTGCCTTTCCTTCAAAGAGCAGGGAGACAACTCCAAATCCAAACCCAGGAGAGATATGGCATTACTCTCTCACTCTGCTCTTCCTTTGTACCTGAAGTTTTGTTTATTTCTAGTTAAATCTTAAGTGTTTTTCTAAAGGTTATGTCAATTCATGATAACAGTGCTTCTGATTGCTAATGTGTGGCCTCCCCTATAGATAGTTGATGCTGATATTATTAGTGTTCTTTCATAAAGCACATCTCTTCAACAAACTTCCAGCTTCTCCATGCTGGTACATGCAATATGCTGTTTTTTGTTTGTTTGTTTGTTTTCAGATATTTTTTTAGATAAATTTTCGTATATGCACAATTAAATGGTTGTGAAGAGAGATTAATATCATACTTCACTTTTTTTTTTCTTTTCTTTTTTTTTTTTTTCTCCCAAAATGTTTGCATTTTGTACCCATCATGGATAGTATGTGCCTTCTAGAATAAATGCATTGGCCTTTCCTTTCTTACAATTACTGCTGGTAGTATGCACAATTATTCTTTCTTTAGTGTCTTCAAAGCATCTTTTAAGTTTTTACTTATATAATAGTTCTCTGCTAAGATCGAGCTTTAATGCATTTCAGTGCAAAAGGAATGCAGTAATCAGTAGAACCAGGAATTAGTTTTAACTTTACCAGGGTATTTTTTTAGTGTCTGTGCTATTAAACGGTTTACTATCTTAGCAGATTCTCTTCATGGTTGTGAATGTCAGTATGGCTGCTATCCCAAACTCTGTGAGGAAATTCTGTGTTTTTTTGTACATGTTTGTTTATACAAATATTATACAAACATTCCTTGGTGTCATTGCTGGGAGCAAACCATGGCCATGCAGTTCATCTGGCTTCTTTCTCTGGGTTAGAGGAAAAACCAAGTAGGCACATGATGACAAGATCAGCATATATGTCCTTATTTATTGAGATATCTGTTATTAGAAACACTGGAACCATAGGCTGAAAAGAAATATCTTCAGAGGAAACCGTGGGTGTACAGCACAGTCCACAAAAATGTAGAACAGTTGTTCTTTCTGAAGAATATAACGATGCAGTATCCTTCCTGCAGCTATAGTTTTTACTACTCCAACTGTTTGCAAACAATAGTTGAGAAATAGCGTAACCTAGTATAAACTAAGCTCATTATGCTTATTTTCAAGAGATAATTAATAATTAACATACAACCTTTGGCTTTCCTTTCATCTTTCAAGTATTGACAGAAGTCACACAAAAACATACTATGTGTGGAAAGAATGCTTTGAAATGCAAAATTTAATTAAAATTAATGCAATGTTATTTTAGGACAGTTGTATGGTAGCAGAAGTTCTATAGGGAATATGAATATTTGAACAGATCATTATTTTTCATCCGTGCTGTTCAATTTATGCACAAGTCATTTCGGGAAAATAGAATACGTTTCATTTTTTTCAGTTGGTATTTGTTGGATTGAGTGCAACATTACAGCCAGTTAAATTGTAATATCAGTAAATTACTCTAGACTGCTTTACCAATCAATTAAACCACATGAAATTAATAAAAATGAAACCTCGATAAACCTTGTAGGTTGAGCTTTTTTTGGTGCTCTGTGCTCCACATACATTTTGACTCCAAGTTAATTAGACTTACCATCTCTAAATAGCTGTAGCTTGTTAGCCTTATGTATTTGTGCAGCTACAGTCAAAAATACTCCTGTAAACAGAAAAGGAGGCATGTCCCATGCAGGAGAAATTTAGGTTTCAAAGACTGTTTGTTTAATGGTTATATGGGTTCCCTTGTGCAAATTGCTTCACTGCTGAGGCAATCTGTTTCTTTACCTGTAGAAATGAGCAAGTTGTACAGGTCTTTTTTATATGCTTGCCATTACCCATGCCATTGATCTTATTTGGGGAGCTTATTTGCATGTCTGTTTTGCTTTATTTTCCAATAATCCTATTTGTACCTAGGGATCTTATTTAGGAATTTGTCTGTTCAGGCAGGAAAAATAAGTGAATTGAACACTGAATGGCTTACTTAATTGTTATCATGGTGCACTACTGATAATCAGAGGTACAGACATGTACTAAAGTACAGTCTGTTAGATTCAGTGTTATATTTACTGTAAGTGTAAATATTTAAAAAATAATAATAAAATATGAATCTCTTTTGTTTCATATTCAGATTAATCAAAAGAAATCATCCATTTCTTATGATTGTATGAGTATGATAATAATAAATGATACTTATAATACTCTTTACTATGATTGTTTGCCTTCGCAAAGTTAGAGCAAAATATTTCCAGAATAGAGATGAGGACACATTTCAGAAATGTTGTACCAAGTTATGTGACCTGAGAGCATCAGACTCACCACATTTTGGCTTAATACTTTAACTGTATCTATTAGTAATATTCCTGAACTTGTTCTCTTTTTCTTTCCCATTCTGATGGAAATGAAATATTCACTGTTAATGTTGTTAATGACTAAATCACCCAGGTATGAAATGTTCAAACTTCACCTCTAGTTAGAACATCCAGTATATGGTAAGCTCATGGAATGCAGTGATCATAAATCACTTTGGTAGAAAGGGAGGAAAATGGGAGTCAGAGAATTATGAACAACAAATTTCCCAAAACATCACTGAACAAGATTGGAAGCCAGTGCTTTTTTCGGGAACAAAATCACATGAAAAACATGTGCTGGGTCCTTTAGAAAGAAGGAGAAAACATCTCACGTTTGTACAGCATCGTAAGTGATTAACAGTCTGTCACATAAGAGCTGTGGAGTGGGTGCAAAGCTGGTCAGAAAAGCATACTTAGATATTCACTGTCAGTAAAATGAGTCATTGGCTGCAGGTTAACCTCGGTTATTTGTCAGAGCTCTAGAAGTTGTCAGTGTTTTTATTAATGACCTGAGTTACACAGTTGGTGAACATATCTATTAAATTTGCAGATCCAATAAGGTAGGTCACAAGAGTACTGTAGGCAGCGTTAGAGCTTAAAATAATCTTTACAAATTGGAGAGAATATCTGTATTGGTGAATGCAAGCTTTTTTTTTTTTTATCTGGTAGAAATAATAATCTTCACAAAAACAGCGTGAAGAAAAAGCTGACTGTGCTACAATTCAATAGAACTGATCGATGGCTTAGAAAGGTTCACAAACTAAGTACGAGTCAGCAGCAACCTGGTTACAGAAAAGGAGTATATTACTGATGGTAGATTATATCATCTCTAAGACACTGAGTGTTAATGTAACCCTAACTGGAGCACTGTGTCCGGTTCTGACGTTCAAGTTCAGAAAGGTACTGGAAACAGGAAAGGTAGAAAGCATTTGTGGAAGGATAGCAACTGGAAGGTATGGGTATCTATAGTTGCGTAGTGCAGAGAGTACAAAGGAGTGAAAATAGTCTTGAATGTAGAGAGTGGAGTGATGCATTTGTCATATCTATTGTAGAGAGGACAAGAAGTGAGGTGGTTGTGTTGCAGCAATGAGTGTTCAGGTGACACAAAGAATTTGCAATGACACAAAGTTTGTAATGATAGTGTGGCATTGGAATTGATTGCCTTAGAGATCCCAGAGATTCTGTCACTGGAAGATTTTAAGATAAGGTATGACAGGAATTACATGTCAGACCTGTCTTTGGAGAGTGGTTGAAGTCTTCTTTAACTGTATGACCTTATGATTAAGAACAGTGGTGTTTTTATTTAGTGTGCTTGTTATTAGGTGATATGAATTTCCAGCAGCATACATCTAATTTCATAAACTTTCTCTTCCTTTAATTGAAGTAATCTCAAATTTATGAAAGGAATTTGGATTTTCTTTTTCAGTACTGAGCATGATTTAAAGAGATCCCTGAAAGAGAATGGCTTCCAGACACTGAAAGTACTGCTGCAATAGCACCTGCACTTCCTCATTAAAGACGATTTTAAAATGTGCACAAATTTGATGTTTACACTTTCATTGCAAAACCGTGTCCCAAATGATAGTAAATACAAGTAATTAGCCGTAAGTTCCGTTGTTTATCCTTTGAGAAGACTTTTAAGTGGCAGCATTCTTCTTCTTTAATCTCTAATGCATAAATGTAGTCTTTGATGTTATTGATGTTGCATATCTTGGTTAAAAATTTCAATATCTCAGAAAATTAAGGTCAAAACTAGCCCCTTATGTTTTGCACTGCTTATGTTTGTGTCCAACTTGCATTTTTTGGTTTCATGATTTGAACAGGACAAATTGTTCTGGATCTGACCGCCCACCCATCATGTCATGATACTGGCTTCTGTGTAAGAGTGGCAAGCAAAGCAAGGTGGCTTATTTGGGATTAAAACTGAAAACCCTGCACAGACCAGAAATTGAGGAGTTGGTTTTATTTTTACTATTTTTTTCTGTAATATATCTTTTTATAATCATTCTGGTTCTCCATCTGCTGAACCAGTTTCACAGGTCTTTAAAATGCATTTGCATATTTTTTTACAACAGCGCACGTATAGAATACTTATCAGAAGTAGTAACTACTGCATCTTTGTGAGCTCTGCATTCCTATAACCGATGGCAGAAGATTTATCTATCTTGCAGATGGACATTGTATTATATTTACACTGCTTTCAGATTGGTTTCCATGCTGACCTGAAGCTGAAGTAATTTAAATATATTTCCTTCACATAGCGAGTACTTTGCATCAAACTTTGGCTTTCCTTATCTCTCCAGTCATTGATACATTTTATGTAAAAACGTACAATTTGAGGGAAACGTACAATTTCAGAGGGAGAACCCAACTGAAATGAATATGATATTGTTTAGGACATCTGTGCTATTGAAATACAGTGTTGGGGACATCATCAGTATTTGAATATGTAATTATTTTTTCCATGTTCTTTCTGCCTAAAAACTGGGTGTTTTGAGGAGAAAATTTGGATCAAGCACAGTCTGATCTGAGCTGCATTATAGCCTGATTAAGTTGTGTGGAATTGTTTTACCTCTTGAAGTAACAAATGAATAAAATACTTAAAATTTGCTGTTTATGTATATATTTACTTTTGTATGTCTACTTACAAGGAAATTGCTAATTGAAGTTAATATAATAGTGTAGACACTTATTTCCAAACAGCTGTTTTGACAAAGATGTTTATCTACAGGCTGAAAATTCACTTTTAGTAGAACACAGACAGCTTCATTAAGATTATTAATTTTAATTTTTTAAATGGAAGTAAATATTTAGAGCATAAAGAAATAAGGAGATTATAATGTAAGGAAAATAGGATATATAAATATATTGTTTGCCATCTCAACAGTAAACAGCTTTTTCTAGTAGTTGGTACAGTGACAAATTCACTAGTAATGAGTATAAAGTTCTCATACACAGCTAAGATTTACAAAGAGTTTATGTCCCTCTGCTTTGCCACCATCTCAGGTCAGTTTGATACAATTATTTTGAGAAACTTCTGTGAAGAATCCAAT
This sequence comes from Excalfactoria chinensis, assembly GCF_039878825.1. Taxonomy (NCBI): domain Eukaryota; kingdom Metazoa; phylum Chordata; class Aves; order Galliformes; family Phasianidae; genus Excalfactoria; species Excalfactoria chinensis. The sequence goes on from NC_092830.1 coordinate 31,233,477, forward strand.
CCAAATTATATGACAAGGTGGTATTTCTGCTACTATTTTGAGCTGTAATTTGTCATTGCATTTCAATTGCTGAGCTTGAACCTCCAATGTCTCTACATCTCATGCAGATCTTTGCTATTTATGGAATGTCTCATTCCAAGAATAATGGAAGTGTTGGTATGTTTTGGTTCTTTCCTTGTCTTGTTTGGTTGTTTCCATTATGAGTCACAGTATGTATCTACAAAAATATGAGCTTTTACTTTTCTCATCATAATGGGTAGAAGCCTCAGGCAACTAGTTGTCCTGCTTTAACTGTCATGGGTATTTCACATAGTGTACTCCATGTGAGAAGTTAGTGTCAGTGTTGACAAGTTTTCCCTGATCAAGTTTCTCATAGTCTTAGTCCCTCCATGGGACTTTGGATGAGGTAATCTATATTAAGGTGAGCAGAAAGAGTATATCTTTCCGTGGTTTGCCATATAAATGTGGCACAAATCAATAGTATGCAAATAAAGAATGTACAGGCATAACTTCAACTATTCATAGAACATTAACGTATTTCTTACTGCCTAATGTTGCTGAAACTCTGCTCTTTAAAATTATGTGGCTTGCTCTAATCTAGATAGTGTTATGCCCCACCACAGTAATGTGTATGCACCTTCAAGGTTTTGAAGATTAGGATACCCAACTGCTGCAATATGACATAGTGGCTTCTCATTAGAGCTATTCTGTACCTCTCTCTGTTTTGCTTTTCATCAGGTGAGTGTGGTATTTTGAAGAATTCCATACAGTTTCTAGTTCTAACCTTTCCCTAACAGTATTATATTTTAAACAGAGAAAAAAACCATACTCTATAAATATATATTTTTGCAAAGCAAAAAGATATTCTTATAATCTTTCATTCATAATTCACTTTGATTTTCATACCTTGAAGTGCTTTAAATCAGCTTTTGATCTTCATATTTTCTTAAAACAATTAATCTAGTAATTAAGTGAACAAAGGGAAAAGGTAAGAAAGTAAAATTGTTTATGAAATACAGTGAATCCAATGATAAGTGGGTTTTTTAAGTCTTGTTAAATTAGAATGTTTTCACTCCAAAAAAAAACCACCAGCCCACTGTGACACCTCCCTCCCCCCCCCTCCTTTCTCACATAAAAGTTTATCAAGTGGTGCTTATGTCCTTTTGATAATAATGAACCGTTTTCTGAAGTTCTGGAGAGTTTCACTCTTATTCTGGCTGCTAGGAATATTTAATACGTCTCATTAATATACTTGTGGAGTTTCTTCTTCAAGATAAATGTTTGTCGAATCCTAAGTGAAGGTGCCTTTGATGTTGAATGGCTGGCACTTGTGATAACAAGGAAATAACTTGTGCCAATTGAAGTACCATTGTGTCTGGGAGCAGGTCATTGTTATGTGCGTGTGAGGCCAGCATACTTAGTGCAAGGCTCTGAGGAGTCTTTGTAGCTATCCACGTTTGGTCCCAGTGGTTAAATAAGGGAAAAAAAATACATCTTCCTGGCGTCTCAGGGAGTTTATAATGTACTTTTATTCAAATTAGAATCTCCTTGTTTAAGGAGCGTCTTTCAGTTTTGATGCCATGTTGTATTTAACAGGAAAAAAAAAAGTATTAAAAGTATTATTAAAAAAAAAAAAAAAAAAAAAAGAAAACACAGAACATTCAGAACAGAACTTTCTCTTTTTCTTTCTTTTTTTCTTTACCCATAAATTGCTAAGTTTTCCTAGAAAGCTTTCTTTACGTGTAACATCATACCATAATGACGCTTCTTTCATGTTTAACTGAAGCCGAGTTGCACCTAGTAGGTAAACATAAGAATGCACACTTTATCTGCCCTTTATTCAGAGGTTTTTCGGAAGACAAGGTAGCTATCGGCAAGCATTTCCATGAGGAGCCTCTCAAAGTAAGTGATAAATTCATTTTCTTATACTATTATTCTGCCAGAGAATGAGGGGAAAAAAGGTTTTAATAGACACATTAATTCAAGTTATATCTTTCTTCCCTTGTCCTTCTGATTTTGGTTATGAAACTGTTACCTATGGTTTTCTCCATTTTCTTTCCCTCTCACATCTCATGCACGTGTTTCTTCTTTCCATCCATTTCTATTTTCCTTTGGTTCTATTTTGTCAACACTTGAATATGCTCCTATGAAATACATCTCTGCTGTGTTGTGTTTTTGTTTAAATTGGCACTTCTAAAAGGTTAGGCCTCTGCCTTTTGGCTGTTATAGCTGCACTCTGTTGTCAAAAGAATTTCTTTAGATTGATGACTTTATAAAGTAATGCTTTTGCCTGAGTACATTGTTGGTATATAATAATCACTAAACTACATCTTGAGTGTGTAAATGACCATACAAAGGGTTTAAGAGGATTGACGGGGCAGTGCAGTGCAACTTGGTGTAGTGGAGGAGAGAAATTGCTGCAGTGCAGTGCAGTATTAACATCTTGTGCCAAGAGAACACTTTTCCCACTTCCCAGGGATTATGCAGGAAGTGAAATGGGAAACCTCTCTACACGAACCTATAAAGCTCGCCTCGGATCAACCTCAGTTGAACATAGCCACAACAGATGGGCTATGATTTCTAGGTTTGAAATAAGCAAGTTCCAATAGGGAGGGAATTGTAGAATAATGCCCATTATGTTTTTTTTTTCTATAACAGGGATATAAATAACTTAAAAGCACATACTCTCCAAAAACGTTTCAGATATCAATAAAGGGCAAACATCATAAAGTATCTGTCAGCGGATCTGTAAAGGATATACTTTTAATTCTCCAGAAATATTTCACTTGCAGGAAGCTGTTTGAAATAGAGGAAATAACTATTCAGATCCCTAGATGGTTATTTACATTTGACATTTTTTTTTTTTCATTGAAAAATATCTGCATGTGGCATTTTATTAATGCTTTTAATTTTAAAAGTTGTATCCTTGTTATTGGTACTTAGAACAGAATGTGGAATAAAGCAGGAAATAATAAAGCTAACTGTAATTCATGGCTTAAATAAGAAAAAACAGTTACAATTGCTTCACATGAACTTCAGACACAGCTGGCAACTTAAGAGTATTTCTTTGAAGTCAGTGAATTTTTGGAGGAGTACAGGTGAAACAGAAAATGCAGAAAGCTCTGTTCCCATCATTTTGTTTGATGTTCAGGATAAATTTGTAGGCTGTTATCTATTTTATCCATGTGTTTTTGCCCACGGTTATTTACTTCTGCAATTTAAGGTGCTTGAATGTAAAAATTTATCTGCTAGTTCTCGTGTCTTGGTGACTATCATACACATGCAGAGATTGCATCTGCAGGTGTGAAAGGCCAGCTGAGGCTGGCAGGTGGCTTGCATTGCTTTCTGGAGTAGCATGCCTATACCCACTGAAGAAACCAGTGCCCCAAACTTGGCTTAGATTCCAGATTTTAGATCAGAGAAATTGTGTATTACAAAAAGTAGCATAAACTGAGAGTAATGTGTTGCAAGTTTCTTGCCATAACTACTTAACTTTGTATGTCTGTCTGTATGTACAGACGCAGGTATTATTAAAAATACAAAATAAGCCTGTCATCCAAACCACCACCAACAACAAAATCCACATGAGATGAATGGTCTGAGGGTCAGCAGAAGTATCCGTAACCACACATAAATCCTTCAGACTGCACTTCAGATGTTAGAGAAATTTTGTGTCGTTTGTGTAGATGTTCCCTGACTAGTGAGGAGATGTGGTAAATAAAGGACTGTAAATTCTCAGGGGAGTAAGTTCTGTGGCAAATTCAGCCACTGTAGAATAACAGTTATGTTTGTCAATACTTCTGAAACAAAAACATCTGAGATGTCCTCTAAGTAAGTTTCTATCTATAACTATACACACTCTAAACATTTCATGTGTTGACATGATTTCTGGTCTTCATATGGCAAACTTATTTGGCTATAGGTTACTGAAGAGAACAGGCAATAGTGCTTTCTGGTCTTGCTTTAATTAATTAATTTATTTTTAGTTTCAATCTGATGATGTAGAGACTCAAAATAATTCTACAATGCACTATGGATATATACATATATATATATATTTTAATAACATAGTGTTATTTTAAAAGAACACAAGTGAAGCCTACCTGTGCATCAGACATTGTGATACCTGCAGCAATGTCTTGTGCTGTTCTGTATTAATTCTGGCATGTGCTTCTTCTAATTCTAACCTTTGGAATGAAATCTACGAATATTTGTTACAGATTTCAAAGCTTTCAAGTATTTTTTGGTACTTAACGTTTTAAGGTTAGCAATAATTGTCATTTTTATTTTAGTGCAGAGAGTCAGTCTGTGTCAGATAATGAACAGTTTGAGACACACAATCTCGAAACCTTCAAAATTTGACATCTCTGAAAACTGAAGACCTGTTTATCCTTAAAATGAGATGGAGGTATCAAAGGCAGCAAATTCCCAGTTTGCTGTCAGTGTTCATGTCTGCTTACTCTGTTCCTCTTATCAATTGCCAACAAGTGAAACCAAGTTTCTTTGAGGTTATTATAGGACAGAGAGAGAATTATGTATAATACTTCTGTCCAAAATTAATGAAAGTACATGAATAAGGTCCTAATGACGTCTGTGAGTATTGGATTCTGCCTCCTTCTCTGGACTGATGCCCTCACCACCTTTCACATAAATATCAGATCTACTTTCCCATATATTACAGACAATGATAACAGCACTATAAAAGAAAAAGAACACTGACATCATAGAAAATGATGACATTATTCATTGGTAGGCAGGACTCTAACTGTTACTGTGCTCTTTGTGCCTCTATTGTAGCTGAATGAAATGTCATCTAAGTATCCTAAAATGTACCTTAATGCACAGTACGTGAGTTAAGAACAGCTCTACCAAGAAGACAGGCACTGATGTATACATATGAATAACTCTGAAGTTTGGGTCTTGTTGGTGGGGAGGGTTTTTTTTCCATCAGGTGATTAGATAGGCACAAAACATTTAGTGCCCTCATTTCAAAATTAACTAAGCATTATATTGCCACCTGGCCATCTGTTGGGATACAATGGTTGTTATTTCCAACGTTGTGGCTTTGATGATTTTTTCTTCCAAACTTGTGATTCGCTTTTCATATATTATAAAAAAAAGGGCATGTTTTCCAATGCATTGTACTGCTACATTCTGTTTGCTCATAGCTAAATACACAGTTTTACTGTTTGCTTACTGAGGGTAACTCTCACATTTTTATATGTCGTTTTTATATGCATTTCTATATGTATTTTCCAGGAATCAGACTGAGTTCCCTCACATCCAAGATGCTTTATCAATTCCTTCACTCTCACACAACTGCACTCTCACCTTTCTCGCATCCATCCCCAGCTGTCTGTGTGTTGCTGTTGTTATTTGCATGGCTGCAGCATATACTTAGTTAACCTTAATTGCACAAGAATGATGCTGTGATTTATTTATTTAAAATCAGTGGCGTCAGAAATTGAACTGATTTTCTTTTAGTTATGTGTAATGCATTTCATATCTTTTGAAAGAGGGCAGTGTGTAGTTCCTCCTGTTCTCAGGGACATACACAGTATAGAGATTTAAGTTCACTCTATGCCCTGTTATCTTTGAATATGATTTTGTTGTCTCGGAGAAAAGCTGAGACAATATACTTCACTGGAAATCTATATTCTTGTGCAGGGAATACTGCTTTTGCTATTTCCTATGAGTTTCTTCCATGTGTTCTTTGTTTTTTTGTCTATTCAAAACCATGCCTTAGATTTACACAAAGAATAAGATTGATTATGATTTTACTGAAGATAACCACAATTCTGGAAGCAAAGCCGGCATTTCTGCTTACTACCCAGAAAGAAAAAAATACTGCAAATGGTTTGTAAGTGAATTACATTCACTTTGTTCACACATCTGAGCTCCTTTGTTTTTTGAGGATTACACAAAGTGAACATATGTGGAATATTGCTACCAGCTTGCATTGTTTGATAAATCCATGCAGGCAGAAGAATGCTGGTGGCAGAAAGGCGAGTGTACGGGTGTTTTGTCTGGTTACAGCAAAACCTGGGAATTCTACCCATCTTGAGCAACAAATGCCAGTAAGATTAGGAAACGCACTGTTGAATGAATGTGCTTTATGTGTTAAATATCAAATATTAATATTAAACATATTCGGCCATAACTTAAAGGTTTCTATTCTGTGATTTCTATAGATCTTTTGTAGTGTATGTGCATAGTAGATATACAGGCAGAGAGATTTCCCTTCACAGAGACAGACTGTGGGGCTTTTTTGCACAGAACATCTGATTTGTACTGAGAGGCTTTTATGTGCTTGTGGACTGTTCCAGCTGTCTTGTAGGTTCCTGCAGCACAATAGTGGTAAGGGTCAGGCTCTGTCAGTTCAGACCTTTGCTGTTAGGCAGACATGGGCTGGTATCATTGCTCAGGCTGTCAGGGCATGTCTCCAACTTCATGGAGTTTTCTGTCACTCTGAATGACCAACTCTGAAATATCACTGATGAAAGGAACTATGACTACTTCATAGAATAATTCCTTATGTATGACTTCATAGAGTGTTCTCATGAATTTTTGCTTAAAGAAACAGTCAATGTGATCTTTCTCTTCTCCCTGTATTCTCCTAAAATTTGTAATCCATTGGCCAGTGTGACACATAGTGGATAAGAAAGGAGAAATTATACAAAAAAGTAAGTTCTACAAATGTCAGGAAAGTCAGTGGAGAAGTACAGGACAGAGACCCATCCTAGTTCAGTCATGGGGGACACTGGGGATTAAGTTTTCCTTGTCATTAAAGGAAAGTGAGGTATCTGCTGACAGAACCCACACCTCTAAAGGAGACAAGACTTTCATCATTCTGCATTAATATAATATTTGTGTTTTAGCTTTTACTTTCTGTCCAAGTAGTAGGATCTTAATCAGACAAGATATTGCAACATTTGGTGGAATATGTTTTACAGGTTTTTTACCTGCAAGAGCTAGAGAGTGCTGTGAGTATCAAGGTTCTGCATATATCAAGGTTCTAGAGAGTTCCTGCAAAGGGGTAGAATAACTTCTGCTTTAACTCAGATTCTTCTGTTTGTATAAACAAAATTCCTTCATCTGTTTTTATTAGAAATACATGCTAACACTCCCATTTCATTGCATCATAACAGCAGCATTATAATCTTATTTACTTTGGGGCTTTAAATTCTGTGAATTGGTCTTAGCCTGCATTTTTTTGGTGTTCTCAATAGTTGTTTGCTGAATGGCACTGTCAGCATCAAAGCCTCTACAGATAGCTTAACTTGCTGCTGTGATTTCCCTGTGTATATCAAGGTTCTAGGACATCCTCCTGCTTATTCATCTGGGACTTCTCTTATTCATCTGAAAGATCAGAAGGAATCTGGAATTAATGCAAATTCTCATATTATATTTGGAAATATTTAAGGTGCTCTTAAATTCAGTAGCTTTTATTATCCAAATATTGTAAACTTCATGAAAAAACGCTGGACTTGTTCTTTTTTAATAGTCATCAGATTTAGCAGCATTATACTTTCCATGAATGTATTTTTCACTATATGGTCTATCGAGTTTTTTCTTCCATAAAACATTACTATGATGACTCTATAGATTCAAGAGCATTCAGCTCAACTTTATCCTTAGTAATAAATACTTATGAGGAAACATCGGCTTTTAACACAGCAAACTTTTTATGTCACTAGCAAAATACTATTGGAAAAAGCACAATATCCAGATTTGTATTAGCAAATATTATATGCTAAAAGAGAATGGTAACAACCGTCAGCCCTGAAGTGGAGCTGAACATCAAAGAATGAACATGTTCTTGAATTTGTTGTTGTCTGATGCTCAGCGTTTCTGACATCTGGAATATTGAGAAAAATGTCTGTATAATGTGTTTCTCTCTCTGTTATTGATCATACATCCATTTGCCATGCAGTCAGATTTCCCTAAATGTTTGGAGCCTCGGATTTATTCTCTCCTCCTCTCTCAATGCAGCAATTTTACATTTGTTAAAATTTCCTCAACCAACAGTAGAAAAGAGTCAGAAGTTCAAGGGCAGCCTGAAGACAACAACCAAATGGAACTGTTGTTCACGGCTTCATTTCTATATAAGGTAGACTAACTTTGTTTTATTGCTCTCTGATCAGATCTTTAAGATAATAGAGTAATACTGGTACAAGTTGACTATGACGCTTCATATCTGCCTGCACAAACAGGAGTAACAGATAAAAAAGCATGGTTCGGTTCAGTAGGGATGGATAATAAGAGTGTTGATATTCAATAAACAATTAATATTGTTCAATTGCTTTGGAATATTGACCTCCTGGCTTCACTGAGGAATCTTCTCCACTGAATTCTGTGATTGCAGGTTGTTCCATTCGAATCATTGCTGTGAGAGACACTTATCTGGCTCTCTGCTTTTTAATACAGAGATTGTATATAAGTTCAGAAGCTATACTAATCCATTCATTTAAATTCAGTGGAGACATTTACCTGCCAATCCTAATTATTTGTACCTTAGTATTCACAGTGAGTATACAAAAGGTACTTATAACTCTTGAAATAATAGATTTCCATTTATAATTAGATTCCAGTTAGGAAGCATTCACTGTTCTAATGGCTAGTATAGTTTGTATTTGCAAGTATTCACAGTAACCCCTTTTAATGCAGTTTTGCAAGATATTAGTTTGTTTCAGTATGGTTAGTTTTAAGTTGCTCTGAAACTTTCAGGAAGATTTTGCTTATTCAGCTGCTTACTTTTTTTCCACCCCATTGCTGAACTCTCATGGGCCAGATAATCTTCAGAAGCCCAGCAGCACAGCTACTGTAGTAATAAACACTTAGGTTCCCCAGATAGATTTTATTTTAAGCTACTGTGACACACACTGCTCTTGAATAAATGTTTTTATTTAAAATGTGTAATTTGCACTGAAGTCTTTTATAACAGAATCGTTGAATAATCATAAGATGGGGCCCTGAATTAGCAATAGAAAGGTCAAGAGAATATGGTCAATAATGATGTGATCGCGTTGCGACTTCAGGCAGCAGGCTTTCCACGTTGCCAGTGTTCATCAGGCTATTTTATGTGACGGACAGAATTGTAGCTGACGCAGCGTGTGTGTTAGATCTCCATCAGGAAGCTTTAACGCAGAACTGTATTCCAATAATGCAAAACATAGCACTAAGGGAGTCAAAACAAATGAGTTCATTTTGGCCATTGTTGGGTTGGAAGTGGGGACTTCAGCAACCTTAAGAACGAATATGAATAGCTAAGAGTCTGATTGCTAAATGATTACAATCGTTTACTGCCATAGGCTATAAAAATTAAAAAGGCCTAAGTGCTTCTTTTAGACAGAGATGCAGAGACTAATTTTACATGAATGCATATCCTAACAAGATTAGCTGGCTTATTCAGGCGTATGAATTGCACTTCTGTTCTTCGTGTTAAACAAGCTTGTACCATCAGAGTCACCCAGAGCTTATCACAGTCTCAATCACGCCTGCATTTCTACTCTTCCTCCCCGCCCCCCCCCCCCATTTTAATGCTCTGACACTTCATCTCTATGTTTCTTTTTACCTGTTTCACATGAACAATGTGAAATTTGTTTTCTGAATATTTTTAACAGTATTTGCTTTGCTTCAGTATTTGTTATATTCTTAGAATTTCAGTGGTACTTATAGGATAGCCTTTCTTTCTACTGCACTTATGTGACAAAGAAATCTTTTCCTGTCAAGTAATTAAAGATTGAATATATATGTTGAATAACCTATTGATGATGAAAATAATGAGATCACTGCATAGAAAGGATCAATTCTTCTGAAATTCTTCAGCTTTTCAGAGAAAACTCAGTGTGCTTTAGTATATTTTATGAAGAACTCCGGCTGAAAATCTGTTGAAAGCATTAATGGGGGGGAGGAGAGGGGACAAATCAGTTTTTGTTTGATCCAGTCTTCATTTGTGACAGTCTTCCAAATGGCCTCCAGAAGCAATCCAGACTAGCTTAATTTTGAAGTGATGTGTTCTCTGAGTAAGGGATAGCAATTCAGATCACATTAGAACTTTGTTGTCTGCTCCGTGAAAATGTTTTTTTCTGTGATCAGTAAAACACAAATTGTGCTGACTTGGATATCAGCATATCCAGGCAATATAACTTGTCCCCTACAGATGATAAGTCAGTAAAGCACACCTGTGGGCATTCTGATGTCCCTGTTAGCCATAGCAACTCTTCAGTACCTGTACTGCAAAGCCACACACAGGGCCATCTGATATGAAATTTGAAGTCAGATGTTCAAAGCTCAGAACAGAAACCTGTGTAATCTTGCAGTACACAGGTGAATAGGCTTTGTAATACAGTTTCAGAAGCAGAGGGATCACAAAAAGCTGATCTAGTTGACTACAATGAGGGTGCGGTTAGTCCTTCAACTAACTGGGTAAGACTGGGTAATTCAGAGACTAGGAGGCACTGCAAGCCAAAGTCTGTGCATAAGATTAAATCCTGTTCTTGCACTTATTTTTCTTTAATTTTTTTTGTTATTCTGCTTGCGATCTTGCAAACTGTTTAGGTGGAAAATGTATGGGCTGAAAAGAAGATCTCCAGGGGACTCAGGCCCAGAGGCCCAGTTTGCAGTAGTGCTCAAATAGTGCTGCTGATGGTCAAAGCCTAGGTCACTTACAATGAACAAATGCTTGCATGAACAGTAACACCAACTCACATAAAACTTAGGACTGTTTTTCTTTCTGTCATGCCATATGCCTGTTTGCTCCCTGGCAGCATTCTCACCCACTCAGGATTTTCCAAGAAGGGAATAAAAGGTATTAAAAATATGTTCCGCTTTATTCAGTGCTCTCAGTAAACAAGTTATCATGAATGCTGGAGATGAGACAGCTGCAGTAAGAGACACATCTTATTACTTTTGGTATAGCCTCATGCTGACATGGATCTACTGATTTGAGACAGAGTTGTTTCCTTTTCACGAAGCTGCACTGTACCATGAGTATATTTTGCAGAACAAAACATATCTCTGAATCTTTTGCCAGACTTGAGCAAATGTCTTATTATAGCATTTGAGGAAAATAAGCATTTTGTTGCCTTATGTTGCCTGTTGTGACATGTTTAGATAGTCATCTGAAAGCCAGATTATTTTCAGCAAACAAATATGTTGAAAGGAGAATGGAAATGTGTATGTGTTTTTATTTATTGAAGTAATATTTAACTGTGAGGTGGGTCTGCTAAGGACAGTGGTGCTCAACTGTGTGGAAATAATTTTTGTTTAGCATGACAATGGCATTTCCTAATTAGCTGGTATAAATGTTCCCTTTATGTTTAGTTGTCTATCTGCTTGCCTGGTAACATAAAGACAATCACATTCAAAGTTCTGAATAACCAGCTGGCTGCTTTTCAAATGTACAGCCTTTGAAATTGATTTGAAGATCCTTTGTGCAGTAAAACAATTGTAAACTGTTGACGTACTGATGACACTGCACATACTGCTTTTCTGTGGAAGAGCAGAATTAATTATTTTTCCTTCCACAAAGTGAATCACCAAGATGTAAACCTAATCAAGATCTTTTCTGGCTTGAATAGTAATGTTAGTTTAGGTGGTGTGTTCCAGAGCTGACGTTCATGAGACAGATTTTCTGTTAGCTGATTCATCTTGTTTCTCAGACGTTAATTTATTTTAACAACTTAGTCATATATTTCTAATTCATGTAATTATTGTGGGACACAGTTATGTTGAAATGTATTACTTGTATTGACATTCTTCAGTGGAGTAAGAACTATTTGTATTTGGAAGCTGGAATGTGTATTTGGACATTCCCAGGTGACTTGAGCCACAAAGTAGAACAGTGTAATTAGCCCTATATAATGTTGCTAAGACCATGTTACATGTTATTATTCCATGTAAAAAAGAGCATGAATTTGTCAGTAATTCATTAAGCTTCTGAGATTTTTCATCATTCTTGTCCTGGGGCTCTGTCCTCTGGTATAACACAGCATTTCTCTTGCTTTGCTGCTCCAAGTTATTAAAAAGATAGAAAATGAGAGCAAAATCTTCCTTTGTGATGAATATTGTTATAGACTTCCTATGCCATTTTCTTTCTTAAACCTATGCAAACTTTTTTGTTTTTGTTCTTGCTTTTTTTACAGGCTATTAATCAAAGTTTTCCAACTAAACTGCTGCTTACTGATACTCATTAGGGATAGCTAACAAAACATTTACCTAAAATACCAATAAGCAATTTCAGCTCACATCATTTCCAAATTGCTTACCAGCAGTGTTGTGAAAAAACAAGTTATTAACTTCAAAGATAACTGAGCTATGTCTGTATTACTTGTATGAGCGGCACCTTCAATAGCTCTTCAAAAATATTCTGTACTGATTGCAGATATGATTCCTTCATCCTAGGAAAGCATATACAGAGCTTAGAAAGACTGAAGTGTTATTTAGGTTAATTCTCACTTAAAAATAATTAAATAATAATAATAATAATAATAAGATAGTGAACTCATTGGATTATATCTTCTTATTTCTTATTTATAAGCACATAGTCGATAAACAGTTTTTGATTCCAAGTATGTTTAAGGTGAACTTAAGAAGGAAGAAAGAAAAGGTGAGAGAGAGATGTTTGTCTAGCAGAAGCCTCCTGCTCCTGATTTACATGCCATATGGTTACTCATGCACATTCACACTGGATGATTTTATTTGGATAGACAACTGAAACATCAAAAAAGTAACAATGGTATTTGCACAGTGTGAGGCTTCTATTACTGCAGCTTGCCATCCATTGCTCAGTTCACTTCTCAGCTGAGCAGCCTGAATGCAATATAAAGAGAGAAAGCTGGCACTTTCTTTATCGCGGTATTGAAAAACAATTCATTGCCATGCTCGCTTTCCTTCCTTGAAAGCAATTCCACTGCTTCTAGCATTACCTTTTAGCTTAGTGGCCTGAAAAAATACCCTTGGGCAAATACTCTGCTGACTCTCAGTAGTAATTTCTGAACCCAATCTCCAACTGCAACCTGCTAACTTGGATTAGAAAGTCCAAAAGTGCTCTATTTCTAACACTTCTTGGGGAACCTGACAACTGTTTGGAGAAGGGAGACCTGAATTTCTGAGAGCAAATCCAAGGCAGCCAAGCATTCAGCTGGTCTGTACCCTAACCAGGCACTCCATTAGGGGACAAGTTAGCAAACCATCAGCATAACTCCAGCACCAACCAAACAAGGCAGCAGTGTGTGCCTTTAGCCCAGCTAAAGTGGTAGAGAACACAGAAATAAGGAGAAGGGAGTATCCTGGGAGGTGTTAGCCGTAAAGTGGAGCTGAGGGTCCTGTGAGGGGCTTTGTAGGGTGGGCAGAGCCTGTGTTTGAGGAAAGCTAAAAAATCTCTAGGGGATCAGGAGACTGTAGGGAATAGGAAAAAGTACAGAAAAGTCTCTTAGTCTTTCCTCTCTCCTGCCTCCACTTATTTCTGCAGGGGCAGCCAGCAAGAAATGCTTTACTCTCTGCACCCAGGAATCTGGTGGAAATTTGGGATATAAGATTAAAGGTATTTGAATCCAAAAGCTTAAAAGCATTCAGTTCTATAGTGTGCATATAGCCATGGATAGTTTGATAGCATTTCCAACTCGCACGATACTCGCACATTGATAGCATTTCCAACTCGCACGATACTATGATACTATGATTTCCAGGTGTGTTATGGACTTCACTGAAAAAATACTTGGAAAATAGTCATGTGGTTATGAGAAATGATGTTTTCTAACAAGGAAGAAATTAGAAATCTTTGTAAGGAGAAGACCAAACTTGTAGGTTAATCATTTTTGTTGCATGAAGAAAAACAAGCTATAGGGGTAGAATGAGGTAAAATGAAAGAAGGGAAATCTTTCATATAGTAGCATAATTAAACCATTAAAACTTATGCTTAGGTCTAAATGGGTATGAGATTAATTTCATTTTCCTGTAGAGAGCCTCAGGTCTCCAGAAATTGTCAAAACAAAGCTTTTGATGCCCATTAAACTTACACAGAGAAATATTGCTTTGCAAACATTTGCCACTCCAAGTTTCAATGCTGCTTGTCAGCTGAAAATTAACAGCGTCCACAAAAAGTTGCTAAGTCAACATCTCTGGGAATTCCTAAACTCATATCAACTGAACAGCCTGACTTTTTTTTTTCTTTTATGTATACATTACTGTGCTTTTCCTTACATCGTTTAGGAAGACTGCGTGGTACAAAATGGGGTAGCTGTGTTGTTATCCAAGTGTCTTAAATACAATTTCATTAATCAGGAATGCTTGTTCTGGTTGGAAGTCAATACAGTTTGTATCTGCTCTACTGGAAATTGAGGCTGTAAGTCTAGCGTTGCTGGAAGTGGATACCGTGCAACCAAAGCATACTGTATTGTAAGGTCAGGGAAATGAGATCTCTTCAGTATGAGGGGGGCTATAAAGTGGACAGAGTAATCAATAACAGTCAGTGTCAGAGTTGAGAGAACTCCTTGCCTGCAGCTGGAGAACTCCTGTCTTCTAAACCAAAGGGATGGATGGCAGAAATAGCTACCATTATTATTTGCAGAGATGTAGTGCTGTGTGTAAGAGGCCGTGCTTTTGCACTATAGCCTCAGAGTTTGCTGAGGATGGACAAGTATAAGCAAGTCCTGGGCAAGGGGTTGAGAAATCCTTTGTCTGAGGGACACTGATGGACAAGGACAGGGGCAACAAGAGAGAAAGATAAGCTGCAGATGAATGGCCGTTAAGTGGTCTTTTGTGTGGGCTTGTTTCGAGGAAGATGGCCATCTCAGGGGGGTGCCGCACATGACTCTTACCCAGGCGCCCAGGACTGTCACGTAGGCAGGAAAAAGGAAGGTAAAAGAGGGATCAGCAACCAGGTAGTGAGGTTTTCTGCCATCAGATTCCTCACAACGTGATGCTTGTGTGCTGAAGAACAAGGAGGTATCTGACTTCAGATCCCTCGCTGCTGTTCTGCTGCTGCCGACGGACTCTCTCGGACCTGCTGTGTGAGACCCTGCTGATTCCTCCACCACCTGCTTTGCGCTGACCGGTTTGCTGTTTGTGGCCAGCCATTCTGCTGCTGCTCCCTTTTGCTGCTGCTCTCCCCTGTGCTTTCGCCTTGGGCCAACGGGATGCCGTGTGACGGGACGCTGCTGCATCCAGGTGGTAACTATCCCTGCTTTACGCAATTCTTGCTTTCCTATCGCCCACCTTCCCTTCCCCATCACCTTCCCTTACCATCACCCTAAATTGTCCGTCCTTCCCTTCCCCATCTCCCTGAATAAGATTTGTAATAAACTGGTCGGACCAATATTTGAACCGTTGCTTCTTAATCTCACGCTGGGTATAATATATCAAAGAACCTTGCCTCCCTCCTATAAATTGGAGTGAGACACGATGACAGAACACTCTTTGAGTTGGTGATGATGATGATGGATATATCACCTAGATGACTATTTAGGTTGGACTCTATGTAATTAAATTGCACACTTGCATTGTGTAACTCAAGATGTCAGGATATTTGATAAATATTTCTTATTTCAGATATTAAAACAAAAAGACTCCTTTCGACATGCCATAGACGTTTGTAAGCATTTCAATCAAATCACTTATTATCTAACAATGTTAGATAATAAACAAGTTTCATTTTGCAAGACGTTATTTGGTTAATACTTTTGAGATGTTTGCATCGCTGTGGTATAATTGGTGTGCTGAGAAATGCCTTATTTATTGAGTCAGTGCTGGTGATCAAATTAAGAGCTTATTTAAGTTTCTGTGAAAAAAAATTCCTTTTAACAGGAACTGGTGGTACTCTGTTATGTGTATATATAAAAAAATCAGCCTACAGCACTGAAACTTCTTGCAGTTTGTCCTAAGTACTCAGTGTTCTTGGTCATGCAGAGATATATAAATATATGTACATAAGATTACTAACATGTGCAATTCTATTAGTTTCAGTAGGTATTTACTTTCATGTTTTAGGATTGCTGGCTTAATGAGCATGTACAAAACTGGATTACGTTAGTTTTATTTACAATCTGAAATGTCATTTCTACCAGAGATAATAAATCTGTTGATGTAACTGTGAGGAACAGCTAGAGGGGCTGCTCAGCTGTGGGAAGTGGGTCAAGATAGAACATGTGGTACCTGCACTGCAGAAGCAGATTTGGGCTGGGAACCATTACCACTTCAGGAGCCTTCAGACCAGTTTAAGTCTGCTTTCCCATGTTGGGCATTCCTACCGTGTGTGCAGCTCAGTTTTCTAAAGCACCCATCATAGCACAGGATGCTCACAGTCCCATTGGAACTGTGGCATTTATGGCGCACGCATGTAGCAGAGTTTCTCATTTGGTTTCCTCCAAAGAGCATAGTGCATTACTACACTTCAAACCTATCCAAGGGCAGAAAGTGAGTACAACAGAGTATGAGCTTCAAAATCACATTACTGTATTTCAGCAAAATGCTAAAGCTACTTTCTTTCTTTGATCCCCTCTCTCTGTCTTGCCAGCTTCTTTCTGATTAATGCACGTAGAACAGTCTGTGGTGCTGCCTTCCAGTATATTTATTCACAGTTAAGTCTTCAGTAAAAATTCCTGAACTTTCTATTTGTGTCTCTTTTAATTTAGAAATAATTTGGGGCATGAACTGTTTTGTTGTTGTTGTTGTTTTTTCACCCACCTCTCTTGTAACATTTAATGAAGTGGTAATAGTAAAGATCAATGTACACTGAGTTCTTTGTAGCAAAAATCGCTTTTCTTTTTTATTCAGGAGTGTTATTTTTTTTTATTATATTAAAGTCATTTTACTGTGAAAAAGTTATTATAGATATCTGCCAATAAAATTCTTTTTAATCTTCGAATTTAGCTATGAGCACAAAAAAGAAGTCTTTATTTAAAATTTGTTTCATAGAGGGTTTGAGTGTGTGCCTCATAAAATTCTTCCTGGTCTGCTATTCTATATGCTTAGCTTCAGATTGCAAAGAATTTTGTCCTCAAGTTATAAAGCTTCTAAAATAGGGACATAAAAGAGTATCTAACAGACCATTAACTACAAGGGTAGTATCAAGCATAGCTTTAATGACATAAAGATCTTGCCTTTCAGAAAGTTTCAATACTCAGGGATGTGAATTTTATGTGTGGTAGTCAAATATTTCTAAAATGGATGTAAAGAAGGATTAAACAAAAGGAAAATATTGTTGTTTTTCATTTCTCTTACTTTGAGTAACATAAAATTGCAGTCAATATAGTTTGCAAAATTACTGTTACATCTTCATCAGATGTAAAAGCTGAAAACTGAAATAGAGGCAATTGTCAGAAAAGTGCTGTTAAATATCCTTGGATCAATTTTAAGATGTTGGATTTTTGATGAATTGTTTTTGTGTTTGCCATAATTGTGTGCTAAATTCATTGAAGACTCCAAATGTTCTCCTCTTGTGAAGACCTCTTGTCTGAAGTAAAAGCTGAAAATAGTCAATGCTAGCTGCAGTTTTCACACAGACCTCAGATCGTCTGTCATCAGTGTCCAAAGTGCACTTAGTGAAGAAGTGAACTGGTCACTATAGAAGTGCCTCTAATATGGCAGTTTCAGATATCATTAATCTCGGTTCCATCTGCTTAAAGAGGATACGCTCTTCTAATTAAGAAGAACATTGTTACAAACCAAGCAGACGAGCACACATTTATCGCGTGGGCTCTCAAAATAACCTCAACTCTGTTGACATTCTACTGTTGTTTGCTGTATTATTATGAATTCAGTCAACATGTTTCTAACTTCTTCATTTAGTGTTTAATCCACCAAAAGATAAACAAGCAATTGCAAATCAGGCTATTTTAACTGGCTGGTGTATAATTCATCATCTTTTGCACCTCAGTGATTAATGCTCCTCTAGGAGCATTAAACCATAAGACTCAAAGCACTTTACAGCAGTAGATAGATATCATATCATTTTACAGAAGAAGGCATAGAGGTCTGATTGTACTAATTATATATGGTGAGTAGGTTTAGCTGAGTGCTATCAACTGAGGCTTCTTCTTTCCCTGTGTGCAATCTCTCTATTGTGCTTTTTTACTTCCTCCTATTCTTCTCCACTCAATCACTGTTCTACTTTTTGCCTCTCCTTCACTTAAAATGATCCACATGATCCACATTTGTTCAGGTTGTGGATCCTGAGCAGTAGTGAAAACCCTGGGTTAGGAATTTTAAAGTTAGCATTAACAACTTAAAGGAAAGAGCTTGGAAAAACTTGCGTTAGTGTTGACTTGGTCAGCGGTTTCACATTTTCTTCTCTCTGTTACTTAATTATTGTGTGGTTTGTTTGTTTGTTTTTC
Organism: Excalfactoria chinensis; assembly: GCF_039878825.1. Taxonomy (NCBI): domain Eukaryota; kingdom Metazoa; phylum Chordata; class Aves; order Galliformes; family Phasianidae; genus Excalfactoria; species Excalfactoria chinensis. Next base: position 31,251,812 of record NC_092830.1, read on the forward strand.
TTTCCATTTAACTTACCAAGAAATAAAAGGGCTTAGGGAAAAAAGGGAAAAGGAGGAAAGAACAGATGAAATAGAATGTATGTTCAAGAAAATTGAGAGGAAGTAATCCTAATAAACATCCCTTAGGACATTTTGTTTGACAAAGACGCCAAACGAACCATCTATTCTTTATTTTCCTACACCCAGCTCAACCTTTTAAAAAGGTATGAGTAAAAGCATCACTTACCCTCGGTGGCATGAAGACAACTGTCAACAAATTCTGGTGTGTTGCCTGAAAATATTCTTAAGTTAATAAACCCCAAACTCTTTACTTCAAAGGTGAGCTGTTCTGCCATTCCTGGCAAGGTCTGTAAGTCAGATTTAAGTCTGAATCATTTAGCTTCAACTTCAATGAGTACAGACTGAGCCAAAAAAATTGAGTTAAAACATTCTGAAAATATATCTTTTATAGGCATAGTTATCAAAGAAACAACTGTAGCAGTCTAATTCAAACTTTTCAAAGTGTTTTATAAAATATAAGGAATAGCATCTTTTAAAATTATTATTATAGTAAGAATGTTCTTAGTAAAATAAACTTGAATGCAGCAGCAATTATAAATTTTAAGACAATATGATATAAACTAAAAATATTTTAGACAAGATATAACTAAATTCATTGTAGCCACACACACACCACTTCAGATTAATCCTTTTTATTTAATAGACTTAGTTGTTAAGATTAAACAACCAAACTATTTCTAAATCTGCAGAGATCATTTAAAGCAGCAACATGCTTGTAATTATCCTCACTTCTGAATAATATATCTACATACAAGCACCATTTTTTAAAACAAAGAGCAAAACCATACCCAACCTTTTTCATTCCCATGTCTCACTTTGTAGGGATTAAGAATTCGGTTTGTTCCAGAGTGCTAGTTTATTCTTGGAGTATTTAATAGCATATTGTATAGCTACATTAAATTTTTGTTTCCTGAATTAAATTATGAGTTTGTAATCCTTTTTAGTATTAAACATTCTTTATGAAGAAAATGATATGTATTTTGCCATGTGAAAAAAGAAGCAGCTTCTAGAGAATACAGATTTCAACACATACCCAGAGCACATACCTGGCAACTGTAAGAAAAGTTACAGTGTGGAAGATTTTCCCATTAATTTGGCTACAGACTGAAGTATTTCTCTGTGTATTCAGGCAGGAATGTCTTTCTGTTGGAGTACAGATGAGTAGGTAGCTGCATACCTCAGAGGATATGTATCTGAAAAAAGTGCCTGAATTCATAGCACTGTATTCATTGCAACCAAAACTCTTCTGCGTCTTAAATTGTTGGGAAATAAGAATCTTAAGAATATTTAGAATTTATTAGTGTTTCCTGAACTATAGTTGCTATGGATGGCAGTTCATCTTTTCCAGTAAATGTGAGAACTGTGATTGTGTCCAGCTTTTCTTTTCCAGCTGTCACTAGCAGACTGTCATAATATTTAGAGAGATGCTCTATACCTGTCAGAGTTTGTTACAGTTCAGTGATGCATGATGAAGTGTGAGGGACATAGTCTTCCTACACTACTAAAGGTATAAATACAGTGATGATATTTCACAATGACTCCTTGTTCAAGGTCACTACAAAGGAACATAGCTGTAGTGTTCAACAGCTCACTTATTAATTCTTAGGTTCCAGAATGCAAGCCAACTTCTGCAATATGTCTATAATTTTATGTAAATATTCCTGGGTATTTATGTGAAGTGCAACAAACTTTTATAACAATATTATTTTTTCCCTACAGTTTTCAAAATGAACTGATTTAATCATCTGAAATTATTTCTTTGTTCAAATCCTTTGAAATTAAATACGATAGCGCTAAGCTTTTGCTATTTTACCTGAGGATTAGTCCTGCTGGTATTTGAAGATATAACTGAAGGAGTACCTTTGGTTAATACTTTTTCTGGCAATTTTTTTTAACACCTTATAAAATTTAAAATTGCTAGCTTAGGGATTATTATAAGCATATAAAAATAATATACAACTAACTTATTACTTTTATTCTTCTCTTTTGCTAAAATAGGCAATTTTAGGGCTTTAACACCTCAGATGCTCTTGGCTTCTTTTGCGAATGCCATTTAAACACATGCTTGTGTTTAAAGTTGTTCCTTTATAATATTTGCATGTGCTAGTTTTCCAGTTGCTAATTACCTTATAAAAATGCATGCTAACGTTCAGAAGCTCTGTTACAGTGCTGTTGTCCTGAAGTTCTCTATCTGTACTGTTCCCTTGAAATCATAGGGCAATAGAGGAGCTATGACTAATTGCATTATTAATGGCTTACTGAGGTGTTTAGATTCTCAGAGAGGCTGCTATTGAGTTTTTTTGTTTGTTTGTTTTTGTTTTTTTCTATTATAATTTTTTTTCTATTATTATTATAAATGAATGCATGCAAATACATCAGTCTCCTATTAAAGAACTACCACTCTACAAATTTGAATAGCCTTTTCTGTTCAGGGAAAAAAAAAAAAGCTATTCAAGTCATACAACAGAAAATATCTCTCATATAAAACGGTTTCAGATAGAAAGTAGTTTTGAAAATCTGAAAGCAAATCGTTATGAAAAATATTTTTAAATCACAGTAAGCTATCTGTTTTCTGAGGGGTATACTATACATCTCATCTGGGGATGTGGTTTGTATACATAGCATCTCCTTAAGCCTGCCAACAACTGGTACAGTAATAGTCACAGTGTGCCCCTGTGATAGAAAGGATTATCAAGGTGGACTTTGTAGTTATCTGCATCCTTCTTGCTTCCAGGTGCTGAACTCCATAGGGGCAGTGGAGGGTTGTGATTCTTCCGATGTCTTTGTTCATCATCTTTCCTTTGTCTTGTATTGCGGGGCTTTAGATGAAGACATTATCTTTTCTTGCTCTGTTTTATTTGTTTGCCTTTTATAAAATTATGTTGAGTATAAATGTGGAGAAGTGGGACCAGATTGAGACCTGATTTATAGCCTAGTGCCTGTGCTATTCTAGGGAGTCTACCAGAATCTCAAAAAGTCAGTAGGTTTCTTGGTCAGTTTTTTTTCTGGGCACTCACATGGGACTAGGACAATGAAATGTACTCTTACTTGCTACAGTTTTTGACTCCTCATGCCACTCTCTAAGCTCAGTGCAGCGATGTGTAGGAGACTTCAGCTTCTAACAGAGCTGAGGGAGCAAAAATAGTATATATTTCTTGCTTATGTCATAAAAGGATGCAGTGTTGTTTGTTGAGACGTGAAGAGGTAGTAAGAATTATTAATCTTGATGTATTTTTTCTCTGGGTTGTAATGTAAGTTAGTTCACCTACATATCAGCTGATGTTGACAACAGAGTCTGTGAATAACTTAAAAGTGTGTTGCAGAGATTACAGAGATTTGTTTAAGGTATGCATTTAAGTCCTGAAAATTTTGCCATTATCCTTGATATTTTTCATGCTTACTGAAAAGCAACCCAAAGTCTGCTATGCTTTTTGCTATTTGACTTGAAAGCAGAAAACCACTTATGGGTATGAACTGAAGGTGTGTAATATTAGATCTGAATAACTGATGTCTTACAGTAAAGCTCACAGTCATTTACAGATATGTACCAACAGCATATAGGAGTTTTCAAATACCTTTTATTACAATCCATTAATGTATTTTCCATGCTTTCTCCTTCTCTTAAATGTTTACTTGAAGTATCTCTGCTTGAGTAATTGTAAAAAGATCAGGAGAAGATAAACAAGAATTTGTCTGAGGTTTGATAAAATGCATATACAGAAATTGAAGATGTCATTGTCATTAGGAGAACAAAGCTTAAGCGGTGAACTGATTTGAGTTTATTTCTCTGTAAGGGAAAAAACTGCCACTTGTAACATGAGCTCTTTGATGTAGTAGGGAATCATAAAGCAAGATCCCATATATACTGATATAACTTCCGGAAAGTTTCAAGGCTTGTTTATTGCTAATTAAACATTATGTAGGTGATGCATAAAGTACTGGGGACAATTCTTTAAAGTATGTTATGGATCAAGTCAATTGTGATCATCATACCAGCTCCTTGGTGGACCCAAGGACCCCTATGTTTGGTCCTTATGTAAGCATTAGAATGTTTCTTTCTCTGAAAATGTACATCATTCTTTTATGCACATACTGAATTATTCTTGTATTTTCTTAGTTTGTGAGATCTAGTATGTCTCATCACAAGTTAGGACAACTTCTGACAGGCCTGTATTACAGTTGTCATGGATTACTTGAAAATAATTGCAGGTGACAAATAACTACAATTAATTTGTATCCACTTTTCATGCCCAATAAAATAGTCATCCATTATATTTATAGTCAATACAAGTAGGTATTTTTCTTTTGTTCTGCCTGATTGTCCCATATTATAGCCTAATCTATTTTAAACATTGCAAACTTCTTCAGCCATATATGTAGGAAAAAATCAAAAAATGGAAATAGATTGTCATTATTATGATCTGACCTTTCAGTGATTCAAGTATATATTTGCAACCAGGTTAGGTATGTAAAAAATTAATTTTAACTGGTGTGACATGAAACCTGGCATGCCATGACGATTACTGAGACCTATATGTCATGAATATATCTTTTTTTTCTCCTGTGGAGTTTAAGAGAAACTTAGACCTCTAGAGAGATTTACACTGAAATTATTACCACCAAATAATTTCTTTTTTAAGCATAGATAGGGAATATTTTAAAACATTTATTAGCATCTGTGTCATATGCTGTAATTAGCTTGCCTTTACTTGCAGCTGCCCTTTCCAGTGAAAAGATTAGAAGATGGGAATTTATAATCAGGAGACCTCAACACAGCTGTCAAGAAAGACTTGGGATCTGTACAAGTAGTCTCAAGGGACAGTTTGAAAGGCAGATTTGAACTGTGAACTTCTGTGTCAGAATTTTTATTGTCAAGGACCCTTCTAGGTCACACAACAAGGATAATGAGTGCTACGTACTTAAATGCTCTTGGACAAAAGTTTATTATAACCACACAGAGAAATAGCCCAAATATGTCACAGTAGATTCATGGTTATTACTGAAACAATGCATTAATGTTGGCAGTCACTTGAAATATGGTATGTATATAATAGTTTCATTTAGTATCACTTAAAGGTCTCTACTGCAGAGAGGCATGACCTGTCACTGATGTATGCCGCTACCCGCTAAAAAAGAGACAAATTTCAGATCACTTATCTGATGTATGAAATCAGAGGAATATAGGATGACTTACAAAGAACTTCATTTCACCTCTTCTCTGGGCAGTTCCTGTTCTAGAAAGTCAGATGAGTGTCTGACATAAAGAACATCAGAAGATTAGGTATAGTTTGATTTTAATATAAACAAACAACTCCTTAACTCGTAAGAAAAAAGAGAAAATAACTTTAAAGATACTTGGTTTTTTATTTCCCTGTGCTTTTGTTTTTTGGGCTTTTTCTTTTCTTTTTTTCTTTTTAAGGCATTTATTTGATGGCCAAAGATGATTCACTTGAAATAGCATTCTTGGATGTATATGTAGATCTAGTTTATTCTGAGTTTCTTAGTTAATAAATAAATAAATAAATAGTTGTAACATTCCAAGATGAGTATGTAATGGGAGTATGACTTTGCAATAGAACTGACATTAACTAAAAGACATTACTTCCCTAGAAGAAACCAAAAGTTATCTTCTCTAGCCTGTCTGCTGTTACCTTAGGAAAGAACCACTGGTTATATAACTGTCATTCTATCATGGTTTTCAAACTCACTTGCCAGTCCCCATGGTTGCAAGGATAGTGAATGCTGCCAATTTTAAGAAGGAATATGAAAAGAAATATTAATGTCTCCATAAAATACAAGTGATAACTTCATGATTGATGCTGAGAAGACTGGGGAGTTTGCAAATTATTGTAACCTCTGACAGCATCTGAGGTGACAGCAGTGATTTCAAGATCTTTAGTGCTGCAATTTTTAAATCGCTGGAGAAATGAATTAAGGGAAGACTAGGGGAACCCTAATTGGAAAAACTGCAACTTTTGTTTACGATTACAAGAGCAAATCTAAAAAAGTTAACTTTGTTACATGTAACAGAGTCTAGCAAGTTTGAGACTTTCCTTTTCAAATGTATTCAGAAGGGTTGCAATATAGAAGAGACACTATTGAGTGCGTGTGTAATGCAGAATGCAACAAAACAACGAAAGAAGAGTTTAATAAGGTGGAACTGATTGTGAGTTGGACATTTGTATACCTCTGTGAGTATTGCTTAATTGTCCATGAGATGGAGTTGTTAAATAAGCAGACTAATATAAACTGAGTAACACAAGAAAGAGAATTAATAAGAGATCACAAAAATAATTATGTTTTAATATATAGTTCTTAATTACAGTGTTCTACACTCAATACTGTATGCCTCAAAGCTTACATTTCACGTCTTGAAGAAAGAAAAAATCAATGTTATTTGCCTATACCGATATTTCAAAGTTCTACCAGGTACTTACATTATATGTTTGACTTTGAAGAAATGAAAGAATTCATGTGTTAACTGAAGTGCTAGTCAACATTGTAGATATACCTGAAAAGTTTAACAGAGAGAAGTTTAGAATATTTATGTGCTTTCACCTCATCGGTACACATGGCTGATGTTTTAGATGTCCAGATCAGGAAGGAATACAATATTCATTTTTCATTCAACTATGATGGACTTTTCTTCACGTTTAATTATATCTATTCTCTCTAGTCCAGTTGTGCTAGCAGAAAATATTTTAACTTTGGTTTTAACCCAGTTGCTCATCACTGCTATCTCTTGAAGGTTAGCATGCATTCCGCTGTGCTGGATTAATTGCCAGATATAAGAGCAAGCAAAAATGTAGTCCTTAAATCATTTAAGCTGAACTGGGTGTTACAGTCTTTGGGTGAGAGGGTGATGATCAACTAGGTTGGCTGTTGCCATATTTGAAAAGATGTGTGTGACCGCAGCCTTCAGTTTCTCATTACTTGGTTACTCCATCCAACTCAGCAAGTCCCCCAAATCATTATTGTTTCTTCAGTTTTTATATGTTTGTTTGTTTGTTTATTTTTGGGATAGCAAAGCAATATAAGAGACTGGGCTAAGTTAAGTGGTAAGGAAGAATTATTTTCCTAAATAATTTCACATAGGGAATAAATGTAACTGTGAACTTCCCGTACTGCAGTTAAGACTGTGTTAGGAGCAAACTTTTAGATGGTTGTGAGAAAGAATGACTGGAGAGCAGTTCATTGTGAAGTATTTATGTAGTGGTTACTTCTTCACTGAATAGTGAAGAGAAGCAAACAAAAACAAAGATCTTCAGTGGAAGTATCTCTAGAACATTGGAAAAAGCTTTTTAAGACACAGATTTCTTTTAATTTTTTTTTCACTTCTCAGTGTTAGATGCTATTACATACTAATATGTAATACTAATTACCCTGCCTATTTCTTAGTGTTGATTCTGCCTGTGGCTGATAAAATATTCTCCGTGCACTGGTAGAGTGAGTTTTATGTTGCACTGAATTGACAGGAGAGTGGTCTCCTTGTATTTTTCCTTGTAATCATTAATATAAATACTTATAAATACTGCAAGGGCTCTGGAGCTGATCTTATCTGCAGGAAACATTGTATGCTACCCTTCAACTCCAAGTATTGTGCATTCCACAAGTGCAAATTTCACTCTACCTCCTGATACATAGAGTTAATATAAATCAAGGGAAATCAAAATCTCCCTTGCTAAATGCATGTAATAAAAAACAAGATTTAATACAGAGCCATATGTTTGAAACCTTGAACATTTCAAAGCAAAGTCTAGAAGTTCTGAATGTTTGTTGCACAAACTTGCACAATTCATGTCCTTTCCATTCGTGTTAAAACAGTCTTATGTTACATGATCACAGATTTTGATTTTTCTCATGAAAAAGACAAAGGTCATAATACTCATCTTGCTTTCCAAGTTTCAAATTTATCCCCAAATTAATTATTAGAGTGCAAGATCCAATTTAGCTATTAAAAATAAAAGATTGTATCTAATGTGAGGGAAAACAGAGAATTGCAATTCTTAGAAAGAAATGATACCTGAAATATACATAGTCTTAAATAATAATAATAATAATAATCTTGACCAAAGTGTTAATTATGGCAAAACTTAACCTTAATAGTTTAAGAATGGTGAAATTATGAAGAAGATAATTACTTATTGTCACTTATTTGTGATGGGAAGAATTGAGCGAGCACATGTGAGAGAGACAAAGTTCAGAAAAATAGCTAGAGACTGCTAACTAAAATTTAGATTATATGGGTTGACAATTTTATACATGAAAATGGTTGACATTTTTTATGTTTTACTATATTTTGTTTTACCTTCACTTTCATTCATTAATGTACTTAGTAAAAGTACTAGAAATAACTAAATTTGAGATTTGCAGATTGCTTGTAGTAATTATCTTCATTATTTTAATGAACTAAACAGTTATAGATTTATATGTTTTTCTTCAAAATTAATGCTTGTTTGTTTTGTGTTTCTAGTAACATTACTGGTTATGTGTTATGAGAATAGACTGCATCCCATTCTGGTGAGCAGACAAATGATGCAATAGTAGAATTCCATTCTATGTGTATAAACTCACATCTATATAAGAGTGCTGAACACACATTGGTTTGATATTTGAAAGCAATTAATGTTAGTGCAGAATAAGTGACTTAATCCCAGCAGGAAATGTAGTGAGGTAGGCAAGCATATGGCTACTACTCTACTCTGAGAAAAAAACTTTTACAAAGTGGATGTGAAGAACTAAGAGTGAATTTGAAATTCTAGGGTTGTTCATAGACTTGCAGATTTCTGTCATTAAAGAACTCTTTCAAAGGTTCCACAGCATCCCAAGTACCTTTCTTGATGTGAGAGAATCCATTAGCTCGTTCAGCCAGAAGGAATAATAATGCCAAATTACACATTTGTAGTTCCTGCATTGGGCTGTCTGTTTATGTGCCTGCTATTAATTTATTTATTATTATTTTATATATATATATGTATATATGTATATTGCTGAATTGACGTTTTCTTTTCTTTTTTCTTTTTCCTTTTTTCTTTTTTCCCCCCAGCTGCATATAGAATAATTTGTTGTTATAAAAATATTTTTAGAAGTATTTTAAATAAGTCTAATCTAAGCATGAATATGTCCTTTGGATTCACAAGTAGAAGAGGGCCAAAAATAAGATTTCAGAAAAGTTTAAGTTCTTCAGAAATGGACTTTAGGCAGGTTAGTGAACTGACAGATCTCATTCTACAGTGAGATCATGGCATCTTCACATGCCAGATCTGAAAGTGATTTCTTTCTCTTTCCCACTTCTTGCTGTTGAAATGTATGGTTATCACAATAGACAAAGTGAGTGACTGTCTATAGGACATGTACATGTATAGTTGTTATGCCTGCTCTGGTTGCTGCATTCTCTTTTGTGACCAATATAAACTTACAAGTGAATTCTGAATGACTGCCTGCCCATGGAAGAAGAATGCATATTCTGAACGTCCAGAGTTTATGATATGATTATTTTTAAGTGTGTCCATGGTGATTGTCTCAGCATTGAAGGTAATGCAGCATCTGCAGCATGAGGAATATTTTAACTGAAATATAGAACAGTAATGTTTCTGGGCAGAAGAATAATAGTGACGTTTGTAAAACCACCAAGTGGGTATTCACCCTCCGTGAGCAAAACCAATTGGTACCTGAGCCTGTATACATGAGGGTGATATAGGCTGATTTGTTTAGCAATAGAGATCAATATATTAGCTTAAGGACCAATGTTTTAGTTTAGCAATATGAATCAATGAGTGCTAATTCTAAAACTTCCCATTTTAACTTTGCTTGGTGTGTGCTTAAATGCAGAACCTGGACTCTGAGAGCATGCTTCTTTTGTCAGGTAGTCCAGTATGGAACATAAGGAATAAAGGAACACCTCCTTCTAAAACGATACTGGAGTAAGACTTTTCTTCCCAGATTTCAAATGAGAATGGACAACCTGAAATCTCAGCTGGCCCTCTACACTAGGCCATGCTAGCTACCTGATGAAAGCAATGTAGCTGTTGTGGTTCCTTGCAATGGTAAGCTTGACCAGAAAAATGAAAAGCTATTTGAGGGGAAAAGAGAAAAAAAAGTGGGATACAGATGAGAGTAACCTTGGCCTTTTGGCCCCAAACTGGACACAGTGCTTCAGGTGTAGTATCACAAGTTTTCTATTGTAGTTTTGAAAGAGGAATGCTTTATATTACTTCTGGTAGAATTTCCTCACTGTTCACTGCTTGTTGTGAATGTATAAAGACACAACGAAATTATACAACATTTAGAAATTGTACCCTAGCCAAAGTGGATAACATCCATTTGAAACATCAGCTGTCTCAGTAATTAGAATACTTACAGTTAAGAGGGACCTGGCTCAAACTATTTGTTCATGGATGATATTCTGTTTAAGCATCTGCCCTTGAGTTAATTTTTAAAAATTCCTTGGTACATTCAGGCTGTGTTCTGCATATTTAATTTCTCTTGAATATTTTTCTAGCACTGGAGGATAAATGACCCTTTTAAACTAAAAACAAAGCTGATATTTTGTGTATAACTGGAACTATATTATTCTCCACTGTGAGCAATTCTTTCTTATTTATTTTGTTCCACAAAAATTGCTTCTTTTTGTTATTTGAAGACCTTTGCGTTATGATTGAAGGAATCACCATTTTCACTCATAGCATAGAAGTGGGAATCTACAAATTGTGTGATACCATAAGCATTATGTCAAGGTAATAGACAATTATAGTATAGCTTTTGTTGCTTCAGAGTACAGTCAACTATTTTATAAGCATATTCTGGGAATTGGTTCATATATATGCATGAAGTTATCCTGACAGTTGCTTAACTTATACCGCCTTTTAATTTAATATTGAAGATACAAAAGTCCAACTTCACAATACTAATATTTTTAAGAACATTGTAGTATTTGTTGCTTGAGACAAATTGGTCAGGGTAACAGTCTCAAATTCAAAGTAATGTGGAAAAAAAAAACAACACATAATTTTATTTATTTATTTATTTCTACTTCCAGGCATTCAAATTTCAGCATTTATAATAATATTATTAAAAAGAAGAAAAAAAGTCCTTTTTTAAAAATATATATATATATATTTCTCCTTCAGGGTTAAAAAGGAAAGAGCAAAAATGTTTTAAAGCTATAACACGACTCTGATGAATGTTGAGAAAATGTGACAGAAGCAGGGGAGGGAAAGAGTAGAGATGAGGCAATGTTCAAATACTATTTTTGTCTATAGGCTAGAATTGATACAGTGTCTTTCACAGTATTAACATCAAGGGAAAAAAAAAAACAACTTATTAACAACAGGAACAGCTAACTGCTGACATTTACTTTAATTTTATATCTCTGTGGAACTGTGGTGCAGCTGTTTCTGGATGTAAAGGTTAAAATGCGGAATGCCACTATTATTGTTCTTTTGGACCACTTTACCAATATTTTGGTCAAAAACTAGCATTCAAGATTTCATCATGTACATCATGTATAATTTGTAGCAACAGTATATTATCTGTGTTTATGTATCTACTCTACAAAAGAGGCTATTCTTTTTTGCAAGCAAATTATAAGATCATACAGCTAAAGCTGTTAAGAATTTTGTATTTGTCACTTCTGTTACAAATATGTCATAGTACTACACAAAAAAATGAGTATTATTCCTATGTAACAGTCGGAGAAAATAAGGCCTGTGTTGTTTAAATAACACAATGGTTCATAGGTTACATCTGGGCAGCAATGGGAGAACACTGCTTCTCTTATTTCCAGTGTATTGTCAGCTTAGACAAATTCCAATGTTAGTGTGTTAAGTCATTAAGTCATTGCTAATGACATTTGCAAAGTAGATATTAAATGAAAGTGTGAATAAAGGCATAATAGTTGTTTTGTCTAAAAAATGTCACACATAAAACAACTTTGCACATTTATATTGAAAGTATTCAGTGATTGAAACATATTTAACAAATTCACATTTTTGATGCATGGTATGCTGCAATTATCATCAGCTTCTATTATCTTTAGCAAATGATCATTGCTGTTCTCTGAATGACTTCACCTAGACAAATTTTTCCATTTCATCCAACAAAAAAAAAAAGCAGTTCGTTATTTCCTATAATACTTGTATTTACTCAACCATGTTAAGCAGTGACCTGTTAACAGAATGGTTCAAAGGCTTGGCGGTAGAGGTGTTTGGATTTAGATTGACTTCTACTGTCTTAGAAGCTAAAATCGTCTTTTATAGCTTCTAAAAATCATGGAACAATGACTTTAATTGACCACTGGTTAGTGAGCAAGTGATACATAAAAAATCAATAGAATACCTAATGGAGTTACTGTCCCAATAGTAAGGAATTCTTATTCATATCATATTTTAGGTCCAGTTGTCAAACTTAGCTTTCTTAGTTCATATTCTTGTAACAGAATGGAGTGGATACTTATGTTAGCATTTTTACTCTTTATTTTTTTTTTTTCCTTGCATAAGAGAAATGAATTGATGTATGTTTTCATGTTATTGTTATAATGTTAGACTACACTCCCTTTGCATTCTCTGTATGCAGTTGACTGCAAGGTATAAAAATTCTCAAGTAAATGGACATATATTATACTCCAAGTTATAATTTACCTTTGTGATCAAACTGAAGATGAAAATTGACTTTGTATTTCTGCCTGATTTTTATATTTCAGAGAGTAAAGTAAGAATTGTCTGTCTGATCTACTTTTGATTTCCACTGCATAATCACTACAATCATATTGACGATATGTTTTAAATTGTCTAGTTACATGCAGTGTTTGCTGTTGAGTGGCTGTTTTGGAAACCCAGTTTCGTATTGGGCTTACCTAATTTCAGTTGAGTGATGCATAGGTCATTGTTATTCACTGAAAAGCTAGATGTCAGACATTCTAGAGGCAGGAGTGTGCTTCTTCTCCTAGGAATGGTGTAGATCCACAAGGAACTGGACAAAGCTTTTCCTCTAGGACCATACTTGCTCTATTTTGCTTCCTTCTTGTTGTAAATTAGGTTGTAATTCTACCCTCAGTAATTATGCACTTTTGTTTGTTTTGCATATCTTTTTCATATTTAACCAAATGATGTGTCAGGTTTATCAAACCTTTTTGTTCCACATATTTAATGTGGCTCAAAGTATAACTTCTTTGGGTTATGAGCACATGCACACCTGACACACAGGGTTTCAGGCATATTTTTTTTATATTAGTAGAATTCTTTGAGTTTTGAAGATATGAAGATAAATGTGCAACATAGAAGTTATAATTTGATAAGTCATAATTCTTTAAAAATCAGTTTTTGTTTTTCTTTATGACACAGTGGGGAAAAAAAAATTGGACTGATAGCATTGTTTTCACTGTAACTCATACATTCAATTGTGAAAATCATAAGTAGTTGGCCATAAGTAGAAATGAAGAGGAAGTATTGGACTGGGCATGGAAAATGATGGCTCTGGAAACGAAAAGATAAAAAAAGATCTGGAGATGATTAAACAAGATTAGCTTGTGTGGTGGAATGGAAAGACTCTCTTTATTATCAGAAAATACTACTGTTAAAAGAAATTCTTAAGAATTAAGAATTCTCATTCATTGAAATCTTAAGGTTCTCTTTCTGTGTTTTCTTGAGCTGCAAAAGGTGTTGTTCTGACATTACTCTTTCTTCTACGAGTCAGACAATATAAATTATTATTAGTGATTTTTATTTTTTTTCATAGTTTTTCATACAGAACTTCCCTAAGGGAATATTTTCTTCTCTATTTGATTTTCCTACATTTTCTTAGCTTTAATTGAAGAGCGTAGCTCTCCAGTTCAAGCTGCATCTCCTGGAGAGCTATTATACCCGCTAATGATGGATACTCGAGCTGTTTATTTTGTTTAGGTCAGAGACATTTGAAAAGCAACCTTTCACTCTGTAAGTCCTTATCTCACTTGAAAATAATCTATGCAGCTTTGTTAAACAGTGACTTCTAAGAAAATATTCTATGCTCTTTTTCTGCCTTTGGCAAATGTCTCCAAGAAATTCAGATGTTTCAAGAGGAATCTGAATTGCCCTTCACAATTTACCTCTTTTTCTTTTTTTGGGGTGAGAAAGGGATATCTCTACTACTTTCACTGAAAGGATCACCTTCCATAAATACCGAGTGGAAGTCAGAATATACCTTTTTTCATTCATACACAATTTTTCCATCTTACAAAAATATTTCAAACACTATCATAAACTAGTTAGATTTACAGTGAAAGTAGTACTCACCAGTTCATCAAAAGCATATTGTCAACCCTGCTATAATCACAGCTAGTGTCTGTTACATTGATAGCATCTTACAGTTTATCTTTGAAGTTTGCTTCATTGCTGGGAAATGACACATCATAGCTAGGACCGCAAGTTATGGGGATGGGGACAAACTATACTGTGCTCACAGCCAATGACATTTCCCTCACACATCCTAAGTATTTTAGGAGACTACTCAAGGGATACAAGGACTAACACAATGAGAATAGTGACCACATCCACTGGGATATTGGCCCATCCTGTGTACTTTTTAATATTACTTTAGCATCTTGTTTGAAAAAAAAAAAAAAAAAAAAAAAAAAAAGTCATTTTTCTTTCATAAAACTGAATATAATACACCTAAATCTCCTTCCACTTTCCCATAACAAAACAACAATGCAGTCATTTACCTAAAAATGCAAGGCCAGAAACTAGGAAAGACAGTGTCAGTCTCTCTCTGGTTCATAATCCTTTCCTTGATCTTGAAACTCAGACCCATTCTGATCATTGCACAGATTGCCAAACCATCTGCCTTCCCCTGTGTGCGTAGTCACATGTCTAAAGCATCCTAACTAGAGAGAGATACTTCTAGAGGTACCAAAGGCTGGTGGTTGCAGAACTCTTTGGAGAGCTCTATGTTAACTAAGTAGGTTCTCTGACAGGGAAAACAGCTCCAGTGTCTGGATCTGTATTCCCCTTCTCACTATAAGATTGATCCCAGCTGACTAGCCTGTAGCTGATATAAGGTTCGTGCAGGTGTTGAATCCACACCTCCCTCTCTTATATCTTTGAGTTATTACAGTCTGCCCTATGGCTTTTCACCTTCTTTTTATTTCCTGGCAATTTCTTTCCACCATCCCTTAGGTAATTCTAAGATCTTCCTGCCTATGACCTTCACACTGTTTTAGGTCTTTCTTTCTCATGTTTTCCTAATTATCTGAGCTTTCTTCCTTCCTTTCAGCATGTTTTAGTGTGGATGAATATTGTCTGGACTCTCAGTATCATTTACTCATCAGCTATTTTTAGTTTAGAATCATAGAATGATGGAGTCACCTGTTTTGGGAAAGACCTTCAAGATCATGAAGTCCAACTGCAAACCTGACCTACTGAATCTCATCACGGTTCCTTTAGTTGTTCCTCATAACTTTGTTTTCTCAGTCCCACCACCAGTTTCTTTGCTCTTCTCTGCATGTGTTTGAGCAACTTTCTTGCAGTGAAGGGCTTCAAACTGAACACAGTGTTCAAGGTGTGGTCTTACCAGTGCTAATTAGTCTCTTTTATACCCCAGTGCCATAGTTTGGCTGGAATCATAACATCATCTATTTTGCTTTGTAATTTATTTATTTTTTTTTCTTTTCTACTGTGTGGACCCACATATTGGAGTATTTTTTTTCTCATTTTAGAAACAGAATAGCAGTGGGTTCTGGTAATAACTTGTCTCCTTTACAGTGAGTGCAGTGATGAATTCACATGCTGGCTTATCCCATGTTAATATCTCAATATAAAAGGCAGCATTGTCCTGTATCAACAATATATCCTAATGAAGTCTGCAGATGTCTACTGACTTGTAGAAAGATAAAAGAATAAAACTGAAATTTAGTGCTTCAGATTTGCCATTACGATTGCACTTTTGATCTTTGCTTCGTTGGGTGCTGTAAGTGTGTTGTTGTGTTAGGCAAAAGTCAGTAGAGGAAATAATAACATATTGGCAAATATCCCTCTAGCTCCCCATGGTGTTCGGTGGCACTGAGGACTCCTGTGGTCTTTTTTCAATAAAGGATCTTCCTACAGTGGATCTGGTCTGCAGATTCCCCAAGGAAGATTTCATCCCTCGTGCCTGCTTATCCAGATGATGTCTGAGACTTTCAGGGGCTTTGTCATTGTCTGACTCATAACTAAAGGACAAGCTACTGGCTGTTCTCCAAGATAATTCATTCAGTTGTTTGACGTCCTGTAGACAGAGGATAAGGAGAAGGTGACTCTGCCAAATAATAGAAATCTCTGTTCCTATTGGCGGGATAATTTAGTATAATAATAAAATAGTTAATGCATTTAATTATTAGCATCTTTTTTCAATAATACTCAACTACAGGAGCAAACCCAGAAAATATACAGACGTAACTTGTTTAATAATTCATGCATAAATTGTCACCGCTGTTTGGATAATGTACTCGAATAGAGGAAGTACTGAGCTTTATTTATTTTTTCCCCCTTTGAACAACTTGGTTATATTACCTTTCAAATATTATTTCCCCCATTGTATTGCTTTGGGGATAATAAAGGCATCAGAAACTACCATTACCTATTCACAAGTTGTATTAAAATCTGTTGATTCCTTTTAACTGCAGCCGAAAGATTTAAGAAGTTATCTTCCAGAAGCTTGTGATACCAATATATATTTCTGTACAGAAGAGATTTTAATAATTCTTAATATTTGGCATTTCATTTCATAGACCAAATAGCGAGTAATTCTACATTTCCATTCTTTTCTTCCAAAATGGAGAAAAAAATGTAAATGATTTAAAGGCAATTAGTTGCACGCATTTTGTCCTGGCAAACCATTCTATTCCTTTCTAGTATGTAAATTTCAAAGCAAGCTTGATTCATCTGACTCGCTGATGTGAAACAGGGGAAAGCCAGGGCTGCCATTCTAAACTGATGTAGGTTGTTTTCTATTCTAATTTTATTGTTATAGAAAAATAAGACAATTTCAAATAGAGTTCGAGTCAATAACAACATAATAGCATCCTAAAATGATATTATTATTTATTCATGCTTAGTTAAATATAACTGTAACATGAAATAAATGATTATCTGTTTTGGATATAATTTCATAATAAGGCCTTTGAAGGTCGTTTGAACTACTGCACTAATTAATGTTTTATTTCCAGCCTTCCTTAATTATTCTTGCCAGATGGTCCTTTATTTATGTTATTGCTTGGAGTTTCCAGCTGAGGTTGTTTGATTGTTGAAGAAAAATATGTGATGGCACCATAAGATAACTGTAATTGAATTGTTAGGTATGTTAGAACATTCAGGCCTTCTGTCCCTGCTTTTAGCCACATCTGGGAAATAAGTTTGTTAACAAAGTGTTTTGGCACTTCATCGAATATTTGATGTGATATATGAAAATGTTTAGAGCAAACTCAATTAACATAAAAGCCTTTAGAAAAGGAAACTCTGGGAGCTTCTCATTCATTTATGAATTACAAAACCTTCTGGGTAAAATGTATAAATGGGTAAATTTACCAGGTGGTTGGTTTTGTTTTGGGTTTTGTTTGGCATTGTATGTGAGCATCTGACTTTTCAAATATCTAGGCAATATTACTTTTGTTTTTATAAAATGGTATCTTCACTCCAGACAAAATAATATGATAAGAGAGCTTAGTGATATGTTATTTGGATATTATGTGGCTAGCTCTGGTCAGTAATATCTCTGGAGCGTCAGACTCTAATAGGGTTGAGTGCAACACCAGAAGATTCCACATGTGGAACTTACAGAAAACCGACTGTTTTGTTTTAGTGATCATCGTCATTTGTATTATGCTCAGAAATAAATAAGCAACTTATTCTTTGAATGTTCCTAAACGGTGGGTTGTAAACAGCAACACATGCTATCATTTTCATAGAACATGCATGTTCCAAAAAATCCCCTCAGTAAGTGGTTTTGGGAAATGGTGATGTGTTTGCAGCCCTGAGAACAACATGGAGGAAGATGCTGAATATATTTTGCAGGAATGTTTCTCAGGGGTTGCTGGGAAGAACTGAGATACTCATGTAAGAAATACATTAATGGATGAGCAAAAAAAAACCTATTGTCACAAAGGGTAAAACTGAGACAAATAAAAAAAGCCTTGTGTAGAAATTGACAAGTGAGAGATGTATTTTTGTCTCACTAATAGCTGTGTACTGCAGGAGGCAGGTAAAAGGTACTTAAAAACACAAACGCATAAATCAGATACAGTTTAGAAATAATAAGCAAAAGCTTACACTAACAATAGAAGATTACTTTTCTCTGTTTTTCTTGTGTCTTAATTTTGTTAGTACTATAGAAAGTAATAGGGAAAATATAATCTATTACAGAAATCAGCTCCTGGTGAAGATAAGGATATGCTATATAAAGTTTTACACATCCGTGTCAGCCTTTAGAAATGCTGGTAAATAAATGTGCAGTCTCATTCTGTTGTAATACACGTTTAACTGCTCAACATACTTCCTTGTCAAACCCTCTATTTTTTTTGCCCCATGTAGTGTTCCTGAGCAGCCAACAATCTGGGTACTCAGAGCAGTTCTCTCCTGTCAGCCTGTATTAGATATCTGTGTTGGCTTGTGAGTACTCTGCATGTAAATCTCTCTTCAGATGCTATGGAAGATGGGAAGCAGCTGCTGTCTTTCAGAGCACAAATGTAGAGCTTTCAGTATACGCGCTATCTGCCATGGAGCAGGATGGAGTCCATACAATGGAGCGCATCACACAATACAGATGTAGCAAATTAAGTCTCTGCCCAATTGGTTTTTGCTACTTCCTGTGCAATTCAAGCTTTTTTTGTGATTTGTTAACTCATTCGGCTTTAAAAACATTATAAATATGCATTATTTGGATTTCTGCTCTGAAAATGGGACCCTGGAGCTGGTGACATCTTTGCCTCAGTGGTGGAATGAGCGAGCACTTTTGTCAGCTGCAGGAGATCTCCCTATTCATATTTAAATGTGGTCCTTGTGCCAGAACAGAACTGCAGACTAATCACCTGCTCATCTTCTGTAGCTTTAAGCATGAGTGTCTCTGAACCACAGACAAAAGAGAGCAGTGAATTTCTTTAATGACCTCCACTAATGGCACCAGAAACTACATTTAGCAACTGGTTGTCTAAAGAACGAAAACAAGCAATAGAGAACAGGAATGGTTTCACCTCAGTCATTTTTGTTAACTATTTTCACTTCTTTTAGCTTTCTTCTTAAAGTCATTTCTCTGTTTTCCTGTCATAACACAAACCAGATTCCCCCAGCATCGTTGCCCAATATTTTTTAAGATGGTGTTTAGGGCAGTATATGAACAAATACTTAATTCACTTCTCTTCCTTCTTCCTGTCTGGCTCTGCACAATAATAAATCAAGTCCAAGGTCTCGTGCTGCATGGCTGTCCTGTCATCAAAGTATCTAATTCTGCTGCCCTGGGGAGAGGTTCTTCTCTTAAAATCTGATGAGAAGAGCTGCATTTTGCATTTGCTTCCACACAGTGCAGGAGGAAGGAGTGTGGCCGGATGGGAAAAGAGACAAGTCAAACTAGAAGTGAGCTGACTTTGGTATTCATACGAATGGGAGTCTTGGCCTGGCCCATCTCTTAGCACAGCAGGACACCCCAGTGTGAAACACCAGCATGAAATCACTGATTATCACGCTTTTTGAGTTCTGGATAGGCTGTTAACTTCATACTTTGATAAAGTCAGCACAGTAATATGGAGGTATGTGCCAAAAAAGGTATTATCTAACCAAAGTGATGTCAAATCCTATCAGTAATTTAGCTGTCTTTTGTAATGCTTATTTTAATATTCCTGTGTTTTACAGTGATTTATGAAATATCTGTGCAGGAAAAAAAAATCCCTGAACTAAAGGGTATCTTTTTTTCTTTTTACCTTATTGTCTGAAACCTCTAACTTCATTGACATTATATATGGTTTCTGATGGTTTAGAAGATCAATATTAGTGTTTCTTTTTGCCCACAGTGCAAGATGTATTTATTACCCAAGATACATGACACACTATCCAAGCAAAGCACGCACTGAGGTTTGTAGGTAGTGTTGAGTTACAGCTGTTTTTTCCTGAAGGCTAAAATTGCCTAAATCTTGGCTCTCACTGTGCTGTTTTTCCCCTCATTATATATTTAAGAGGGTCAAATCGTTCATCATCCTCAATTACTGGGATATAATTCACTGCATGCAATGTGAGCTACAGACCAGATGCCTGGAAAATTCCAGCACTGACCAATAATCTTTGGTCCCAAAACACATTCTGTTTTTAATACAACAGTAACATGTTTGTTTCCTATTGAATTATTTGCAGAAGATACATACCCAATCAAAGCTTAGTCAGACAGGTTGTTATCAGAATGGGACACAATCAGGGAAAAACAGAGCAATAGAAACATATTGAGATCTGTTCCTTTTAACAGCCTATAAAATGCCAATGATGTTTAAAGAGGAATAACTTGATTTTATTAAAGGGCAGGATCTGTCAAGTGGGAACTTGCTGGCTGCAAGACATTTAAATGAATATCTCTTAGTGGGCTGCAAGTCCTGCCCTCTAGTACAGCTGTAGGTATTACAGAACATAGGCTTTCAGTTCAGGAGTGTTTCAGCTTGCTTGTATTCTCCTCTACTATCTCTGCATAAAATCATTTATTCTCTGGTGTAACATGGCAAATTTATCAGACCTAAGATGCAGGCATCATGCTAAAAAAAGTGTTCCAATTTGAGGGTTCTAAAGAAAAAAACTTAGTAAACAATCTAGTCCAATTTCTTCTGCCTTTACTTACTGTGGAACATCAGACCTTCCTTCATTTTGTGCCAAGTGTTAGATCATACCAACAAATATAAAATAACAAATGAATTTAAGGATGCGTATTTTCCTGAGTCTTTGAAATCTCAGTGTATGGGATTTCTGAGAGATTTCTCATGGTCAGCATTCAAAGGGCTGTGTTCTTTTAAATATGAACCTGAAGCATTGAATTGGTCTCTGTCTGAGCTTGAAAACTGATTACTTTTTGGAAAGCAAAGTCAAAAAAAGAACAGATTGTAATGCAGTGAATGGTGGTCTATTAGATAAGAGCATGCAATGTAGAAGCTCTTATTGCTGATTCATCTCAGTATACTAGTGATGCCCAGTTTTCTGGAGATGAGGTCAGAACTGACTGGAAGGCTGACAGTGGTCTAAGTTTTTGGGTAGCCTACAGGAAATCATGGGAGAAAGTGCAGAGGCAGCATTAGTGAATCAAGAAACATTATAATAGCATGTGAGAAGTGCTTGATAGGGGAGAATAAATTGTGAGGAATTTTGGTATTGGAGAGTATTGGATACTTTATGTGATACAGAGGTGTTCAGCAGGGGATGATGAGATCAAAACACTGACAAGATAACTATCTCTTCAGAAATACTTTCCATAGATGTAGATGGTCTAGGATTGTTTGTTAAGGCTGATGAGAAGTCTGTGGTAGTCCAAGTTCAAACTGACTACCACATTAGCATGAAATAGAATTGCATGAGCTATGAGATATTCTCACACTGTTCAGTGGTTACATTTTTCTGTCTCCAGATCAGTGGTATTTGCAAAGCCAAAAATTCAGTAAAATAAACTAATATTTCCAGTCTTTGGAAATAAAAGATAAGAACCTTAAGCTTAGGCCCCATTTCCAGCCCAGAGAAGCAGGAGCTTTCATCCAAGTGATGTGCCACGCTTAATTGTTAAGGCATCTGTGTATGTTTAAGATAGGAGAACAGTCAGCCAAATCTCTGTCTGTAGGAAGCTGATGGAACAGCTTATTCTGGATGTCATCTCCAAGCATCTGGAAGAGAAGAAGGTTGTCAGGAGTGAGGAGGTTATGTGAGTGCTTGATAATGTTAGATGAGTGGAACCTCAAAAACACTTAGTAAATTACTGATGTACATCGTTTATAGAGGACTGAGATTAGGAAAGACTAAAGTAGATTTGGGAGAAGCAGTAGATATGAAGTATATTGTCTTCATGAAACTGTCAAAGAAAAATGGAGTTATAGCTCCATTGCAAAGCTGTCCAGCAAAAATAGAGAAATGAATTTATGCCTGGGTGTAGTGAGTAACTAGTTGGTCATGATGCAAAAGTTATGCTGGGGTAAAAGTAAAAGACACGTTTTGTATTGACAAATAAGTGATCTGCATGAAATGTTTTTTCCACTGTGCTTGGTTTGGGTAATGTTTCATTGGGGACATTGTCCATGGCACAATACAGCTTTAGAGAAACCAGACACCAGTATTAAATGAAGTCCCTTTTGAGGTTTTTTTATAGTGTATGACAGTATATCAGATGTCCTTGGACGAAGAGAGTCATGAATCTGGATCTTGATGTTCTGAAGCAATGACCCACCCACTAGGTGTAATCGTAATATTCATTCTCATTAATTATCTGGCTGTGTTCCATACTATTACATTGTTTTCTTTAAATAGGCATCCTTTTCTCTCTTTGAGATGCAAAAGGTAATTTTCAAAGATTTTTTTCCAGTCACAAGGCTCAAATGGATCCTATCAGACACAAAATATGATGTCACCAGGAAGGGGAGCATGCAGCGTAGACTTCACTGTCATCAGCAAGTTGATGACCTGGGGTTCTGTCATTTATTTTCATTAAGCTTTATCAGTGAAAGATTTCCACTGTTTCTGCCTTCATAGAGTGTCTGTTAAATTGGATTTGGGTGACAATGAGCTGGCTAATGCTGTGACTAGAACAAGACATAGCTCATTTAGGTACTATAGATACATCCATATCTGAAGGGAGTTTGACCAGAAGAGGTTCAGTTCACTAATATCCAATAAGCTTGATGTACAAGAATGTTTTAAGGTGCAGCTGGGTAGGCATCTAAAACTCTTTACCATGGAATTTGGAATCTACTGTATTAATCCAAGTTCATGCTAGTTTCGATTATTGCAATGACCCTATTTATAGTTCTCCCTGATGCAATAAATTTGGTTGCAAAGGTAGAGTGCTGTGATGAGCCTATTCTGCAGGGTATTCTGCAAGGTCTGGGCATCCCTTGACCCTTCACTGTTTTTTTGTTTCTTTTTATTGTTTTGTTTTGTTTCGTAAAAGTTTAGGAACCACTGCAGCTTTCTATGAGTCTTACATGATTTAGGTTCTGTTACAGATCTGTGTTCAGTGCTGATTCCATTGTTTGGATAGAGACATTAAGCATCTTTGTTTTGGCAAGTGAGCATTCTCAGTGCAAGAACAATAACCTTCTAAGGTATTAATCATACCCTATCTTGACTCTCTTAAAGTCTGGTCATTTATTTTACTTCAAAATAAATAAATAAGTAAAGGCAACACATTCTTAAATATTTTCTGTGCATCCTCTGGAGAAACATGTTTGTAACTGAAGTGAGTGTTGTGGATTATTTTTCCCTCTATTTAATTATTTTATTTTATTTTAATTCTGTTTTTGTATTCAATTTGTTTTAGAGTTCAAGACAGGTTGAAGATGGAATTAGAACAGATCATTATGTCTCAGACTTGAAATCTGTATCATTTAAATATGCATAGGATGAATTCAAGTTCTTTACTGCATTGAGGGTGTGCTCCGCAGCATGAAAACCAGTTATTGTGAAGAAAATCCCTTTCATTTCACTACCTTTAAACCTCTGTTTATGTCAATGTATCATAAGTATATATAGTAAATAGCAAATCTATTAAAGTAGCTAAACTATTGATTTTAACACTACCATCTGATTCCTAGCTACTTGGTTTGATATACGTACATTTGAGAAATATTTTCAATAGGTATTCAGCAGGGTTTTATTTTGCTGTGGGGTGATAGGATCTTCAACTCATGGAATTTGTCTAAAAAGGAAAAGTCTCTTTTTGCTCCAATCCACACTGCATTTTGGAAGAAACAGATGATATAAACAGTGTAAAGAAAATAGAGGTGGAACCACGGGCAAATAATTATCTATTCTCACTGTGACATGAGTTGAAACTTTAAGATAGGCAAAAATAATGGTAAGAAGATTGGTGAGTTCTTACTTTATCACCCTGCAATTAATTTACTTTAGTCAAATATTAACTGCTGAGTGAAAAGGGACACAGCATGGATTTATCAGGTCAAGCAGCAAAGAACATCACAAATGACTTCTTCGTAGCTAATGGAATTTTCTTCTTATATACCTGTGTATCTTTCTTTACAAGTAACCTACATTTCTGTACTGGTCTTGCTGTTCAGCCACCTGGCTGGAATGATGCTGTTAACATCTATTTTAAAATCAGTCAACAATTAGTTTCAGCCAAGTAAAGATTTATAAAAGGTTTACTTCATAAAGTTATTGATATTGAAGTGTATGTTATTTGTTTATTTGCATGCATATTTTGTAAATTATCTTGTAAACATGTAACAGTACTATTTGATCAAATTCTTGGTAGCCCCTCATATATAGAACGTCATATAGTGTGCTACACTGGTGGCTTGTTCGGTGTACTAGGAGATAATACGCTTCCTGAAATGTGTTCAATTTATATTTGTTTTAATTGCTATTTTTTTGTCTGTTTATTCTTAGAATCTGTAGTACTGATTGCAGCTGTCTCTAAATAGCCCTGTACTATTTTGACTTCTGCCAAAACTAGGCACCATGTTTTCAAAGATTATCTACCTCTAACACTATAATCTTAATTTGAAGTTATGTGCATACAGGTAATCTGAGAGAAGCTCTTCCTTTGAACAGCTTACCAAAAGGAAGGGCTGGGCAAATTTTAAACCTCTTACTGCCAGACCTGGTTACCATCCTTCGGAAATATGATACAAAATATTTTTAAATGTGTAGGTTTATCTGAATTCAGTTGTCCCTCATAGCAGTCATAAAACAATAGAAATTGTGTTTTTATAGGAACATTTTTAAAAAAAATCAAAATAAGGCCTTAATACATCTGATCTGATCTATTAGGTTGCTTTTGTCATTAAAACTCCCATTTACATCATAGAATGATTACGGTTGGAAAAGATCTGTAAGGTCATCTCGTTAAACCATCCACCTACCACCAATATTGCCCACTAAATGATGTACCTTAGTACCACAAAAGCATTAGAGACATTAGAGAAATCTCATGCATTAGAGAAATTATTTTACAAGGTTTCTAGCTTAAAGAATGGATTGGGACAATTTCTGTCTTTTTGTTTTGGAAGCCTGAATACATATTTTTTATTTCAGCACTATCTAACTATAAAAAGAAACCAAGCAGAAGGGCAAATTCTCTGGAACTTTACCAAAAGACAGTGTACAAAAAAGGATGTTTCTGTCTTTTTTTTTCCTGATTCTTAATGCAGTCTTACATTTTTTCTGTCCATCACTGAAGCATGTTTTTTTACTTTAAGGCAACAGAGCTAACAGCTTGGAGGCTGATATTACGTTTATCAATGAGAGTGAAATTTAATGCATACATTTGCCTTATTCAGAATGGAGCATACAGAGATGATTCTAAAGTGAAGAAATGCAGACAGCTGCTTTTCTTCCCCATTTTGTACACTGATACACATGCTAAGTGGTAGTTTGACCAACCTTCTTCCAATAAGACAAAACTCATTTATTTTCTTTGATATACGTGTCCATTGTAAACTCTTTTAACAGGAGAAGGCATTGTTTTTTGTTTGTTTGCTTGTTCATTTGTTTTCATTCTGTGTCTATAAGGTGAATGCATTATCTTCATTTCTTCATACAACTTTATTTCTGCCTTTTCCTTATGTACCATGAAATATTTTGTTTGGGTGTTGCTATGGTCTGGGTAAGAGTATTCATTTGTAAAGACAGCCATCAGTTGAAAATTGGGCAAAAAAAAAAAAAAAAGAAGGTATTTATCTTTACAAGCTATTTTGCTGCCATGGCTTGAAACATATATAGGGTGCTGGGTGTGTTTGATATAGCAAAATGCAGAATGTCCAAAATGCACATTGAGGTGAATAGAAGTTTCAGAATGAAAGCAGCGATACATCTTTGAAAATTAGGGATTAGTTACAGCAAGCACTGAACCGGTGAATACTTCTGTTAAGTAAAAGCTTGGATTTTCACTGAGTATAAAAAGTATGTTTGCAGCTTCGTGTTCACACACAAATCAACTCCTAAAGAATGGCAATGCAGCGTTCGCAATTTTTTCAGTCTTTTTTCTAACAGTGTTGACATATAACAGTGTCATTGGTGAGCATAACGTTTTGTAATTCTGTGAGTCTGATGTCTTAAGGGTGCACGAGTCGGTTCTAGGACACAGTACTCATTTATTCCTTTGTTTTGCTCGTCTTAATTTTTCCAAAAGATCTTACAAACTATCAGATGACCAACTGAGACAGCAAATGATTTTGGATTTTTGTGCAATTAGTGTGTCAATTTCAAATGAAATAGACAGGCCCACAGTCTCTTTCTACCTCATTCAAGCAAAAATGCTACTGCATGTGATTCTTAGTAACCAAAGATAATACAGCCTTGTTCAGACTAAGAATGCTTAGTTCATGTGAATGTATGAGTGGAGCCATAAACTGATTGTTTAGTAAGACAAAAGCATGTAGAAATAATTATATGACTGCACAATGCATCACAAACATTTGCCTACATAACATTTTTCCTCTTTGCTCATCATTTTCAAATATGTATAAAATGGGTTTTTGCTTTCAAGAAAAATCTATTTATTTCTGAAAGAAATATAATAGTCTGCTGTCCCAGTGATGTGTGGCAGTTTGCACTGCATCTTCTAGACATAACGCTGGGTCTGTCAGTAGGTATGTGGAATTGGAGGATGTTGTATATGGGAAATGAAGTCAAAGCCCATGGTTGAAAGGGAGGTTAGTAGCAACATGTTGAAAAGTTATTTTTGCTTTCACTTTGTATTTCCAAATAAAACCTCAGTTTTGGTTAATTCAGTAGTCCATAGAAGAGTTTCAGCAGGGTTTATAGCTTATCTCTGACTTATATGTCCTGGCACTGGTTGTTCTTTCCGTCTCATCAGTATCTCTTATTGAATAGTCCCAAGAATTACTGGAGCCCTTAAGCTAAGAATAGTTCAGTTTTAACTAGAAGAGTTGAAGGAAGTTTCAAATTTGTAGCTGCGTTTCACTTCTTGGCATGCTATATTTTAAAACACCACAGTCTCTTTATAAGTAATGGCTTTTAGAAAGCTACTGCATAGCATAGCTTTTCGTATGAAAAGACATCTTTTCCTTTTTTTTAGGTAGGTACTGACTTCACATGGCTGTCAGTCTTCAAATGAGATCATGTAAAATTTTGTAAATCTGAGGTTTAATAGGAGTACAAATGTCATTCTAAAAGTCTTTGTGCTAAGGAAGACATTTTACATTTCCTTAAAACTCATATCTTATAATAAAATATAAGAAAACTGTCAGGACTTTAATTGACCCTGAACTGTTTAGTACATGGTAATGAAGAATGAAAATAACACCTTTGTAAAGGTATATCACTAAAATGAAGTGCGCCATCCCTCCAGATCAAATTTTCATATCTTAATTCAACAGTGAAATGTAAATTAATTGTTCTGAAACAGAGGTGAAGGAATACATTAAAAATAACCTGCAATACATAATGTCTACCATTTATTGTGCTTTATGTATCATTATGTAGATCCAGTGCATAGTTGTGTTTCATTCTTCTTAGGGCTTTATTTCATGCATTTTTATGAAATCGTCATGTTTTCCTCAAAGTTAGTTGCTATCATACTATTTATACAGTCCTGTACTTCTATTGTAGCTCTCCCTAAGGCTAGTAGGATCAAAGTGCTTTGTGCCTTTAGTAATTGTCAGTAACCAGGACAGATATTTGCTAAGCAATCATTTACGTTGTTTTGCCTGAAATTACACAGGATATCTTTGTCTCTTGAGACACTGGGAACTCCCTGATCACTTAGGACAGTCTCTATGTATCATACTTTATAATTACTGACATCTGTGGTCATTCACTCACTATCAGTATCTGGAGTTAAATATCACAATGATTGCTCTTTGTGATTTTCTATTTTCCCGTAATTGTTTGTTCTAATAAACTAACTTTTGGTGGATGAAATGAACAAGATTCAGAAGTTAATGAGTCTAGAGGAACATCTGTTAGAAGGACCTTCATTACCATACATTTCCAGGGAAATGAGAACATACGGCAAGACAGAAGCTGATGAAGAGCCTGTTTGGCTTTAGCAAATGAATAATGTGGGCTAGGACAAAGATTGAGCGTTTCAGTTGGGTACTAATAAGCATCGCATTGTTCTTGGCAGTTAACCCCAGACGTTAATCTGCTGTCAATGGTATTGTTCTGTCCTTTTTCCATGCTGGTTTAATTTATTTATCCTGGCAAGATTTGTTTTTGCTTTCATTTTTTGAGGGAACCATATTTATATATATATTATAATAATAATATATATGTATTTTCCAGTGGCCTTATAAAATACCTCTTTTCATTTAAAATGTAAAATAATTATCAGTTTCTTAAATCAACTTTATGCCATGCAGTAGAATCCAATGAATGAGTAAAGAAACATTGGTGCCTTTTGTGCTAAGAAATCTCAAGGTCGTTTATGTAAATTTATCTTTTTATTTCTCCCTCTTTCCCTTCATGATCAACTTTGGTAGTTAAAATGCATTTTATATAAGTAGTTCTAGACAAACAAAACAAGCCTTCAAACAACTCTGAGATGAAAAAACAATTGAACAATGCTGCACAGTGAAACCTAAAGCACATTTATTAATCACTCAGTCCCAGATTTACTATTTTGCAGCCAGCACTTTTATTCTGACATGGCAAACAACATAAAATGAAATAAAATTGTGTCTCTAGACAGATCCAGTATTTAAAATGAAGCGACAAGAGTTGCTCTTGAACTTCTCATTGATGCTGGTTCTCTATTATAAAACTGATTGACTTAAACATCTCTTTATTACCTCAGAGAAACTGAGCTCCTGAAAATTGGCCAAGTACCTTTTCCCCAGACTAGACATTTTATGTGAAGTTTAATAGAACTAATATAAAGAATTTTTAGGCTTGAGTACTCTGACGTGAGGTTCTGGTATATTTCAAAATCAGTTTGATCTTGGGGAAAGTGGGGAGTAATGCTGTGTCTAAATAGTACCACCAAGAAAATATTTTTTCTCCATAGGTTAGACTAAAGAGACACTTAAAAACATATCTTGGAAAGTTCACAAGATGTCTTTAGGAATGAAAAATAAAGCCTGTTTATATGTAAAAAAGTTGTCCTGTCCCTTCTGATATTGCTCATCACCAGCTGCTTCCCTCAGACATCACAGCCACCCTGACTTTGAGTTCCAACCTTGAACAACTTCCCTATATCTACCTCCCAAGTCTAAATGGCATTTTAATTCTAAACAAGCCAATGTAGCTGTTTTTGTTGTTGTTGTTGCCTTTTGCCATAGTAGAATTGTTCCCTTTTATTTTGAAGGTGGTGTAGCAAATCTTGGCTCTGTGCTTCTAATTTCTTTATGACTAGCCTGATGCATTTCATTTCATTTTAAAAATTGGTTATGTTCCTTGATATTAGAGGCATCAAACTTGCTTTCCAGGTCTGCGCAGAGCAATTAAAATGAGAGGTTTTGGGCCAATTATTTCTTGATATTTCTCTGCTCTGCTGCATAATAGACTCAGATGATATCACACAATGGTGGTATTATCACAGCACACGGCATACTTATTTTCACTTACATATAACTATTAAATCTTATAGCAATTTTACAGATGATTTTTAAAACTTGTATGCACATACTGAAAGAATGGTTTCTGTATAATTGCGATCATCATGTTTTGTATTGGGTTGAATTCTATCTTGCCTGGTTTTTAAAATTTCTATTACTTATTTTGATTATCAAAAATACAGCGTGTTCTGATTTTTGCTCACTGGAAATTACTTAGTGGGAATAATGACTGGGTAAGCAACTTGGCTAAAAACTAGAAGAAGGGAAGTTTAGATTAGATATTAGGAAGAAATTTTTTACAGTGTGGTTGGTGAAGTGCTGGAACTATGCCCAAAGGAGCTGTAGATGCCCCATCCTTGGAAGTGCTTAAGGTCAAATTGAATGGGGCTCTGGATCCTGATCTGGTGGGGTGTATCCCCACATGTGGAAGGATTTGGAGCATTAAATGATCTTCAAGGTCCCTTCCAGCTTGATGTTTCTGTGAAATTGCTGATTCATGGATAGATGATTATATTTTGAATTCAGAAGTTGTCCTTTATGATGAAGGTCTTGGGAGGGAGGGACAGCACTCAGTGTTTCTACTCTCAGAAATGTTCTGATTTTCATGTTAAGACATTTACAGTTGCTCTAAATCTTTCTGGTAAGTGTACATTGCTCTAAATCTTTCTGGTAAGCGTACATGGGTGTATACTCTGTATGGAAAAAAAAAAAAAAAAAGGTATTTTATCACTTTATATGAATGGAATAACTTTATTTGTATTCCTTTAGTTTCACAGAGGTCTCAAAAACTCCTAAATCTGGCTTTTCTAGATGTGTTCAAGTGTCCACTGCAAGTGAAGAAAGTACAGTGAGCAACATTAGGGTTGTTTTGTTTTTGTTTTTTTTTAATCAACTTTTATCAACTCAGAACGTCCAGTAAGAATTTAGGACTAGAAATTACAAACTACATGGTAACCATCATTACCATTTCTATTTTATTTTGTAATAGGGGTAGTTTTGCAGTTAGGAGAAAGCATTCCTTTTATGGATATTGGTCTATTACAGTCTGTTCTTTGTGTGTGTCTCTTTTGTTTGTTTCGATGTATTTTCTTCATGCTTCAACTTTTTATACATATATATATATATTCCTTTTTGGACAGTGGATCCAAATTCATTTGTAAATCAACTTGGTTGCATTGACTTTAGTGCCAATTCATGCATTTATACCTAAGGAGAATTTTTCACCTCTTTCTGTCAACTTATGGCAGCTCTCAGTGTATCTGGAAATTGTGTTTTCTGAAAGCAGACTCAGATGCTGCATTATATAGCTAAATACTTCCTGTTTTTAAATGCCTGAATGCCTCATTCAGATTGTCTTTCACTCTTCATTGAAAATTAACAAATTATAATATAAACCTTCTGGACCATAAATCCCCTTTTTCCTTTGTTTGCACAGCAGCTAATGTGGCGAATTCCTGGCTCACAGCTTTCGAGCAATATGTACACTGTATATGTGTATATTAAGCTGTATATTAACTTTCAGTGAACAGATTATATGCAGTCAACATCCATGACAAAGGGGCTTTAACTCTGTTAACAGATAAGTCAGGTGAAATTATAGTTATTTTCATTTTGTTGGAAATATTGCTATTCCCTTGCTTGAAATTTTCCTTTGCACATTTCTTCCATCTGTTTCTTCAGGATTTCTATGTTTTGCATGAATTACTGTTGAGAGTCTGCAAATCTCTCCAGATAAATACTATTTGCCTTACAAAATGCCTGGTACAGGAACACACTATTCAAATTACTGCCGTTTAAGTTCTTTACACTACAGGAAAATGTGCACCAAATTCTGTATTTCCCCCTTCTTTTCACCTTATTCCTCCTTGACACTGGGGCCATTGCTTGCAAGGCATTTCCTCATGGCAGGGTTTATCCACATTCCCAAAGCGAAAGCAGATAAAAATTAATCTTTTCAGGGTTATAAAAGCCAAAATAAATGCCAAAATAAAGTGGTGTTCAGTCAGATTGTATCACTTTTGCCTGGCAGCACTCTATGTAGCAGTTATTGATAAGTAAGCATATGCTGTTTTTACTTTTGTGACAAAAGGAATTGGTAGAAATCAGCGTATTCTTATTTCTTGTTTGCATGTAGAAACAATCTGGAAGCAGTGAATTCTGACATAATATCCTTCTTTTTTTTTTTTCTTTTTTGTTACTGCAGCAGTTTCAGCGTGGCTAAAAGCACATAGGATGGTGGTAGGAAGTGAGATCATCCACTGAGAGCCTTTTCCTTTAAGGAATTGGCTGGTGGTAGGATGCAGGTTGGAAAAACTAAGATGCTGTACCAGTAGCTCAGTGATAATCAACAGGCAGATCAAAAACCTGAGGAATAAATTGGAGGACAGCAGCAGTGTGCTGAGCTCTTATCAGAAGCCACGGACCCTGAATAAATGTTTGACAGGATAATGTCAGAGGCAGATATTATGTCACATTTAAGAACGTGTCCCTGTTGGTTTGTCTGTATCATAAGTAACTGCTCGATTTTAAATGCTTTTAAAAAATAATAGCAATAATAGCAAACTTAGCAAAAAACATTACAGTATAAAAACTAGTGAGTAGATTTATTTATTTATTTTTTGCTCATCCCATGATATCATTTTTTTCTTATATTGAACATAGCAGGGAAACTTAGCTTGCCTGGCATATTTGCATAGGAAGAGTTTTGTGCTTATGCTAGCTGTGGGCTCATATCTGTAGTAATAAATTAATACCTGAAATCTTTGTTCTTCAGCTAAATTGCTTTTTAGCCCCCTTTTTTTGGCTTTGCTTTTTTATGTGCTACTTTAAAAAGTGACTTCTACCTGTACATATATTTATTGTAGTCTTAATTTCTCTCAGCATTCTATTAAAATCCACATCATTTTTTATTTATTTTGTTTGCCCCACAGCAAAGAGGAATAAATTTTCCAAAATATTATTTTCATTGGAGAGTTTTTGCTCCATTTGTATCTGTGCCTGCTGGCAGTGAGCAATATTTACTGCTGCAGAACGCCCCAAGTATGGATCCTAGCAAACGCTTCTCATTCTAGGACTCATCTGTATATTCACTCTGTACTTTTTTGCTATTTGAGCACTAACTACAAGGAGGAAAATACTATTAGGAGTCTGTTCTTTCTTCTACATAGTTCTTGGAGGAGAGAATGGTATATTTTAGCTTCTCTCTTTTCAGTTAGTCAAGACATTCTTACACAGCTGACTAAATCTGTGTTGGTTTTTAGTTTGTTTTGTTTTGTTAGTAAAAGTAGCTTGTTTTTTGTTATTATTATTATTATTATTATTATTTTCTCTGAGTACACTAATAACAAGGTGTATAGCATCTCTTAAGTGATGCTATACACCTAACTCCTAAGAGTTGAACTGTAGAGTGGTAAAGCACTGGTACAGTTTGTCTGGAGAGGTGGTGACTGTTCCGTCCCTGGAAACACCCAAGGTCAGTTTGGACCAGCCTCTGTGCACCTGACTGAGCTGTAGATGTCCCTGTTCTGTGCAGGGGTGTTGGACCAGATGGCCTTTGAGTGTCCCTTACAGGGATTCTATGATAGGATGCACTTTTTGCTGTCTCTATCCCCAAAGAGACGGAATAGCAGGTAAACCAACCAGATACTGCCCCATAACCTTTCATCCTCCCCTGCCTCTGCATCGTGTTCATCATTGCTGATAGGGAAGAGTTGTAAAGGAGTGCAGAGAAATTGTTTCTCACTCCCATCCTTGGCTGCCAAAAACTGAAAACAAGTGTTGAAGGAAGCACAGCAAATTTTGCCCTGTGCAGGCTGTGTCATTTCTGAAGGGAAAATCAAAACCAGAATAGAATGGAAGAGAGAAGGAAAGGGCACCACAGCAGGAAAATGAGTTGCTGTTTTATTCACATGAAACACAGGGAAGAAGGGACAGCACAGTTTCCTGAGGGCAGAGCTGGATGGCTTCTAACCTGCCAGGCTCACTGCAGCCGCAGCCTCTCTGCCAGCACTGTGGTCTGGGGCCCAGCCCCAGCGGGGGCTGTCTGCAAACTCCTCATATTTGTCTTGTGAGGGTGATGAGCTGAGAGTCTTATTGCTGCCTGTGAAATCTGTTGCAACATAATCCCATTTTTAAAGTGCTATAAGAGAGCTGGACTGGTCAGGAAGAAAGTAGACAACATTTATTGTTAAGTTTTTATTTTTTTTATTGCTTTTGTTTTGCACAAACGTTTCCATGATCATTACTTCTTTCTTGGTCACACTTGTCAATAACATCACTCATGGTAAAGCTCCTTAATAAGGAAATGGGCAGTCTTGTATAGATCAGTATGTGTTTTATTTGACCGTAATGATGAATATCCAATTCTATTTCTATAGCTCCCTATATCTTAAATTTATTTCTCCATATTTTAAATGTGTGTATGTTTCCTTTTGATAGATTGTGATTTTTTTTTTAATGTAGGACAAAACAATCCCATTGCCAATTCAGACATGTTCTGTTTTGATGTTAAAATGGAAATAATAATAAGCCACAAGGAACTATACAACAGAGCTGAGTTAAATCCCCAAAGCCAGTGTGATCAGAGAGAAGGGTGAGATGTCAGACCTGGCCTAACCCTCTTCATTACGCCTCATTTATGCAGTGCTCTCACAACTGTGGGTGATCTTAAACATCATAATTGAATAATTATGGCTCACGATGTTTTGCCTTAGGGCATAGTTTTAGCTTTTCCGTATGTTGCAAACAACGTTCCATGTCATTTTGCGTTAAGAAACATAGCAGCCAAGCTCTCTATTATGCAAGAGCAGCTTTAGGCTCACAACACACAAATGTCTGCTTCTTCAAGTTTAAAGAAAAAAGAAGACAAAGAAAAGAGGCAACTCACCCAAAACACCTGTGTGAAAAGCAGGCAGACACTTAAAGAGACTTTCAAGTATCCCGTTTGTGGTCATGTCTGCAAACATTTGCAGCAAAGCTTTAGTATGTTTTTTAGAAGAAACAGTGATATGCCCACAGGTAATGACCACTTGTTCGAGGTGTTTGAGGCAAGTTGGTATGCAATTTGGCTAGTTAATATGGCTAAGAGTTGGACCTTTCAATAGAAGCTGTTCATAAACATTATAAAACATTTTGAACTGAGACATTGGTATGTGCTGAGTCATTATTGATGACTTTTCTTTTAAATAAGTAAATTTACTTTGAGAAATGCAGCTGACACAATAGATTGTATGACATACAGTAAGATTTTGCATAAGGGTTTACACTTTGGAAAGTAAACGTAATGTGCTGGTGTAGTGGCGTTACATGTCCTTTTCATATACAGTTGACTATAGGTCCAGCCACTTTGGTTGATGCATTGCAAGAATAAATGACGTGCTCAGGGAGTGCTAGATTTCATCCCGTCACAGCTTGATTCTTCTGCACTGCTGGTGAGTTTGCCAGTGGCAGCTGAGGTGACATGAAATGGGTTTGCTTCTGGAGAAGTGCCCCAGGAGATGCAAGTATGAGAGTTGCTTTGTGCAGCTGAGTCACAGCTGCCGACCTGCAGTTAGTATGGAAAAGGGCCTAAGCAAGACTAGCAAAAAAGTATTGGAGTAAAACCAGTAGTCCTTTATCTTATCTGAGTCTCACAGTTTAGTAATGTTTATTTTGTGCATAATAGTGCCATCTTGTTATATATATAAGGATCAGTAACTCAACTGGTCATTGTGACCTATTTTGTTTTCGATATAGAGACTACAAATGAGAATACATTTTAAGTTATATATTTTAGAATTTTCTGCCTTTCTCAAAACAAAGCATGAGGACTTTGGTAACGTTTTATATAATGCAGAGTAACGGGTATAATTTTAACTTGTATGATTGATATAACCAGATGTATCTGACGTGTCAGCATGATAAATAGAACACTGCATTTATGAGATGTGAGTGGTTCCACTTTCAAAGAAAAGAATTTAATCTACAGCATTTTTAATTTATTTATTTCTCTTCATTACCATTATTTATTTTTATTGGAACGTTTTTTACTGCACTTGCATTTAAAAAGTCATGTTTAAAAATCATTGACATATTTTGCCTTTAAAGCTGCAGAGAATTAGGTCAAAACTTCCCTCCATCAAAGACTGAGAAATTCAAAAATGGCGTTTGCCTGTAGGATAGGGATGAATGCGCATCAGTTTAAAGGCCAATGAAATATAACTGCAAGCAAGTCTTTACTATTGAAGTCATAGAATTCCTTCATTAAAATTGAAATGGAAGAGAAACAGCACGATTCAAAATTACTTATGAAGGCAAATATTCAAACACATTAAATATTTTTATTTTTTTAAAGGAAGTCTATAGTCTTAACAATCAGTGGTTTGTAGGTACAAGAGTTTCCCCTTCCCTGCATGAAACTCAATTTGATGATGTTATGTTTGCTCCCCTTTGTGTTGAAGCATTACCAAAACTGTAAAAATTAAACCCATTTTAGGGTCTTTATGCAAAATATTTCAGCTATGTATTATTAGTATGCTACTGAAATAAACTGTGGGAACTGTTCTTTGCATTTTGAACTGTGTATAAGTTTGGAAAAAGAAATAATATGATACTATTATTCTTAGGGTCATTCTGGAGCTACGTACCTAAGCATTGTTACTGACTCAAAAATGGCTGTATCAGATGCAAATGATATAACAACAATGGCCTATGGCTGCGTACATTCTTAATTTAATAATGCTGATCTTAATAATCTGCTAAGTATGGTTCTTTGGTCTTCCTTTTCCTACATAAAGGAGTTTACCTTCGCTGTTAGATTTTCCTGTTACCTTTTCTTAATATAAGATTTAATGTTGCCCATAAGAAAAATCACAACATATAACCTAACTTCTTCAAGCTGCCTATGTTGATCTCTGGTCTCTGATTAAAAGCTGGTCTTTCTAAATGAATATTCAACACTGCACTCCCTACAGTTGAGGCATAAGGCATAATTGTACTGAACGACCGAAGCAAAATTTCCTGATGGCTGAGAAGCTGCTAAAAACTTGTGTTCTATCATTTAATCTTACCAGATAAGGAAAAACATCTTTCTAATTTCCTGATGTCATTACCTGAAGCCGTTGGAACCTAAGAGCAATATTTTGCGTAGTTGAGATGTAACATTTTACATGTTCGTAGTAAAGCAATGAAAACAGATACTAGGTTATCACAGCCCCAGGAAGAAACAAAGCCAACAAAACCAAAACCAAAGCACCCTAGGTTGGAGTGGAGTATATAGACTAGCATATTTCCCTCAAATCCAAATGAGTAAGGAAATTTAATTAGGCAAATCACAGTTGTCGTGCTCTGTTTTAGAAGTCCCAAGGGTGAGTCCTTTCTTTGTCTGCACTGTGATAAATGTAGGTCTGTTGATCAGAATGACGGAGATATATGGCACCTTTGACTCAGATCATAACTTTGTTTTCTTTTGTCTCTCAATTAAGGATGTTGTTGTTCTTTTCCTAGGTAAATAAATTTCAATTAATGAAATTCCAGCTGTCTCATATATTATGGTGGTGTAAACTTGAAAGCATTTAGCAGATGCCCGTATAAAATCCATTAACACATAGTGGGTTCCCTGACATTTTAAACCAATATGTCTCCAGCTGGAACAAACAGTGGAAAACAAGTCCACATTCCTAAAAATTTTATGGCACTCTCTAATGAAGGTAAAAGATTCCCACACAGAAGGGGACATATTTTGGAAGAATAAAGGATGTCCTGTTTCCAGATTTCCAAGAGAAAAGTCATGAGCATATTTTGTTATATTCAGTTGTCCTTTATAGAAGTTTTATAATGTTGGATATTAAAGGAAGGAGCAAATTAATATTACAGGTAAAAGTTGATCTTAATTCTAAGTTTTTACCTAGTATTTACCAGTACAGAATCCACTTGAGAGTCTCTAAAAATTAGTAGTCAGGAACTGATAATTTACTTGTCCCTAAGCATTTTAATCTGATACAACTATTAAAACAACTTGAAGACTGCCATTAAAAGCTTATTAGTAGTTCACAATAAAGTCTTACCAGCAAAATCAACCTTGGGGAGAGAGTAAAGTAATGGGAAAAGGAAAGATGACCTTGACTTGCCTAGAGCTTGCAGTATTTCATTTGGAAACAGGCCATATTAGAAGAAAATCAGGTACCAAATTGGTTTGTGTAGTACAGATGTGCATAGAAACTGTGATGGAAGAGGATGGAAATATAGCTCATTGTGGTGAAGTAAACATTGCAATTGGTGTGCTTTTAAAGGCCTATTTTAATTTGTTAAAAGAAAAAAAAAAAAGTTTATTTTAGGAGTAAACTGGTTGTTATACAGTAAACAGTCTTTTTGCTCTTTTGGACTCCTAGGATTTATTGTAATAGAAGCAACAAGGAAGATATTTCATCCTTGTGTAAGTTTACCACTATGCAGAAGGCCAGCTCAAGGCCTGGTTTCCGTCTGAATCCATCCAAGCCTTTGGTCTGCAATTTAAATGCACGATGCCTCTGATGAGATCTGCAGCAAAACGATGGATTCTTAATATTAAAATGTTTTGTAAAATGATACCTACCTAGGATACTGAAATGCTTTTCTGTGTTCTGCTGTGATTTACGTTACTGCACTGACAGTGTCGTCAAATAACCGTGACAAATTCAGATGTAAAGTCTGTCAGTTGGAAGGCAAATTTGCTGATAGCTATTCCCCTTTAAAATAGCTAACCTATGTCCTTACCACATACAGTTACAATGGCATTCCAGTAGTGTTCTTGTCTATTTTAAGGATTTAACTGCACAGGTAAGTCATTGTGTGATATTGAGAGAGAGAGAGCAGTGTCTGTATAAAGGCAGTGACTACTTAAAAGACGTTTAGTGCATTGCTTCCTTAAATCAAGAGCAGAGCAAATAAAGGAAACTAAATCTGGCTGGAGATTCTGACCCAGCTGAAGATGCTTTTTGGAAAGCCTGTCATTCTTGAGGAGCAGAACTACCATGGTTCCCTTTGATGGTGTCATTGCCACAATCCTGTACTTGGCTGTCCTCTCTATTGTAAATTAGAATAGATGAAAGCTGTCGAGCGAAGCCTGTGATGGAAGCTAATTTGATGTGATATAATTGATGAACTCTAAATTGTCCCACTTCTCTCTCTTGAAACAGTCTAACTGGAGCTCAAAATGCCAGAGTACTTTGATTTACACTCTGCCACTTTTATATAGGAAGTCTCATTGTGGGACTGGTGAGAGATTAACTCTTTCACAGTATTTTGTCTAATCCACAGAGTATGTACAGAGATTGGTGCAACCTCTTCTAGGGATACTGCCAGAAAATTCTGATTTCTGGAATGTGCACCATGTGCTATCAAGATAAAAACAACTTGACCTTTGGTGATACATGTGTTGCCAGGATGGTCCACTGCAATTGGTAATGGGCTTTATATTCCAGAAATTAATTTTAGACTGTAGGATTAGGGTATTTAGTACTTGGAAATCCTCAGTTTATAAAATTCTGGTGAAGTTGGAATATTTAGGAGATTAGACAGGTTCTAGTCCCTTCAATAAAGCAACTTTTCTCACCCAACTCCACAGCTCAACTCCTAAATTAATTCTCCATTAATATATTGCAAGCTTCAGACTTCCTTACCTCGGCAGTTTCCTGTTCAAAGTACTTTCTTGTTCTAGATAGTTGAACTCAGAGTAAATCATCTTGGTTTCTTGGTTTCTTTCAGAGGCGAGAGATAATCAGTTGTCTTGTTCTGTAGCCAGAGTTGAAAGCTTTGTGAGCAATTTGTTTTTCTGCTATTCTTGACCAGTCACCGTTAAGAGGTGTAAGATCTCACATCTGCTATATCAATTGTCTCAATTTAGTAAACATGAACAAAGGAGAGATGCTTTAATTCATATTATTACTCCAGTCAGAAAGCAGAACTGCATCTCTTTCAGAACCATTCACTTCCCTGCACAAAATGAGTTGGCTACAACCATGTGCCATTCCCTCAAGCAGTGTGTGCCAAGTTCTTGCTGACCTGGAGGTGATGGGTATGGTGAGCTAATCTGTGAAGTTTGGAATATTCATTTGGATATGTAATCAAATTTCAAATCGGTGTCCTTGTTTTACACTGATTAGCTAAATGCCTCCTCTCTGAAGCTGCCAGATGGACAGGATTTTTTGCACAGTCACATGCAGAAACCAGACATTTTTCACACTTCCTGGTCTTTGATGTAACTTAAAACTGGCTACAAACAATTGTAAACAATTAACAACAAATAAAATTTGTAATGGTTGTTGATGTGAAACATACTGCTTTTAGAACTGATCTTGGATAGGAGTATTACAATGAAAAGGCTGCCAGGGTCACTGACGATTTTTAATGGGAGTGGGAAGCAGTTAACCTGATATCCAGTTACCTATAACTGGAAGTAACAGCTCCATTTTTTTCCTCCATTCTCTAAAGGAACTTTTCTCACTGAATTCAGAAGGACAAGATAGTATGGCATGCTTGCATGGCTTGCAGTGGTGAGGCTGTACAGCTCCTTTCACTGCGGACCAGTTTAGATGAGGACATTTCCATCCTGATGCTGGCGGGGTACTGGAATGTGCACCTCTTTTTGATCCCCTTTGCAAGGCAGTGAAATTGATGGTTATTTAGCTTAGTACTTGAAGAATTAAAGTTTGAAAGCATTTGAAGGCTTTACTGTGATGTCAGTCACATCTCCAGTTTACCTTCCTTAATGGTAATGTGCTCTGTGCTTTATGTTGTTTAATTGCTAAGAATGCTGCACTTCACTTGTTTCATTTACATTGTCACTCGTCAGTGCATGAGTAATCTCAAATAATAGACGGTGTTAAAGAATTGGAGACAAACTTCACCTTTAACAAAATGATAATCAACAGAAATGATAAATGGTAAAGGCAAACATCACCTGTATTGAAATGGTACCCAGAGTTTTCATGCTCATTTTTTATTTCATCATTAAAATAATAATAATAATAATAATAATAAAAACATAACATCGGTACAAATTTATTAATAAAAAATAGAAGAAAGGGAACGATGAAGAAAAAAATACAAACCTTGGATATATAGTCATCTAAAAAATCTTTAAAGTAAGAGTACTTACACCTCATCTTAGTGACTTTTTCTTTGATAGGAAGAGGAATGTTTTAATTAAGGCCTTGTCGAAAGCCTGTAAGTACCTACAGTGGATAAGGAATATGGTCTCAAGCAGTAATATAGAAACATGGGGCAAAGAATTCTTGCTAAATATTTTTTGATAACCAATTTATATTTATTCTGGAATATTTTGGGAACAGTCTATTGTTCTGATCTGATCACAGAGTCTGACTGGTTTTTCTGTAAGTCTAAGGAGGTTCAATAGGGCCAGAAAGGAACAACTGTAATTTCCTTCTTAGAAAAGAAAGAGGAAAAGCAAGGGCTGGGCAATTGGAAAGCAGAACATTTATTAAGTATTAAAATAAAAATTTCTTCAAACAATCTGCAAGAATTTAATAAAGATGAGGGTAACTTTCAATACTGTTTTGTCAAGTACAAGTAATGCAAAACCAATCTGGTTTCTTGATACAACACACATGCAGACATTTTCAAGAAGAAGGAAATGAGATACAGCATTCTTTCTGACAATATTTCACATAACTTTCTCATAAACAGCCTGAAGAAGGAGTAATCACATTTGGATTATAATGTAAAACTGTATGCTTAGGGATGCTTAGGGTAGTTCATGCTAAGCAGTCAAGAGTGGAATGGGAAAAGTGACATCAAGTGCGATTCTGCTGTGATCG
Organism: Excalfactoria chinensis; assembly: GCF_039878825.1. Classification (NCBI taxonomy): domain Eukaryota; kingdom Metazoa; phylum Chordata; class Aves; order Galliformes; family Phasianidae; genus Excalfactoria; species Excalfactoria chinensis. The sequence continues at coordinate 31,293,377 of NC_092830.1, forward strand.
GATTCTGGTGTTTATTTGTGACGAGCCAAGGTTATTGCATATGTAGCACCGCTGAACTAAGAGTGTGCAAACATATTGAAGGATGGAATTGCAGTCTGTCTGTACAGAAGAAGATGGGAGACTGAAATAATTGGCTGGAAAGCTACAATTCCACCATTCTGTAATTGCCAAGTAAAATGTTCTTCTCTGAGGAAGATGTAAGCATCCGCAGGAAACAAAATGTAGGGGAAAATGAGTTTCAGAAAGGTTTCCAAGCTTAAAGTTTGTTAAGAATATTCAGAAAATGAGGTGGAATTATAATGGATTCTGGCAAAGAAGCTGGTATAATGCTATCAACAAAAAGATCTCTAAGGTGGAAGAACCTTCTCTTCTGCCGTGTAGAATCTGGGGCTCCACTTTTTAATGAGAGTGCGAGGCAGCAGGAGATGCAGAAGGGAGCACTGAAACTGGGAGCGAAAGTGGTGAAAAAATACTTGTATCCCTACAGTAGTTTGAAGTTGAGAGGATTGAAGGGAAGCTTCAAATTCATGAAGAGCTCCTGTGGAGGAGAAGAGTGTTATTTTTTTCTCAGATACAGACAGGACAAGAAGCAATTGCCTTAAATGTCAGCATGGAGATTTAATTTAGATTTTACAAAAGACCTTTCTGACCCAGGGGCTGTCAGGCAATCTGGACTTCTGGAGTGACTATGGAATCCCCATCACTGGGGCCTTCCTTGGAAACTTCTATATCTGCTGGAAAGATCTTAATCACTCTGCAACTTGCCGTGGTGTAGGACCAGTGCACAGAGGTGGACAAACTGATCTCATCTGCTACCACTTATACCCAGTTTCCTTTATTAGATCATATTTACTATCTTTAAGGAAATCTGAATTGCTATAGGGCAGCCAAAAACTTTATTTCAGAGCTGGGAATTGTAAACTTGACGTCTGTTCTCTAATGTAAATAACTGAAGCCATTTTTAACAGTTGTGTTAATAGTGGATGATATTAATGATGCCTCATTTCAAAAGCAGTAGCTTGATAAAATGAATAGGATGTACTCAATTCTTCTAAAAACCTTTTGATTTAAGGTAGCTTCATACTCTGTCTATTCCACTTATAAACATGACACTTTATACTGAAGTACTCCGCTGTCGGTGTTAATAATTCTTTAGTGGATGTTTTAAAAAGCATTTATTTATGTGACATCACTGTAAATGAAAGAGTTCCAGAGAGTAGTTTGCATAATATGGTACTTGAATCTCACTTTCATTTTCTGAAATAATTAATTTAAACACATATTTTAGTATATTCATTTATAAATAACTGTCCTTGGGCAAATTCGGTAGAAAGTCTTATGTGGAAACATTTTTACATTTGTAATTAGTGGATCTAGTTCTCTTTCCCTTTGTACACAGAATTAGTTTGTTGAATAAGTATTTTTAGAAACTTTCTGCGAATTGAAAATGGTTCTGCTGGCTATTAGCAAAATAATAATGGTTTGCTGAAAGGATTTTCTAAGCCTATTTGATTAAGAAGAGTACAGTGCTGGAGTTTGCAAGGCCTGCAAAAAGACTTAAGTCTTGACTAACCTTTAAAATGATTATAGTTCTCAAAGTACGTAAATGCACAACATGAATTCATGGGATTAGGTCTTGTTTAGTGCTTCTTAGATTTGAAAGCAGTGAGTTGTGGCATAGAATTGAATTTTGAGCTTATTATTGATTCTTCAAACCCAAGAAATCTTCATATGCTAAATTAATCCTTTGGGAAAGTACCTGAAGGGTGGATCAGAACTTTACTGTAACATGAGGCTCCAGCCATAAACTGTCTGGAAATGAGCATAAACCAGTGTGCCATTTCCATTGTAATACACAGATTTCATACTCGCAGTCTTACAGAGATGGGAATCATTTTCCAGAACAAGAAAGATCCTTAACCTACAGTCACAGCAGATTCATGTTTTGCTCTTTGCTTCCAAATGTGCAGTATATAAAAAGTCTTTTCCTTGGATCTTGCAACAGAATGACCTTTTCTGGGCTCGTCTTTTTTTGTCTTTTTTGATTTGTTCAAGGGAAATTACAGACAACTGGTATTTGGTTTCCAAAAAGGATACATAAAAACTTGACCTTTTGGAATGGTTATTTTTTGGGATGTGTACACTGTATTTTAAGTATGTCTTAGCTATTGTTTGCTAAGCTATGTCTAGTTTAAATAACCCTTCATTTTATTCAGTGCAATGCTAGGATGAGAAGTATAACTCCTCTCCTTTTTTTTTCTCAAGACAGACATTGCACACACCTGAAATCCCTTTTTCTTCAGGCAATTTTGAAAGAAAGTGGCATGGAATAGGCCCTGATATCTTAGTAACTTTCTGTAGAGTCTATTTTGCAGTGCAAATAGCGTGTTAGTCTATGGCCGTCTTTTTAATATCACATTTCCTACCTGAATGCACTCTTGGGTCAGAGCACTTCCACTTAGCAGGCTGGGAAATGAGGCATAGGGAAGGCAAGTGGTCAGGGTTATTTAGGAAGTTCATGGTGAAAAGAAAGAGTGAATCTAGACTGTAAAACTACTACTGCTGTCATGAGCATGGTTATTCCTGATCCTTGGTTTCCAATGGTATCCTTTGTTAGCTTCCTAAAGTCACCATATCTGCTGCAATAGTGGAATGGTGAGTTTATTTCACTTCAAAAGAAAAATCAGCTGATTTGGAAATTAACCATGTAGGTCATTCAGCATGTAAATGAGACATTCCTTTCGTTTCCAGCTATGTAAAATACCTCATTTAATCTGAAGAGATTTGTGCCACTAGTAGTTACAATGAGAAAAGTTACAGAGAAAGCACTCTTTGTGACAATTAAAGCTAATAATCAGAGCCACATTGAAATATCACTGTGTACAATTCAGTCTGAAAATGAGAATTTAGGAATTTTGAGGATAATTAAATTTTATTTCTAACTTGTATGGCCATAGTCCAGTTGGATTTGTGCATTCATTAAACCCACTTAGGCTACTTCTGTAGATTAGATATGGCAATAAAATAATTTAGGAATATGACTTACTGAATTGGCTCATAGAGAATATCTGTTTTTACAGATAAAACATACTCGTTTTTACCCCAGAAGCTTGTCAAATGCAATGCAGCCATAAACTAATAAACGCACCTAGCATTGATGTTTTGATATATATATATATTATATTGCCATCAGTTTTCCTAGAAATCTCACCCAGCAGAGGGCATTTTAATGCTTTTGTTATAGCTATTTGGTGTTATTTGCATCAGTGCTTGACAGCACAGAACCAAAAGAGGAGTTAGAGCCGAGTGATGAGTAAGCAGAATAGGAATTTCAGATTTGATGACTGGAAAAACAGTGTCATTAACAAGCTGCCAAGAAAGACTGTGGAATCACTGTTCTTCAAGATTTTAAATACTCATCTTGCCAGAGTAACTCATGACTTGTTATAATGCTGCTAGTAATAATGCTTCAAAGGAAAAAAGAAAAGAAAACTAAAATCTTGAATGTGAAGGATGCAAACCTAGGTACAACTGTGCGATTGCTAAAATTATAGCTACCCTTTCATCTGCATCAGAGGGATCTTTGGAAAGGCTTTTCTATTCATCTGCTTATGGCAAAAATGGTCTCCACCTCTTCAGCTATTCTAATCTACCAGTTTCTCAAGAATGTCTGTTACTGTCCAGCAAAGAGAAAGTACACCTGTCTTAGTTCCTAATATCTAATGCTGTTTTTTGAATTAGGGCTTTCAGAAGAGAATAGAAGAGCAGTGCTTACTATTTTGAATGCAAGTCTAAGTGTAATCAAACAATACACATTCAAATGAGACATTTCTTCTTACATAGAACTGTACAAGTAATGCATCTTCTCACAGAAGATTCTTATGAACATTTTCATTCTCTTCAAATGGATTTATCAGAGAAGTTCTTTTCAATGGCAAAACATAATTTTAAACCCTGACAAATATTTCTCTGTGACATATTTTGAGATGGTCAATGTATATCGTCCTATCCTATCTTATTCCATCCCATCCCATCCCATCCCATCCCATCCCATCCCATCCCATCCCATCCCATCCCATCCCATCCCATCCCATCCCATCCCATCCCATCCTGTCTCTTCCCATCCATCATGTTCTTAACTTACATGAGTTTTGAGTTACAAATTGGTGAAGTAATTTATACTATTGTAATATCTTCTTGTTCCTCACTGATGACACTATAACAATACTGTTTTATACTTCAGATAAGCTCTATAACAGGATATGAATTCACTTTAAAATTAATACTCTGAAGTTGTTGGAAAAGAAATGAGAGATGAGTCTAGAAACCAAATCTCATCAATATTCTTGGACTTTAAAACTATGGTAAAACTTGAAATCAGTTTTATAGTCAGTCAGATAGAGGCTCACTGTATTTATCAGTCCCATGCTGGGATATTCAGGTTTTGATTTGTCCATAATTTTAAGTGAATATTTAGGCGTATTCTTAAATCTGAGTATTATAAATTAGATTTGTGATAAAATGTTCATGTATTATATGATACAAATCTGTTCTTTGTCTCTGAATGAATATTTTCTAGCTACAGAAGAGCCATATTTTTAGGATTTTTTTTTTCTTCATGATTTTTATGTGCAGTAACATTTTGAATATTTATATAAATGTACACGAAAACCATGTAGTTCCAATTTCTGCTATCCCAAGTTTATTATTACTTATCTGCGATGCAATCTGTTTCTTTTTTCATCTTTGACTGCTGAGAAACAGATGAGTTCCTTCACTCTTACATAGTACCCATGTGTAAATAAAATCTTGGAGATTTTCTCTGTTTCCTGCACAGTCAAGTGAATGACAGGAATCTTCCCATACCTGTATGGGCTATGTGAAAATTGTTGTGGCTGGGTTGTCACACCTGACTGCCACCTGTGGTAGCATATCCCTGCTCACACAATTTTCTTTGACTAGAACTTTTTGTTGGTACAGGTCTTGATACATAAACAGCTTCAAATTGTGAGTTTGTGTCCTATTCTATGCACAAATCTGATTTTAAACATAATATCTTACTGCTTTTCTCCCTTTTCCCCCTTATTTTCCACTTTTGCTCTGCACCTTACTAGGAGATTTAAAATGCTGACCAGATAGAAGCTGTATTTTGAGTAGAGCACATTTTTTTTTACGTGCAAGTGCTCAGCTGCCAAACTCAGCAGCACTTGATGGGTAGCTGAACATTTTAAAATGTTCATTGTTTACAGAACTAATTAAGAATCTTCATGGTATTAATCATCATAGTTCTATTCGTACGTGATTGTATAAAAATTCCAGCTACTGCCTTGTGAATGAGAATGCTTTACTGAACAATTGGCTAAAAGCAGAGAAAACTTCTAACCTTAAAAAAAAATAGGAGCAAATAAAATACTCATTCCTTTACATTCTGTATCAACATCTTTTAAATAAACATTTTTGCATTAGTAGTATACGTTATTGTGCTCAATTAACTATTTTTTCCAAGCAGTTTTATTTGTTTAAAATGACATAGGGCTTCCCATTAAAAAGTATGCATTTGCCGATAGCTCTGTAGGCATACTGTACAGTAATGAGGTCCATATGGTAGGACTGCTCTAATAACATTGCTTTCTTTCATTTTTGTTATTTTAGGAAGAAAATGAGCTAAATGCAGTAATTTTATCCTTTATGAACTCAGTATTTTTACACTTTATTTATTTATTATTATTATTATTATTTTTTGTGGTGTTTATCAAGTCGCTGGTGAGATGTGGGAGCCATAGTAGTTTTTTCTGTCAGGAAATATACAAAGATATTGGTTTTGATACATATAGATCCTAATGCAAGCCAGAAACCATCAGGTTCATTTTTAAATGGAAGGCTAAAAAATTAATGACTAACCATCTAGAAATAGGCTTTCTGTTATTCTTCACTCAGAGATGTGTCAGTTACCCCCTTGGTATGATGTACTGGGAACCCATTGGTATAGTTGCCTACTGAAAGATTCAGAGCATGGCTACAAAAAACAGGCCTTGGGAATATACAGGGTATGAGTTAGGAGAATACTCAACTGTTTTGATTTTAGTGGTCTGAGCTCTTAAAGACAATGTTAAAATGCAAGTTGAGGAAAAAAAAACAACCATGAAAGGTATTACAAAATGTGGTTGTTTTTGTGTCCTAGACTTTAAATCAAGAGTGTTTATTAGTAAGCTGCCAAAAATATTTGTGTACCCTTTACTATTTCAAAGGGTTTTATGAGCAGTGCGTCGCAGTGCAAGTGTCATTAACATTCAAATGCCAGGTTCTAACGTTTTAAGCTTTCCAGATAAACAATAAGGAGAAAAACACAAAGAAAATGAAACTGAGATATTTCCTAATAAAACTTTTTTTGTAAGCGTTTTTGTCTTCTCAAGATGCTGTGACATCCTGTTCAGTTGAAGGAGCACACGACTTTAATTGCATGACTCATTCACTTTAAATATTTAATAATGCTTTTATTAGTTGCACTGAACCAGTGGAGTAAGATCTGTAATATCTACTGCTGGTCATCATTTTTATTCATTGTGGTTTAATAAGCATTATAATTACAGATTGAGGAAGAAATATGAGTTAGCTTTGTGGTTTTGCTTGGGACTTCTGTGCACACTGGTATGATTGGAAGGGATTATACAAACTCTGTGAGCATGACTGATCATACACATATACTGATGCAGTCTTTCCCATACTAACACATTATTCTTCGTATTTAAATAATGGCAGGAATGATGCTGTATAAAATGATGAGTCCTGACATTATTAGCTCCATCTGGTTTAGTAGCAAAGTATGAAAATTTGGAGGCCAAGTGGGCTTTTCCTTGGCAGGTGTTCTGATGCATGCTTTATCAGTGAAATTAGACTTCAGCTATTTATACCAACCATTTCCCATATCTGTTTCCAGTGTGCACAAATAGGAAAGTTATTTTGAATGAATAGCCAGCTAGGGGAGCTTTCATTTGAAGATTTCATCCGAGCTCAAGCTGAAAGACTGTTTGTAGATGACATAAACTCTCCAGGCTCAGTGCTCAAGTAAACACTGATGATGATCATTTGGTATAAATTTCTCCCTTTAATATTAAAACTATGATATGAGTGTTTGCATGCTATTTGCATTCTTGTGTTGTAACGGGAGGTATAGTAGTGAAGCCTAATATTTGGTGCACTTTTTAATGTTTTGTTAAAACATCATTTTTTCCCCATCAGCAACTTATGCGGGAGCGACAGCAGATGGCCAGCCGCCCCTTTGCTTCTGTCGATGTAGCACTGGAAGTAGGAGCTGAGCAAACAGACTTTCTACGAGGGCCATTAGAGGTAGGAACAGTGGTGCTGACAAGGGACCATTGTGATTTGCATATTTATATTGCTAGTCTCATCTGCATCTGCTTTTGAAACCAAGCAGTGTCTGATTACCTGGAGCTGACAAGTCTCAGCTACATATGTTATGCCATTTTCAAGGTGCATAGTTTTAATAGCATGACATGAGCTGTAACAAAAGCCACTGGAGAATCTATTAGCCTTGGCTGGAGTGACAGTCAGCTCACCTGGCGCTCCTTCCATGATGGATATGAGCTGGAGGAATGCAAGATGCAGGAGGAAACAAACCTCATGTTTAGTCCTTTGAGTACACAGTGCCCCCTAGTTAACATCTATCTTAATTAGCAGAGATTGCAGAAAACAAACAGATTAATAAATAAAGCAGCTGTGAGTAGCATTTCAGTGTTTTTTGTATGTACAAATTTAAAGAACACTGAGTATACTGCATATTGTCATTTGTAGGTAATGGCTACATTACTGCATTTTTTTATTGTAATTGCAGACCATTGAAAAAGAAATAATAATATGCATGGCAATGTAATATTGGAATAGTGTAATAATGCATGAAATGGATTCTAGAAGTTTCACCCGAAAATAGAAGGGGAATTACAGTATGTGGATAATAGTGAATGTCTAATCTAAGTCAGTCTTTTGGTAGATGCTAATCCTCTATTCCTTTACTTTTATTTACAATATGGTGTTTACTGTTATTACTTTATCTTATTTATGGTGGGATCTGAGAATGAGGTGTGATAGCTATGAAATCTTTCAAGATTGTACTTTTCTTTTCATTGCTGCCAATTCCTCTTAAATTCAAAGCTTCTCTTACTTTTCTCAATAGCCTCTTTCAATTGAAGATTAAATATACTCTATCAAATCTCTAAGGGTCGTAGAGAAGTGAGCAATGTGAAAAACATATTCATAGCAAAAAAAAAAAAAGTATCAACTCTTGAGTACTTATCAAATTTAGGCTCTCCGTCCTTGTACTGTACAGGAAGCAATCAGAATTATTCTTGCTGATATATTTTAAATACTTGGATTAGATAGTGCATAAAAATGCCGTATCTCTTTGGAGAAGCTTTGTTGTTTTTGGACAAAAAACTCATCCCTGTTATTCACCATACTTCTGTCTCCTTTTATCTTGGTGCAGAAGATCTCTCCAGCTCCCAGACTAAGGACAAAATATGCTGTAGTTAAAAGTTAACTTTTTGGAATGTGTTTTCATTGTTTCGATGCTGACATCTGAGAACATTTTCTCTGTTGTCTTTTCTGAGGGAGGCAATGAGTGGGAGCTGCAACATCCAAACTAATTCTGTACATACTGATTATTTAATTAAACTTTGGAAGTAAACATCACAAGTTAATTGCCATGTTTTCTTCTCTAGTATCTTTTCTATAGCTAAAAGAATGAGATGCTAAAATATTTTAATTTTATTTTACAGTCTTTGTTGGCTATTTCTCCCTGTACTAAGCATTTTTCTAGTAATTGCTTAGTATTCAGTAAACATAGGGTTGCTTTTTATAACTAATTAATATGCGGTCATGCACAGAATAGAGGCCATTCAAAATATCCTTGAAATTACAACACAGTGATCTATATCAAAAGGAAACATTGTGCTGAGCATTAAATGAATGTGATTCAGAACGCTGATTGGCTTTTCAAGTATATTCTGCAAGAAAGTGCCGAATTGAGTTTCTAATCCAGGTCTATCCTGAATTTACAAATGGACACCAGAAGCTGTAGTTGCCATTCTCTTTTTTCATCTCAGATCTTGTTTGGGCTGAAGGAAACTTGGATCTCATGTGTAATTTCAGGATACAGTGCTTAAGCAAAAGACATGCAGTAACTATACCTTAATCTTAAAATTGTTTTTATAATCTTTTGACATCTGGTGTCCATTGAGATTATTTGAAGTTAGAGGTCTTCTGGCAAAAATGAGCAATATTCAGTAACTCTCTTCCAAATCTTCCCTGGCACTGCAGAGGTCTTGCACTGACATATCAGGGTTTCCAGTTTTAATCGGGGGCACTGTGGCTCCTTGCATCATTTCTTTGACACTGTGTATTACTCACCAATTGTTTGGACGTATTAATACATTATTATTGACACCGTGCTTTCAGTCACATTGTACTGTTTCATGGGTGCTTTGATCACAGCACAATGTCTTTGAGCTGTTTCACACATCTGGCTTACACGATACTGGTTGTGTACAGCTGGTGTACCACATTAATATTGATTTTCTGTTACATGTCAATATTCATACGACTGCCTAGGTGGTAATTTCATTTGGCCACTTTAGCTTGCTCTTCTTACTTATTTCGTTTTTTGTTTTTTTTTTTTTTTTTTTCTTCATATTTAGGGCAGTTGTTTTATTATAGAGTTTTATTTTGCAGAAGGAAGGTACATTTTGACCAGTGTAGTCATCCATTTTGATATGTTGGTCTTATATCAACACTTAAATATCTTATTGTCAGCTTAAACTTAGCACAGAAGAAATCAAACTTAGATTTCCCCTTGCCCTCCATCACTTTTAGCATCACATGAACCACATATGCTGAAAATATTGACATTACAATAGTATCCTAATTCTAAATATATGAAGCAGTACTTCTTGTTGTGGCTTGGTATTTATCATAATAATCTTGTGCCCTAATTTGGTGGGAAAAAAAGGTCTGTTTTGCCTATGGCAGCCCCAGTCTGCATCTTAATGTACTTTCATTGGGATGCTATTTCCCTACTCACCCTAAAGTTACACCAGTTGAGGAGAGGAAAGGGAGTCAGATGGGCAGGGAGACTCCATATTCCAAGAGGAGAAGAGAAAGGGAGGAGTATAGTGAAGTGACTGATATCTAAGGTAAAGAAGAAAAGGAATTCCTAAGGTCCCACTGCTTGCAGTTTCAGGTATTGCAGGCTGTTAAAGAACAGAGAAAGAAAACATCAAAAGCTCTCTGTTCAGAGTTTGATAATATTGTGATATTTTGTGATACCACCATATTTTTTCTAGCACTTTTCAGTACTGAAATCATAAAAAATTAAAGTAGCATCTTACATCAATAGACATGATGTGTATTTCCACGCAGTGCCCTCAATGTTAAAGCACCTTTTATTTCTTTCATTTCTTTTTCTCTGGATGTGGCTGCTTTTTGCTCTTCAGTATATCATTTAGGCTGCCTTCATATTCCACTCCTCCTGTAAGGAACATTTTTATTTTTTTTCTCAAACATAAACCACTTTTGAAGATAAGCTTCCACTGTGCTGCTGCCACTCATTGTAGTTAATCTATACGTTAAGTGAAAAGAACTGTTTTCTTGTCCTGTTTTCCCTAACTTCTGGCTACTTTTCAGCTCTTTCATAGCCCCTGTATTATTCTGAAACAGGAACAGATTCTTTCATCAAGCCTGTGAGATAAGTTAGACGCTACTGTAAATTCTAGTGTATTGCTATGCTAAGTCCCTGAAAAACAGCATTTACTGTGCTACATCTGATGCACTAAAAAGAGTTTCATCACTGTCTGCATGCAAACCAAGTGCAAATTTGCTCATTTGATCACACATTTGATATCTATGCAGTATGACTGGTATATTTTTTTGTTCATAAGTTATCTCTGCAGAAAAACATGTTGTAATCCTTTCAATCATATATATGTATGTTTTCCATCAAGTTACTGTATTTCTTGTAGAATTGTCACGGATGTTAGATAGATCTCAACTTCTGAAAAGGTAAGATAATCGCAAGGATTTGGGAATTCAGATAAAATCTGGCCTTTCTCTATTTAGCAGCAAGAAATATTTATGGTACAACAACAAGTTTTGAATTCCAGGCAATTCTGAAAACTATAAGCAAAGCTTATATGAGTCTCCTATGGAGATCTTCAAGACCTGTCTGGGTGCCTGCTTGTGCGACCATCTGTAGGGAACCTGCTTTGGCGGGGGGTTGGACTCTGATGGCTAGAGGTCCCTTCCAGTCTCTGCAGTTCTGGGATTCTTCTAATTTACATGAGTTACAGAATTGGAAGTTATGCACCAATGCCAGTAGCTACTGTTATGCCAAGAATGGCTATTGGAAATCAGAGTGACTTATTAAAACACATTAAAGTCCTGTACCAGAGTTTTGTGGAGTTTGGGTAATTGAAGCTTATACTAATAAGATGTTTTGCTGGTTTCACTGGCCAATAAATTGTCAGGACTTTTTAGCTTGCTTTATAAATAAATCCAGTTAAGTTGTGTTCATTTTCTTGTTCAATTTGAATAATTCAATGAGTAATCTTTGAAACTGCAACCTAAGCATACTTCACTATTTTGTACAAAATGAAACCAGTTGTATGCTTTGTCAGCACTCAGCTTTCATTGTCTTGTTGACATAATGTCTGAGATCAAGGAACTGACTCTTACCAATTCAGATTGCCATTGATATTCTCAGTTCCCAGTTTTAGATTCGGCATAAATTAAGCTGCATTGTAAGACAGTAATTACTTATTGAAGACCATGATGAAATTGTCCTTAGAATGGTTATTGTGTTTTCATTGAACATAAAGGCACTGCATATTTGGCAAGAGGTGTTATCAGAGACCATTATACTTGCACTTCTGCTCATTTAAAAAGTTATGCTGTATAATTTCAAGTGTTGTTCATACAACCTGATTGGAGAGCTGAACTTTATGAACTTCAAGGAACGTACTAATTATATAATATTATGATATTGATTTTGTATATAATATTAACAGAACTGTTTATTTTGTTTACAATATGAGAACTAGAAGTTATCCCACACTAACTTTTCAGTAAAGTAGACATTCTCCTGGATAGGGAAGGATAGTTTTGCTGGCTAATCAACCTGTTTCTACTTGTATGATTAATGCTGGAGAAGATGCAGTATCAAGTATAGATGCAGCTTGTGAGGCAGTTCAACAGCAATCACACACAACAAAGGTTGTTCTGATTGATTCTAGGGCCTACAAAAGCCATAGGTGGACTCAGGGGAGCGTAAATGTCATTTAGAGACATTTACCCTGTTACTTCTTTTAGTCATCATTCAGAAACTAAGGGTACATTTTTTCTTTTGTAGCTTAGAATACTTTGGATATGCCTGTGCAAAGTTGTTGTTAGATGAGCTCATTTAATTCTCATTTTCTTTTTATCTTAGTAATGTTTTTATTTTACCCTGTATTAATTCCAAGTTTGTATCATCCATATGATGTGTCTATAAGTCAAGCTCTGCTTGCTATTGGAAAGACCTTGCCTAAGTACTGTGTCCAGTCTGAGTCACTGCAACAGAGGAGAGAGAATCTAGATCAGAACAATGTGGGCAATCATAGCCAAGGAAATTGGGTGGACTTTTGAAAGGAGACAAAATAATGACCTTCAAATATGCAAAATGTGAGTAGCAATCAGGACAGCAATAACCTTTTCATTGTGTGCGCTGTAGGCAGCAAAGGTGTGATGGACTTAAATTGTAGTAGAGAATGTTTAGGCTTAATATTGGGAAAAGCTTCTGATAATAAAACAGAATCACTGGAAGCAGTTGCCTGGAGAGGTTATGTAATTTCCTTTATCGTTTTTTAGAACAGGGTGGACGAACAGTTCTCAGAAATGATGTATGGCTACATTTGCTACTCTCCTTTCAGCTCTGCCCTTATTATGAGTCTGATTGCCACCCAGCTCTTCCTTCTGCAAAATCTCTGAACATTTTCCATTTCTGTTGTTTGAAGACCTTAATTGCCTTCATTGCATTATTAGTTTTCTTTTACTGAATGATTCTGACCCTTCCCTTCACTTTTGCAGTTACTTTCATTGATCCACATCCTCAGTTTTCTTCCAAGATCAGGCACCGTTAAGTTTCTCCATGACTGTGGGTTTGCTTAATGTGATCTCCAACTCATTCTGGAATTGCTTTAACTTTTCTCATTGAAGACTGTATTCATGATATAATATTTTTTTTATCTTAACCACAACATTACCATTTTTATAGCCTTTCAAAATCCATACATCGTGAACTAGTAGATCTCAAAGAAATGTAGTCAGATGATATCCCTGATGCTGAAGAAAAGAGTCTATTTTGGATCTAAATTTCTTTCTTTCTTTTCTGTGTTACTGAAGGGTTATACTAAATTTGCTGAACCGTGTTTCAAGAAGACCATTGTCTTGTGCTACATTTTGACCTTGTCTCACTGTGTTCTCCTCTGCTCATTCCCTCAGTCCTATTTATCTGAAAATTTTTCTTTTCCCTGAACTATTATTTTAAATCCTACCTTCAAATCGTTCTCTTCTCCTTTGAAAGGATTCTTGAAGATTTTTCTCTTATACCGTATGCAGGCATTATTAAGATATTTTATACCATAAATATTCTATGTTAATTGTTAAGAATGTTGACTTTTGACAGAATCCTTAAACAAATTTTTTTTGAATTCTGGGTTCTGGAATGTATGTAGTCTCTAAACTTAGAGAAAACACATTTTTAATGCCTGAATTCTCCTATTTGATTACTTATTTCTATTGAGTCAATTTACCTTCATTGATCGGATATTATAAGAATGTGTTGAATGTGATGGATACGAGATTTGTATACTTCCAAGCTGGTCTCCTTATATTTCATGCTAACATATCTTGAAGGTAAAGGCTCTCCTGATTCACCTCCGTGAATCCAGTTAGTTTAGTAAAACTGTTTTTATTCAGATTGTTGTTTTTTATTAAACAAAAACTTCACAGAATGTATTTTGCATATGTACCGCATAATCAGATAACTATAAAAATTGCTTGGATAGAAATATATTATTTGTTTCAAACAAAATTGCCATCAAATTTTATGCTCAATTGGAACAATTAGCAGGGTTTTTGGCTGACTAGCTAAATGTAGGTGTTTCAGCAATACTGGCATGCTGAGAATAGAAATTGTTAAATTACTGTATTGCGCATAGTTGCAAATTGAAAGTATCAAAATACACATTCTGATTGTTTTCAAGCAGAAGTGTATAGATGTGTCTGTAAATGTTATGAAAAATGACACTTTACATGCCCTATTTTTTTACATAAATAAATATAATCTTGTTTCATAAGGTAGAAAATTAGAAAAATTAGTGAATGCAAAACAGAATAAATGTGTGTGCAGCTCTAGGATGATCTTTTATCAAGGTTTCTTGGGGAATCATGCATTTGGATAACAATTCCATAACAATATAATTTTTCTAAAATTTTTTTAAACAAATTTACCAAAGCTAGGAAATAGCTGTACTACCAGAATAACCAAAGAGCACATATGTTTAATTTTTTTCATGGTTTATTTCTACACCTCTCTGTACACCCTATTTTCACATGCCATTCCCTGCCAGGCTGCTCTTTCTAGTTATGTACACTTTCCAGAGCTACAGAGAATGTTCTTTCCATCTCAGTATCTAACTTTGTTTTTGCCCACTTGCTTTGTGCTTTGTGGCTCTTGGATTTTCAGTTGCACAGGGGCTCGCTATGAAGAAGGCTGAGATGTGTTCCTGTTCAGGTAGACTGTCACACACTCCTGGATTTTGTAGAGGTTGAAGCTTAGCTCTTTTCTTGCCAGGGTCACTCTTCATCTGTGCTGTTGTACTAAAGGCAGATGAAAGCCCTGCTCTATTTGCCCATCATCAAGGTGGGTGGAGTTTAATATTATGCTGCCCAGCACTTGTTCCCTATGTTCTCAGTGGAAGAAGAGGGAGTATGCAGGTTAGACATTAATTTTCCCTGGTAGTATTTTGAGAAGTAGATTCATTTCTTTGCAATGGTTATTTAGAAAGGCATGGTAATAATTACAAGAAATGAATTACAAGAATTACTACTAATTCACTTTGGTGAGATGAACTTGCAATTTCAAAGAGGCCACAAGAAGGCTGCGTATGTAGGTTACAAGACATAGCTTTCATTTCAGTGTCTAAAACAAAGCAGTGGTAGAAACACTGCCTATAACATTGGTCTTAGTAATAATCTCAGCATTTTTTATTGAAAAAAAATATATAGTATTCTTAGAATTTGATGGTTAACCCCAGTCAGGTTTTAGGACACAATGGTATGATTCCTTAATTGTTCCAAAGGAGTTTTTTTTCCATGTAAAATCTATTTTGGAGACTGAAGGATTGTTAATGGTATACTGCAGTGTAGTAGGCACTTCTGTAAAGTAGAGATTACAAGACCAGTTAGAATGCAGTGAAATTGGGAGTATCAGTAACAGGAATATAATCTATAACAGGAATCCATCTAATGAGTTAGCAGTATTTGTGATTGCTTCCAGTTATACACGTAGTATATTTTACAAATCTATTAGAGCTTCCTATAACAAAAACTGTAAAATATTATTATTAGTAGGGTAAAGAAGTAGAAATTTAAACAGGTATGTATGAAATGAAATTTTCCTTTTTTTTTTTTTTTTTTTTTTAATAGTCATATTACTGGACTTTTATGTCAGGTAGAATTTTAACTTTCCCAATGTTATTTCTCATATTGTATCCTTGGCAAGATGACCTTTCTCTTATCTTTATTATTCAGCTTTTTGTAAGAAATGGAAAGTTTAAGGAGACAATTGCTGTCAGCTTCTTGCCTCCACTGTTTAGGCCTTTGAAAAAGATGTATAAATATTGAACCATCTGGAGTTAATAAATTGAATTACTCTGCTCTGCAAACACTTTAATTGTTATTAAAAGAAAAGCCACAGGGCTTTTGGAAAGGTAGACAATTGCAATTTATTTTATATTACAATATTTTTTTCAGATTTGTAGGTAACAGAAGGAATCAAATGTTGAACACACTTAAATATTAGTTTATGTGTAAAAGCAAAATGCATTATTCAGTGACTCACATACAACATTTGTATTTCTCAACACAATGCATCAAACTGTGATCTCCACTAAATATAACAAGAGGAACTGATGCCTTTGGCAATGAGATCTAGTGTGATCAATCTTCTCTGGACATGTGGATGCCATAAAGTGCATATTCCATTTTCTTGCATGACAAATCTTCTTAAACCGTATTTAAAGAAAGAAAATATATTACCATTTTGTTTTAAACTGAGCCAGTGAACATCATAAATTGAATATCCATAAAAATCTCCAAAACCTACTGTGCAGTGTTTAATCATACATATTTGTGCTACATTCTCCCATCACTCCCTTGCTGAGCTCAGGAAAGGTGAAGTTGCATAACATCCCAAGTCCAGCACGATGTGTATCTGCTAGAGCATAGTTAATAATTAGACTAGTGTAATTTCATACTTGCCCTAATGCATTTATTGAGGAATACTGTCTTTGTTTGCATGACCAAATGCATAATATTTGCAAAAATATTTTAAAAATTGAAAATGCTTTTATTTTTCACACAAGTTGTTCTATAATCTGACTATTTAAATTTGTTCTTTTCCAAAACAGTTACAGCATCTATTACTGTTCTAGTAGGAAACTTTTATGGACAATATCAGTTGAACCATAGAGCACATTGAGATCTAGCAACAATTTATAACCTATTTGCCAATATTTTGGAAAGTAAATAACTACAGTTTTTAAACAAGCTTCTTATAATGCATTTTGCCATGCATTTTTTGCAAACAAGCAAAGACAGAGAAATCTGTTAAGGATTTGGGGTATATATTAAAGAAGTTTTTGGAAAATCTGCAGACCTAATATGATTTCATTCGTGTTATTAATCTAATCCTAAGGAATTTACATCTTCTGTGATACTTGGAATTGTTTTCTTCCAAAAAGTTCCACTCTTCAAGATGATGAGCAAAAATGCCAACTGATGGCTTCATCACAGGACTTTAGGCAGTGATTTAGAAGTCCATCTGAACCACTGAGTGCCTCGAGGATGAGGTCTGAATCTTTGAACTTACATTTTTTAGAAAGACATCACAGAAGGTAAGAGGTAGTCTGACATTTTTACTGCAATCTCTACAATGGCCTTTGTTACTGAGGTATACACTATTACTCTGTTTCAGATAGGTTTTCAAAGAGCTTGAAAAGTCTGAGTTACATTATAGAGCTGCAGTTGCCCTCAGAACTGAAAATAAAACAAACAGATCATTATCTTCCAAATTGTGAACCAATTACTTCAAATCAATTGGGAAAGACAGACAGAATTATATGTAAAGATGCTTAATGAGAGCTGGAAATGAATGAGAAAGACAAATGGTACTCTGAACATTGTACTATGTTAATCATTGTTTGGTTCACCTTCCTTGTAGTTCTGGGGTCTTCAGATTTCTTTCCCATACTCAGCTATTCTTTGCCCAGTTTTAACTCTAACCAGCTTTTCTTCATCACTGTACAGATCTCCAAACACCATTATGTTTCAGCACACTAAGACAATAATACAGTGAGCATCTGTGACAGATGAATGTAGCTACTTGTTAGCTAAGTATTTATAGCACTAGAGAACTCATCTTCTCTCCAGCTGTTTTGGGGACTTTATACTGATAAGAATAAATAACTGAGCCTTGTAAAGAGAATTCACGTTAAACAGAAATTCAGTATTTTTACTTTCTGAATTGGAATTAGGCAGTAAACCTAATTCGTAGGAAACTGCATTCATCATGGACAGTAGAATCATAAAAAAAAAAACTAATTTAGGTTGGAAAAATATAAACTGGCTTAGGTTGGAAGGAACCTCCCAGAATCATCTGTCAGGTTGTTCAGAGCCATGTCCAATGGTGCTTTGAGTACCTCTAATGATGTTGATTCCAGAATCTTGCTATCCCCCATCTAAATGTTTGATTACCCTCCCTGCAAAAAACCTTTTCCCAAATTCTAATTAGAATCTCTCTTTTTGCAACTTTTTTCTACCTCCCATTATCTTATCTCTGTGTGTCTTTGAGAAAAGGCGTAGTTGGATTCATCATTAAGATCCCACATTAACCTCCCAGTAAGAGTGAACCAATCCTGTCAGTCTTTCCTTCTAAAACCCAGGCCATCTGTGTCTCGTGCATTTGTTTACACAGATAACATGTTTTGAAAGTCTTGCTAACTGAAATCAAGTTTAAGTTAAGTTCATTTTTAAGTCAAGTTTTGTTTTTTTGTTTTTTTTTACTAAAGTTCAAGACAGCACCATCCTCTGCTGTCTTCCACTAAGCCAGTCGTATTGCCAGTAAAAGCAATCGAGTACGTGGGGAAAAGTTTGTCATTCATAAATCTACCTGGCTGTTCCTAATAATCTCCTTTGCTAGTTTCAATTTCAGCTGAGCATTAACGTTCCTGATGGTACAGGATTTCTGAACCTAAGCACATAGCGATGAGGTTATGCTGAGTCTAGATATACTCTAGTAACTCAACCAAACCAGGCTAAAACAAAACCAAAAAAGCCCACGTTGCTCAGGTTTTCAGGCTTTTTTTCTTTTTTGTGCACGGAAAATATGTTGGTTGTAGATCTCTTGAACAGCTCTCAGGTTACTGCTGTAATGGTACTTCCCTCGGTAGTAGCATATAACAGTGGTCAAAATCTGCTTACATGCTTTTGTTTCTTGTTGAAGCACATTTGTTTATTTTTTGTTTTATTTCTTGTTATTACTGCCTTGTAAAGTCCATTTTTTTTTTTTTGTCCTCTACATTTTAGTAGTTGTAAAGTGTAACAAGCCAGAAAGTGTTAATGAAGTCACAGGCCTTTACATATGCTCGGCCTTGATCAATTACCCAATTAGAAACAGCAGCAGTTCTAGTAAGGTCTAGATCTAAATAAATAGCAAACTTGTCTGAAGATTCTTACTGAGAAATGCTGTGGAAACGTATGTGAAGGGCAATGTCTGGCCATGGAAATCAGCCAGGAAAGCTGGTGAGCTGTGGAAGAGATGTCTCCTTTAGTGCACGTTGCCTTGTCTGGAATTCAGTCAAGTTAAGCTGAAGTGCACTAAGATTGTCTTCCATGCTGTGGACACTGACAGTGCTGCTTTAACTGTTCAAAGAATTAGAAACAAAAGGAAAAAGAAACCAGCAGTTTTAAGCATATTCTTTATAGGCTGTTGCACTGGGATGGAATTTAAAATAATTTGTGGTTACTGTTTGTGTATTGTAAATGTTACTCTGAAGCATGGTACAGAACTTATACAGTATAAGAGGTGATTGTATCTGAAAGTGGGTCTTTAGTATCACATACAAATAATTAAAACAAAGCTTAAGTGTTACTTCAGCTGCGAAGTAAAAAAAAAAAAGTTCTCTGTTTGCTATGAATAATTGGATACTACCAATGCAGACACTGATCTGCTTTTATAGATATCTTGATCTAACATTTAATACATTAATGATTTCATTCATTGTAGTATTTCTTTTTCCAAATGGGAAGTACCTCTGAAGGCAGTATATTAATAATTTAGGGAGATAGTGAATCTTTTCCAGCTTCTATTCAAACACTCACAAATTTCATACAGTCATAACAAACCTGAAATCAGTGTGACACAAAGAATGATACCGAACTGTCTAATCTCTAACAAATGACAGTAATTAGCTATATTTCAAGCAAAAGATAACATGTACCAGATAAGAGAGATCATATTTCATACACTACCCATTACCAGAGATGTTGGGCCAAATGAACTTTCAGTTACGCTCCTGTATGAGCTATTCTATCATGGAATGAATGTATTAAAAATGATACTTGTAAAATAAGCTTAATAAAGGAAAAAGAAACTCTTAGAAATTTATGGCTTCAGTCAGTAGTCAGCATTAGTGTTAACTTTTGATATAGGCTAGAGGGATTCTGTTGGAAACTGGGGAAACTTTGTCTTCTTGGTATTTTTTTTCCCCTTCTTGTTAAGAACAGAATGGCAGTTCATTTCACCTCTGGACATTTCTGCAGAGATTTAAACAGTACCAGCTTCCTCTTTTTTAAAGAGGTTATAAATACAATAGTTGTTTTCAGGTATCTAAAAACTCTTTTCTGCATAGAAAATCTAGTTAGCATCCCTGACTGTATGATATGGTGACCTTGGGAATGATCTCTGCGATAGGAATGAGGCTTCCCACATTGAGGGGCATCTAAATCTTTCTATTGTGAGATTACAGTGGCCTGAGGTTCAATAGAAAATAACTGATGAATACCATCATTTGTCTCAGTCTGTAAAACCGGTGAATAAGCTGAGTAGCTGGTAAGTAAAATTAGTTCCATTTACTCCCCATAAATAAAAGAGGAAAGTTGTGCGAGGAAAAAGTGAGTGATGGAGTAAGTAAAAGCTGTGACCTAAGCCAAATACTGCCCGTTATAATAGCAGCAGTAAGTACCATGTCTATACAACTATGGCAAAGCAGCAGAGAAGCAAAATACAAGTATACCTTCCTTTTACTTAGAGCATTCCCGTGTGATTGCAAAATGCATGTAATGCAGGGGAAGCAGGATCACTGTGCAGTCTGGAGGTGATGGTGTTCTGGCAGTAAAAAGGATGTGGATACAGTTAGTGCTAGAAACATGCCTTCAAATTAGGTGTAGTACAGATGCAGGCTGTAAGACACAGTATAGGCTTAGTCATATGAAAGCTGTAGTATTTAGCTGTAGGAATTCTGTTGTGAAAATGTAATACTGTTCTTCTGTAAATAAGTTTGTTTGTTTGTTTTTGTATATCAGAACTAGTGCATACCTGGTTATATTCAGTAGCATCTTCCTGAAAATAGCTGGTAATGTGTCTGTATTTCTTATGTGTGTTTATTACAGTTTACGTAATTTCTTTACGTGTGTTTTTACAGTTGTTTATTTGAATTTCCACCCTCTTGTGTAGAATAAAGTGGGGAGAATATAAACATCGTTGTTATTCTGGAATCCCCAAATCTGCATTCCTAGTAAGACTGTTACTGATTTGGAGGAAAATAACCAAATAACTGCTTTTAAAAAAATGTTCATTTCAAGATTGAATAATCTGTATTCTCTTCTAGAATTAAACAAGAATGTATGGAAATTAGTATTTTCTCATAAGCTACAGTCATATAAGAACAGATATTGTATTTACAAAAAAGACAAATGCCCTTTTTAGCTTTACAGTGAAATCTTAGGTCTTGCTACATGTGATTGACTAGATGATAATGTGCATATGCATATAACTTAAGGTGAGCACAGATCAAAGTTAAAAGGAATAGTTACAAAAGAATAAAATCAATTCTTTTTATTGGAATAAATGGGCCTGTACAAATGCTGTCTGACATGTCTTACTGCTTCTTGCTAGTTCAGAGAAGATCAACACAGCTGTTGTTATATTTCATGTTTCCTTTTCTATAATATGATGCTGAGTTATTACTGTACTAATGAACTGAAATGTTTCTAAACTGCTGGCAAAGCTCCAGTGTATTTTAAGTGTCACAATTAATGAAGTGAGGTTCTTCAGTATTATCCAACAGCCATTGTCATAATCTAAGTGGTATTTGTGGTGGATGGAATCAGGCTTCCTGAAGTGTGAATGTCCTTCTGTTAATTCGTAGTCTTAAATAATTTATAGTATTAAATCCTATACAATGCAGATGAGAACCTTTGAGAGAAAGCAAATATTGTAGTAATTCAATATTTTAGTAGCCTTGTAGCTATTGAAATAGTCTACTAGTAAGCAATGTTTATTTTCATGTTTAGGTATAAAAATGCTTCTCATATTCCAGCAGATTCATCCCACTTTACACACAGGAAAAATGGGAGGGAAAGATTGGAAGCAAGCCCAGGTTTTCTTGTTCCCTATCCACTGTCTTACTCATAAATGATAGTATTTGTATTGAACCTTTCTATCTTCAATCTAGATATGACTTTCAACATAACAGAAGCCATAAAATATAACCCAATAATTACTGCAGCTATTCCTACAAATACAAGTCTTAACAAGCACTCATTCAGAAATATGATGTCAATTTAAAAATACCAAATGAAGCATGGGGATAAAGTTCTCCCAAGAGATTCTGGTATTGTATTCTCCTTGTAGTACTCCTTTTTAGGTGTCTGATTTAGATTTGAATCAAAAGCCATGTATGCAGCATAGCCAACATGGAATGTTGCAAAGGGACATATCTTGAAGAGTTCCTAAATCAGGCAACTAGCAGCTTGTTGTGTGAGATCAAAATTCCCAACTTGATACAGTTTGCAGGAACTAAATGCTCATGTGATAGCTTTCAAACATGAAGGTGGGGCTGCTGCAACTATTCTTTCTAAAGTAGTTCAGCGCCTGACCACTCTGTCATGTCAACTGTCGCGTCTGTGACTGTGTAGATAGCAGTTCTTGAGCTCTACAAGGTCAAGGAAAATGTGTTCTGTCACCTAGGCTGCTGTCCTGGGAAAGAGGGCTTGGACGTTCTCATTTTTTGCATCAAGTGGTAACCAAGTCTTTAATGCAATTGGGTTGTAGTAATGAGTTGTTCATGAATTGCACTTTGAGGTAGAATCAACCTTTGCTTCTATATTAACAATGGGTTGCAAACTGTAATTTGTTATCACCTAGTTAATCCTGAAATTTCATTGTTCTATTGAAAACTTGAGGCGTGTTTAATTTGGTGTTATGTCCTCCTGTAAGACAGATACTGAACTGCTTAGACTACAGTAAATTCTGAACAAATATCGAAGATTATGTACCAACAGGAATTTGGTTTTGAATTTAAGTACCAGCAAAACAGTGATGAGACTTTTTTGTGGATCAGTAACTTATAAATAGATATAGAAGTTCTACACAACCTTATTTCAGTCACAGCTGATCCTTGGGATCTGTAACTATATTCCTTTGATGATGAATGCTTTTCACATCTTTTCACATGTTTTGGGAGGGGGATGGGGGGAGGGATCCATTTTAAACAACGCATCAACTTGAATTGTGATAAATTTAAAAGCCACTTAAGCCACTTAGATTTGTTTTGCCTCTTGAAGTATTCTCAGAACATTATGTTTTAATTGGTACTTGTAGATTTTGGTTTAATACCCTTTCAAAAGGTACTTAATAAAGCTAATTTAGTTCTACACACTGCAAAGTATGTTTTCTAGAATAACAGTTTTTAGAGCCTGCAAACTGTTGCAAGGACATATCAATCTGTCTGCAACTCTTATACATCTGTTATGTGGTTTGTAGATGTAAAGGACATGAAGATTTAAGCAGATTAGTAAAGTATAAAATAATCATATATTATTAGTTTTCTGCAATAATGTAACTGTTTATTTGTACTTGAGTGGTACTAATTGAATTTCAGAGAATATTTGAACTTAGAAGGCAAAGGTCTTTCCATAAAGGTATTGTTTCTAGCTGACAACTTTCTAGGATCTGTTAGGAAATTAATGGTTTGCATTGTTTTTCAAAGGCTCAAAGTCAATGGATTTTTTTTTTAACTTCCAGCTTTCTACTCAGTACACACATTCCTGGATTATCTAGTCCTAGACTCTGCATTTTGAGATAAAAGTATTCACAACATGTAAAACAAAGAATACAGGACATACTGCACTCAGCAACCTGTTTCTGCTGGATGCTGAATGATGACTGATGTACCAAGACTGGAGGAAGTATGCTCAAACAGTCCTGAGCTCATTACAATTTCACAACTGAATTGTTTGGTAAACAGTCTTAGCAATAACTGGCTTATGCTTCACTGATTTATTGTCTGAATGGTTCAATTTCTAATTCTGGGTATATATTACAAATTCTGTGGAAGAAATGGCAAATATGATTTAGAAGCCTCTTAAAACTTAGTTCATTTCAAGTAGATGAAAATCTTTTGCAAGTTACTCTCTACATACTTTTTTTTTTTTTTTTTTTTTTTAAAGATTGCTCTGTCTTGTTATATGAAAGTACATAACTATATCTTTTTTAACAAGTTAATAAATCTAAATGTGTACTTATTATAAAACTCATGTATTCAAAGCAGAAATAGTGAGCAACAGTAGATGTCTAATGTTGTTTATTACTGGAATATATACATAACAAAAAACTCTTTAAAGGAAATCATAACTGATGATTATTGATGGTTTGATGACTTACTAGCCTTTCTAGTGGCAATAAGGTGTCCAGTGAAGTCTGACTTGTTAAGTCAGATTCTTAAGTAAAATACTGGAGTAAAATTCTGCATGTAGTGATGCCTTTTGTAGGACACTGAATTTGTTTTTTTTGTCTGAACTGTTGTCTATGTGGTTGCTGTGTCTGCTCTGGACAAGAAAATTCTCAGTTCACAACTGTCAACAAATAACTTAAAAAGACTTAAGAAGCAGAAAGGATAGGTAAGGGTGAACTGAGCATACATGTCCAACGCAATGTTTTTGTCCTTTTGTTTTAATATAAAATGCATTAACTGTATTATCTTTACATATGTAAGTAACTAAACTTATTTTATGTTGTACTTGTAGCCCAAGCCCAAGACAATCTCCCTTCACTCAGTGTGGCTTAGTCAAGCCAAATGGTTGGGCACTCACAAACTAATGCCTGCAACCCTCCAAACTGAGCAACTTTGCATTACTCTGCTTATGAGCCAACAAGCAATATCTTATTCAGTATCTGGACACCAACACTAACAGATGTGCTGAAATCAGGTGTAGTAAATGCTTCCAAGTGTGGTTTAATTCTTAGCATATAAGATCTAAGAGACCTCAAAGTCTGCATTGCTGCATTGCTGCATCTTTCCTAATGTTCTTGCAAGCTTACATAGTCAAGTCTACTACTGGAGCAGTAGGGAAGCATTTTTAATTAACCGCGCTGCCAGAGGGAAGAATGTTGGTGTCTGTAAAATACAGACTAAGTACAGTTGGTAAATTTTCTGTTAATAATCAATGGCAAAACTACATTATAGGCTATGTAAATTATTTACAGAAAAATTTAGATTTGTTAACTTATTGGATGATACTTCTAGCAAAAGTCAAGTTATTGGAAATTCAGTGCTAAAATGAGTTATTACAAGTAAGTTAACTGTCTGAAATTAAATTAGGTGATAAACAGTCTGTTTTTCTCCTGTAAATTGGCATTCATGACATCTAGTTCTAATGTGCACCTGAACCCATTATTCTTGGCACTTCATGAAGTGACTATAGCAATTTGTATTGACAGACTCTTATTGAGTATAACTTCTCAACAGGAACCAACTAATCAATTAATTAATCACAGTGTTACTCAAGTTTGGTTTTGTTGCTCTGTCATTCAGAACATTAACTTTTAAACCTGTTGTTGATCAATGCAACTTGACCATTTTAGTTTCCATTGGCTACTTTATTAAGTCTAGGCTAATTAAATAAGCGAGTGTTAAAGATTTCTGAATTACTAGCAAAATTTAAATTTATACATGCTAATTTGAAAAATACGCAACAAATCCCAACTCCATTGCATTTAGCATTGTAAATTACTTCAGAAAAGAATGCCTTACTTTCTGTCGTAGGTGCATGCAGAAGGAGCTAGCCTCTTGTGGAAAAAAATTGAGGTAGCAGACATCAAAAATGTTTTGATGAATATCACTATAAAAACATAGTCTTTCAAGTCTCTTTAATAAATATTGCCACCTGCGTTCACAGTTAAATAAGACTTTTAAAGCTGAAATGAAAAATGAGTGAATCCATCCTGCCACCAGATTATTCTGGACAAATGCTGTAAGTATGTAGATTCCACTGACTGCAGTGGATCTTCAGAGGATGCCAAGATTCATTGCTTTGGAGAATCCTTTAAGTCAAGATTTCCTTTCAGTGTGAGGATCTGCTTGTCTCCT